>NC_082709.1:71888640-72251140 GCF_030144855.1 Hypanus sabinus
TTAAAAACAGACCAGATTTCTAAAACAATAAATGCAATTCGAACAAAAGTGAATGAAATTACTTATAAACCTCTAGAAATTAATGAGGCTTTTAAGAATTTTTATTCTGAGTTGTATAAATCAGAATCAAAGAATGACGATGTTAAGATAGAAGAATTTTTATCACAAATAACTCTTCCAAAATTAAATACAGAAGAACAGAAGGGATTAGGTATGTCTTTTACAGTGAAAGAAGTTGAAGAAGCTTTGGGATCACTTCAAAGTAATAAATCTCCAGGAGAAGATGGTTTTCCACCTGAATTTTATAAAAAGTTTAAAGATTTATTAATTCCTCCTTTTATGGAGTTAATATATCAGGCGGAAAGAATGCATAAACTTCCAGAATCTTTTTCAACAGCTATTTTAATAGTATTGCCAAAAAAAGATAGAGACCTTTTAAAACCAGCATCATATAGACCTATTTCTTTATTAAACACTGATTATAAAATAATAGCAAAAATCTTATCTAATAGATTATCTAAATGCTTACCAAAATTACTGCATATGGATCAAACAGGATTTATCAAAAATAGACAATCGGCAGATAATGTAACTCGGTTATTTAGTATAATCCATTTAGCACAAAAGAGGGAGGAAATGAGTGTGGCGGTTGCTTTAGATGCAGAGAAAGCATTTGATAGATTGGAATGGGATTTTTTATTTAAGGTATTGGAAAAATATGGACTAGGTACATCATTTATAAAATGGATTAAAACCTTAAATACTAATCCCAAAGCTAAAGTAGTGACAAATGGTCAAATTTCAACATCATTTCAGTTAACAAGATCAACTCGGCAAGGTTGCCCACTATCACCTGCTTTGTTTGTGTTGGCAATAGAACCATTAGCTGAATTAATTAGAATGGACCCAGATATTAAGGGTTTCAGAGTTAATCAGGAAGAATACAAGATTAACTTATTTGCTGATGATGTTCTAATTTATTTAACAGATCCATTACATTCACTACGCAAATTATCTTATAGACTAGAAGAATATGGGAAAATATCGGGTTATAAAATAAATTGGGATAAAAGTGAAATTTTGCCTCTTACTAAAGGAGATTATAATCAATGTCGATTAATAACTCAATTTAGATGGCCAGTAAATGGTATAAAATATTTAGGTATAAGAGTTGATAATGATATAAAAAACTTATACAAATTAAATTACTTACCACTTTTGAAAAAAATTCAGGAAGATCTTGAAAAATGGATGGCACTACCAATAACATTAGTAGGTAGAGTAAATACTATAAAAATGAATATATTCCCTAGATTACAATATTTATTTCAATCATTACCAATACAATTACCCCAGAAGTTTTTTCAAGAGTTAAATAAATATTTGAGGAAATTCCTCTGGAAAGGTAAGATGTCCAGAATATCGTTGGAAAAATTGACATGGAAATTTGATCTAGGAGGATTACAACTTCCAAATTTTAAGAATTATTATAAAGCAAATCAACTTAGATTTATTGCATCTTTTTTCGAGAAAGATAAACCGGCATGGATTAGAATAGAATTAGATAAAATAGGAGAAAATGTACCAGAAGATTTTATATACAAATGGGAATCTAAATGGATACGGGAAAAGAAAGAATCTCCTATATTAAAACATTTGATTGATTTATGGAATAAGATAAATGTTGATGATGAGATAAAAAAATCTTTATTAGCAAAGAGATCTTTAATTCAAAATAGACTTATTCCTTTTACAATGGACAATCAACTTTTATATAATTGGATTCAAAATGGGATTAGATATATAGGGAATTGTTTTGAAGGAGGTATATTAATGTCATTTGAACAATTAAAGAATAAATATAAAATATCAAACAACACTTTATTTTGTTACTTTCAATTAAGGGCTTATTTAAGAGAAAAATTAGGTCAAACAATGTTATTGCCGAAATCTAATGAAATAGAAATTTTAATTCAAAAAGGAAATACCAAAAAATTTGTATCTTGCATGTATAATTTGATTCAAAGACAGGTAATTAAGCAAGGAGTCCATAAGTCAAGACAAAAATGGGAAAGTGATTTGAATATTAAAATTGAAGAAACAAATTGGTCAAGACTATGCCTTGACTGTATGACAAATACAATAAATGTTCGGTTAAGATTAGTGCAGTATAATTTTCTACATCAATTATATATTACACCACAAAAAATAAAAAAATTTAATCCAAATTTATCGGATCAGTGTTTCCGATGTAACCAGGAAACTGGTACTTTTTTACATTCGACATGGTCTTGCTCTAAAATTCAACCTTTTTGGACAAATTTAAGACTTTTACTGGAACAAATTACAGGAACACAATTTCCTCATAATCCAATATTATTTTTACTAGGTGATATTGAAGGGATAAAACCGAAACTCAAACTAAATAAGTATCAGAAAGAATTTAAAAAAATTGCACTGGCAGTAGCCAAAAAAGCTATTGCAGTTACTTGGAAATCGGATTCACATTTAAGTATAGATTCTTGGAAGAAAGAAATCTATGGTTGTATTCCATTAGAAAAAATTACTTATAATTTAAGAGATAAATATGAAACATTTTTGAAAATTTGGAGCCCTTATTTACAAAAGACAGGATTAAATATATAGATGCTTTTAAGATGAAACAATTGGTTATTAGGGGAAAGAAATAAATATACATATTAAAATTATTACGAACTCCATGGAGCATGTGGAGATCTTCCAACCACCAGGCATTCTTTCTTTCTTTCTTTCTTTCTTTCTTTCTTTTTTTTCTAAGGGGCAGTTAGGGGGGAGGGGTTAAGGGGAGGGGGTATGGGTTATATACATTGTTTTTTCATACTTTGTAATCATTTAAAAATGCAATAAAAAATTATTTAAAAAAAAAAAACATACATGACTTCAGACTTGCCTTAGTTCAATACTATCTACCATTTTCACTGCCCTGGAATAAGCAGAAATTATTTCAAATAAGTGTGACAACAAAGGAAATAGCTTTTTCCACTTGTACGTCAGGTAAGTAATCCAGAAATGGATAAATTATGGACAATCACACAGTCTAGATACTGTATTTAGTTTTCATAAATGAAGTATTGCAAGCTGATAGTTAAAGGAAATTCCTGGAAAAAGAAGCCATGGAGGATGCAACCAGCAGCATGGTACTGTCACGCTCCCGACCATTAATTCCCCATTTTCTCCCAATTTCCTTTGATAGCAGCACACCTGGTTTTCATCAAGACCTGCAGCACAAGAACCCCGGCTTTGCACCCACTAGTTGCCAGATCGTTGATTTTGCCAGTGTGATAATTAACGTTTCCCGGCCACTTAGGATTGTGTTTACCAAGATTTACCTGTGAAACTCAGTCTCTCCGAGTCAAGATAAGTTTTCTAAGTTCAACTCCAGTTCCGAGGTTTACCTGTGTAACTCCGTCTCTCCATGCTAAGAAAAGTTTTGTCTGCTGCTTCCCTTTCTACGCTCCATGTCAAGATAAGTTCTAGCTGCCTTCTGCTTTCCTGCACTCCCTCCTGTTTGCCATTCAACACTCAAGCCCACATCTGCATCCTAACTCAATCTTGGTGCCTGTGCCCTGCATTTGGGTTTGCTTTGTTTGTTGCAACAGGATAAGACCAAGAATGCATTTGTTAAGATGTTTCAGATGAACTCCTCTGGTCAATTTAACAATATTGCAATTCTCATGTGGTGTAAACTGAACATAAAACAATTATTTAAATCAATGGTGGAGAGTTTGTCAGAGGATTTTCAGAGGATAGTATTCAGAGGAAGTAAAGATTTTCAACAAAATAAACTTTATTCGTAATAAAAAAATTAGAAGAATAAACCATGCAATGCCTTTTCATTATTTACATTCATTCTCAATTCTTTCTGTACTGTTCTATTCCATTCCTAAAAATCAATAGTACTGCTGTCACTCATTTGGCCCTCTGGGGTGGTACACTACGACAATAATTGAAGGGCTTCCCCCACCCTCCCTCCAACCCAGCCCCTTCCTCTCCAATAGCAGAACCTTACACTGTGATACTTCAAAACCAAGTCTACACGGCAGCTGCACCAAGTTTCAGTGTGTCCCTCAGTGCATACTCCCACAACTTGGAATTCAGCAGCATTCTTCCACTGGCATCTTGACATTTTGGCTTACTAGTACATCTTGTAATCCAAAGGACATCAGGTGTTGAAAGACTAAGGCACTCCACTGCCACTCTTAGGCTAACACAAGTAGTATTTTCCCTTTGATGCCATTTGACTTTAATTTTCCCAGGGTGCTTTAATACCACATTCGTTCAAAATACTGCTGAGATGTCAAAGGAAATCTATTCTGTGAATTTGGATGACGTCTGCAACAAGATATGTAGATACATGGTGTTGGTGAAACCCAAACTGGGCCCAGGGAGTAGGTTTTGGTTGAATAAATGCATTGATAGCCCATCCATAATTGATTCCACCACTTTGCTGATGATAGAGGATAGACTGAATTATCCTAATTGGATTTCTGCTGCTTTTGGGGAACAGGAGAATCTTGTTATCTGGCAATTTTCCATATTATGTGCTCTGAAATTCAAATTACTCTATTTTACTGCAGAATTAGCATTACTAGCTTGTTATTGAATAAAACTCTCTAGTTAGGACTTCTGCACAATCAGACCTGCCTGTGTTAAATGTAGAGGGAACATTTTTGTGCTACATAAATGACCCTGAAATGACTCTAATCGCATATCTCTGAAGGATAAGAAACAAACTTGCTTTGGTAGACTAGGGAGTTTCATTAGAAGATATATCAGTTCAGATCCTTTTGCTGACTCTCTTGATAAGAACACAGGTATAAGAGAGGTGATTGTGTGTATTTAGTATTTCAATAAAAATTGAGTAATTTTATACATGTATTGTTTGATGAAGCATTCTTGTTCATTTAAATAATTCATTATGGGTTCTATGCAAAAATACATTAATTGTATACATCTTCATGCTGCCATGTGATAAGTGTGTGTTTCAACTAAAGGAAAGACAAAATTACACCTGCATTTCAGACTCCTGCATCTTCTTTTGAATTGGTTTAATGTTTTGAAATTACAAAACATAGCATTGATGGCGAGGTATTTTCAAAATGAACCAGAAATGCCTATCGACTTGTTTAAGCAGAGCGAGACATTCAAACTAAAAAAAACACTGCCAGGAATGGATGAATTTAAAAGAAACAACCCAGCATGTGCAGAAGTGTCGAGTTTTAGAAAAAGGCCATAAACAGAAGAATTCAGGGTTCATAAAGAGTGAGTACTGGGTGACAATAATCATTTAAACAATCAGAAATGGCTGGACACATTGGAAAGATTGATGTGTTTGATTACACAATGGGTAATTAATGAATGTATACTGTGCTATTGGAACAGTATTTTGAAGCAAATTAAATAGCCAATGAGAAATGAGTACTAATTCTGCTGAGTGCATTGGGTTTAAAGGCACAATTTGCTTTGAAATTTGACTGCTCCAACCAAACTATCAAAAATTAGCTTTGCTGTTATTGTAAGAGTAATGCAGGAACACTTAGAACCGAAGCCATTGTTGATTGCAGAATGCATTAGGTTTCATAAGAGGAATCAAAAAGAAGGGGAGTGCATTTCAGCATATGTATTTGAATTGAAGAGATTGTCTGAGCATTGTCAGTTCAGTATGGGCTTAAGGATACACCAAGAGATCATTTAGGTTAGGGGTTGGCAACCCGCAGCTCCGGAGCCGCATGCGACTTTTTCATCTCAGTGCTGTGGCTCCCTGTGGCTTTGGAAAATAAATGATGAGTATTTAATTCAAATGTATTTTATGTTAGTTTGTTAGTTTTTGAAATGTAATTCTAAATTTGAAGATTATGGTGATCTTGTACAATCTAAATAAAACATGTTTTTTGTCGCTATTAATATACGTCACCACTGCCAATGCCTGACACCCGCCAGTGCGTGATTTCTTTAATTTTTCGATCCAAGGTCGGCTAACTATAGAGAATTCTAAAAAAAGAAAAGTGACTGAAGAAAACAGAACATTTAATGATACGTGGGCAGATTCATTTGCTTTCACTGCTAACGAGACTGGTTTACCGGTATGCTTAATACGCAATGAGAAACTAGCAAACAACAAAAAGTCAAAAGTCGCAAGACATTTCCAGAATAAACATGCAGCCTTTGCTCAAAAATATCCGGATGGAGATGAGAGAAAAAACCCGTTTCAGAACTGATGCGGAAGGTTGATCTGAGCAAAAATCATTTCAAGAAGTGGATGATGTCGGGAAAATCAACTACATATGCTAGTTTTGTTGCCGCTCAGGAAATAGTCAGGCATGGGAAGCAGTTTACAGATGGTGAATATATAAAAGAATCTTTCATTAAGATTTCAGAACATCTATTCACGGACTTTAAAAACAAGAGTGAAATTGTGCAGAAAATCAGGGATATGCCCCTCTCTGCAAAGACTGTCAAAGACAGGACCATAAAAATGGCAGAAGACATCACAAGACAGCAAATTAAAGACATCAATTCAGCTGTGGCCTATTCGATTGCCTGTGACGAGTCTAAAGACAAAGGTGATATTGAACAAATAGCGCTGTTCTGCCGGTATGTAAACTCTGCCGGACCACAGGAAGAAATGATTGAGTTGATACCTCTAAAAGACCAAACATGGGGGGAGGACATCTGTGAGGCTGTCTTGAATTGTTTAAGAGCCAAAGGAATAAAGAGCACCCACCTGGTGTCAGTAGCTACTGACGGGGCACCAAGTATGACAGGAGCACACAAGGGATTTGTGGCTTTACTGCAGAGGTCGCTGGACAGAAAGCTGCTGACTTTACGCTGCATCTTGCACCAAGAGGCACTGTGCGCTCAAACATTTCCTGTGGAATGCACAGAAATAATGGATGTTGTCATTCAGATTGTCAATAAAATAATGGCAAAAAGTTTAAATCACCGTCAATTCCGTTTGTTACTGGACGAGCTAGAAAGCGCATATTCTGATCTCCTGCTGCACAACAAAGTCCAGTGGCTGTCCAGAGGGGAGGTGCTGAAACACTTTGTCGTATGTCTGGAAGAAGTGAAAACTTTCCTGGGCAGCAAAGGGCTCACCTTTCCTGAGCTGGAACAGCCAGAGTGGCTGGAAAAGCTACACTTCATGGTAGACATGACCATGACAGCGCACCTGAACACGCTGAACACAGCTCTTCAGGGGAAAGGACGCACAGCCCTGCACATGTTGGAGGATGTTTTGGCATTCCAGCACAAGTTGACAGTGCTTGCCAGAGAGTTACAGAAAGGCACATTGTCTCACTTCCCCAATTTGAGAGAGTTCAAACAAGCTCACGACATGATAAATTCGGAGTATTTACATTCTGCAACCATCGCAATGCAAACATCATTTGGGAAACGCTTCTGTGAGTTCAGAGAGGGAAAAAACACATTATCCTTCCCGGTCACTCCCCTAAGCATCGATCCATCCCTACTGAATATGACTGCATTGGCAGGTGTGAGTCAACCTGATCTTGAGATGGAACTGGCCGACATAGCCGACAAAGACATATGGGTGTCCAAGTTTAGACGCTTGACAGCAGACCTTGAAGATGTTGCCCGTCAGAAGGCCATTCTTGCTCAGAATCACAAATGGAGTGATATTGAAAACCTCCTCAAACCGGACAAACTTGTGTTCGAAACATGGAATGCTATCCCCGACATTTATGTAAACATTAAAAAGTATGCGCTTGGAGTCCTGTCAATCTTTGGATCCACATATGTATGTGAGCAGGTGTTCTCCAACATGAACTTTATTAAAAACAAACATCGCGCACGCCTCACAGATGACAGCTTGCGATCCTGTGTAAAGATGAAGGTGACGTCATACAGCCCTGATGTGTAGACACTGTGTGCTGAGGTCCAGGAGCAGAAATCCCATTAACTATGATAAATATTTTAATTGCCTATTATTTTACATATATTCATATTTTTTCATTGTTCAGTGAAATAGTCCTTTTATTTTTCAGTTTGACAGCTGGCTGACGTTATTTTTGGCGGACAATTTAAGTTAGGCATTTTTCATAAATACAAGAAGGATTCAAATAGACATTGAGTATTTTACTTAAAAGTAACCTTCAACCCAACGTCTTTTTTTCGGAGTACAAAATGTTTTTGTTGCATGCAGAAATGTAATTTCATTTTCTCTGCAGGAGTTCATCGATTTCATAAATGCAACACATTATAGTTTGTTTACACATAGCATAAAGGCAAAAAAAACATTGTATGCAGTGTTATTTCATTTTAAATGTCAAATGGGTTTTGTGGCTCTCAGTGTTTTCTTTTCTGTGGGAAATGGATCCAAATGGCTCTTTCAGTGGTAAAGGTTGCTGACCCCTGATTTAGGTAGTGGAATCTTGCGACAAAGCATCCAAAACTGCTCCTAACTGAAGCACAATTTACAGTGAAAGAGCAATTGAAATTGCTGTCACAATGGAAACCACAGACAGAGATGCAACTGAGTTGCAGTCAGGAATGAAAGTGAGCATTAACAAAATTGCAGTGTGTAAACAGAAACCTGCCTGGTCAAACAAGTTGTGTTACCATTGTGGCAAGGGCTCACATACACCGAACAAGTGCGGGTTTAAAGGCAAAACTTCTTGAAAATGCAATAAAATTGGACACATACAAAGAGTATGTTGGGCAGACAAAAATAAATGGAATGCTCAAGGAAGAGAAAGTGATAAAAACGTCAAGTTACAGTTTCAAGGTGAATACTAATCTGCATGCTGTTGATGAAAAATCTGATAATGATGAGAGTGACAGAGAATTGTGTAACCTTGAGACTTTGTGTGAAAATTAGCATTAGATAAGCAATATGGCTTACACCAGAAGTGAATGTCAAATTAATTAAAATGGAATTAGACGCTGGTTCTGCTGTTTGTCATTCCACAAAATGAGTTCGAATAGCATTTCAAAGATACCAAACAGAGCCTGCAGATATTCAAATAAGAACTTCCGAGTCCATAGGACACTCAAAGCTGCTGCGCATGTTGACTCTGTGGTTAAGAAAACATATGGTGCATTGGTCCTCATCAATGGTGAGATTGAATTTAGGAGCCAGGAGGTAATGTTGCAGCTATATAGGGCCCTGGTTGGACACCACTTGGAGTAATGTGCTCAGTGCTGGTTGCCTCACTGTAGGAAGGTTGTGGAAGCCATAGAAAGGGTGCAGAGGAGGTTTACAAGGATGTTGCCTGGATTGAGTGAACTCAGCCTTTTTTCCTTGGAGCAGTGGAGGATGAGAGGTGATCTGATAGAGGTGTATAAGATGATGAGAGGCATTGATCGTGTGGATAGTCAGAGGCTTTTTCCCAAGGCTGAAATGGCTAGCACGAGAGGGCACAGTTTTAAGATGCTTGGAAGTAGGTACAGAGGGGATGTCGGGGTGAGAGCATGGAATAGGCTGTCAGCGACAGTAGTGGAGGCAGATATAATAGGGTCTTTTAAGAGACTCCTGGACAGGCACATGGAGCTCAGAAAAATAGAAGGCTATGGGTAACCATAGGTAGTTTCTAAGGTAAGGACAAATTCGGCACAGCTTTGTGGGCCGAAGGGCCTGTATTGTGCCATAGGTTTTCTATGTTTCTATGGTTCTAATTTATACTGGAGAAAGTATAACACCTGTGGAAATGACATCGGTAACAGTGAAATACAACAATCAACAAGCCACATTGAGTATGTATGTGGTAGAAGCAGGAGGACCAGCATTATGGAGGTGTGCAAACATGAGGAAATCTGCAGATGCTGGAAATTCAAGCAACACACACAAAATGCCGGTGGAATGCAGCAGGCCAGGCAGCATCTATAGGAAGAAGCACAGTCACCGTTTCGGGCTGTGACTCTTCGTCAGGACTTCGTTAGTCCTGACGAAGGGTCTTGGCCTGAATCGTCGACTGTGCTTCTTCCTATAGATGTTGCCTGGTTTGCTGCTTTCCACTGGCATTTTGTGTGTGTTGTGGAGGCATGAATGGCTGAGACAAATACAACTTGATTGGAGATCCATTCACAATTTACATGCCACAGCCCCTGCAATAAAGCCATCTGAAAGAAAAATAAGAAAGGTACTGGATGATGACACAACTGTCTCCCTGTTGTACACCATAAACATACAGCAAACATACACTGGTGCCAACCCCTGTGCCTCTGGATGGAAAGCATATTGGATCAAGGAAGGATCATGCTGCTCAGAGCAAACATGAAAGTGACGAAAGCAGTGGTCTGATTACAAGTTTTTGTAGACGACATATCTGAGAGCGTCTGATATGTTAATCAGACACTTGTGAAATATGGGTTGATTTTAAGCTGGAAGAGATTTTAAGGAGCTTCAGGAAAGTTACAAGCGTTCAGTTCTTGTGAGCATCAATAACCAGAATCTATTCTACATGCATTAAGGTTATTGCATGAACTTCAAGAGGGAGACAAAAAGCTGCTTGTAAATGTAGAGCTGAGCTTGATGAATGGAAGGCAAAAAATAAAGGAGTCAATGGAGATACAGAAACAGAGGACTCATCAGATGATGTTGTGGATGAGGAAACCAAGAGGAGAGATCAACTCATAAAGGGAGCAAGAGAAGGATTAATAAAATACTCCAGTGAACTAAATGGACCTTCCCAAGATCAAGATGCACAAACTAGAAGAAAGGGGAGGGAAGAGATGGGAAAGAAGAAAGCATAAGAAAGAAGAAGAAAGGGATTGAAGTAGATCCAGAGGGAGAAAAGGAGTAGGATGGTATCCAGAGCTGTCAGAATCACCTCCTAGAATCAACTCCTACAACCACCAAGGATGCCCCAGAACCTGAGATTGTTTTCACAGCCACAAGTCTCACCTGCCAAGCAGAGTGGTTCCCCTTGTCAGGAAAGACATTATTCCACAAGAGTAAGAAAGCTTTCACAGCAATGAAATCTTTAGACCAGAAAGGGACAATTTAAATTTACTATTCTGTGGATATCTACATATAGTAGCTGCATTGTATAGTATACTGTGTATCTAGTTGAGATGCATCCTCTATTGAACTAGCATTCATAGCTAAGCAGGGAGGAGTGTTGTGTATTTAATGCTTCTATAGTATTTGAGTAATTTTGTACATGTGAGGGGTGATTGATAAGTTTGTGGTCTAAGGTAGAAGGAGATGAGCTATACAGCTCTCGTTATAAGCACACGCACTTCAACTCTTTCAGTGATTATGCAGAAAGTTTGAAGTTAATAACTCATCTCCTTCCACCTTAGGCCACAAATTTATCAATCACCCCTGCTTTGGACCACTTCTGGAGGTCCAAGATGCCAACTTCTACAAAGAAGGGATCTGTATGCCTCACGACCGCTGGACTAAGTGTGTAAGTGTAGGAGAGGACTATGTTGAAAAATAAATGCGCTATGTTTTCTAAAATTGACTCCTTCTACCTTGGGCCACAAACTTATCGATCACCCCTCGTATATACTTTGATTAGACATTCTTGTCCATTTAAATAATAAGTTATGGCTTATGTGTAAAAATACATTAATTGCTTGTCATCATCCTACCACATAATACATGCACGCCTCACCTGAAGTAAAGACAAAGTTACAAAACATAACTGATGATTCCAATAGCAGCAGCATTCAAGTCAAAGCCTTTGATATATAATTTCACCATCTCCTGCTCAGACTTACAGTGCGCAGATTAATGTAGAAATTCCAAATTGGTCTTAGAGGCTAAATACATTTGCAGTAAAATCAAAATCATATTGAACCAATTCTTGGCTCCCTTTATCATTTGTTCCAAATGACAGAAGATAGCAGGATTTGGTTCACAAGAGCTCAGTAGAACATACAGATAAACTGAAGATGAAACCAATGCATCGCCACCAGTTCTCAATAACAATCACAAGAATTACCTTTTCCACCTATCACTTTCCAGCTTCTCACTTCATCCCCCTCCCCCACCCACCTCCCTTTCCTTTCACCTGACTACCTATCACCTGTTTGTATTGTATGGGGGGGGAGAGAGGGAGAGGGTGGGGAGATTTAGAGTGGGGAGGGAGAGGTGAGGAGAGAGAGGTGGGGAAAGGAATCAGCTAGTGCTGGAAATGTCAAAGTAATGAAGATGTCCTCTGCTCAGCTCAGAATTCTTGGCCTAATATTGCAAATGGACACACTTAAGGATGTTGGATTGTGCTACGTGACATGCTGAAGTTCAATCCAGCCAGGACTCCATGGGAAAGGGTAACCGTTAGGGCCCTTCTGCGATTTAGACCATAACACATAGGAACATGATTAAACCTTTCGGCCTGTTGAGTCAGCTCTGCCATTAAACTATAGCTGATTTCATAGCCCTCTTAGACTCATTCTCCTGTCTTCTCCCTATAACTTTTTACTGATCAAGAACCTATTTATGCAAACCATTTGAAATCTGGGTTGAAAGTCAATGAACTATTTGCCTTCAGCTTGTAAATAATTAGTTAACATTATCAATTATGGGAATGCCATGATTTGTTAAAAGTAGTTAAATGAAAATTTTTTACAAACTTTGAAATGTTAATGAATGAAGTATATTTTAAAACAAAAATGGGAGTGTTTAAGCTATGGCTAACATTCAAGGAACAAATACAGGGTGACAATATATCCTTGACACAAAACACAAAAATAAAACCACTCAGTCATAACCAATAGATGGAATTACACACAAAGGTTGCAGGAAAACAAAGCATGCCTGAGGACTGGGAGCGGTTGAGTATATGGCAAATAAAACTGATGCAAAAGATTGAATGAGAGGAAAAACCAATTATGGACATAAACTTGGAAAGAGCATAAAAGCATGCTGTAATAGGTTCTACAAGAATGTTAAATAAAGAGAATTTCAGAATCAGGTTTATAATCACTGGCATGTGTCATGACATTTGTTAACTTAGCAGCAGCAGTTCAATGCAATACATTATAATGAAGAAGAAAACAAATTGTGCAGGTAAAACAATCAAAACAGAATAATTTAACAACAAGGAACCAAAGGGAAAGCAAATTGTGCAGGTAAAACAATCAAAACAGAATAATTTAACAACAAGGAACCAAAGGGAAAGCAAATAAGCAAATATCTTGGTTCTGTCTGTACAAGACACAATTAACTTTCCAGAAGTATAATGAAAAGGAGTTTTAAATAATGCTATATAATTAGAATGGAAAGAGCCAGCTATGAGCACATCGGATGCATTGATTGCCATCCAAAAGTCTTTAGTTTATGGATGGTTCCTGAAGATTAAAGGGTGATAAATGTAACTCATTTAGTTAAAAATGTGTGAATATAGAAAATACAGACCAGTTATCCTAATCATCAGTAACAGGGTAGAGTCAATTAATGGGAATATGACAACAGGTTACTTTACAAAATAGCAATTAGTTGACGTAAACCAATATGAACTTATCAAAGGAATATCATGTTTGACAAAGTTATTGGGGTTTATTGAGGTTCTAATTGGTAGAATAAGACCATAAGAAATAGGAGCAGAATTCAGCCATTGGGCCCATTGAGTCTGCTCCACCATTTCATTATAGCTGATCCATTACCCTCTAAACCTCATTCCCCTGCCTTCTCCCTATAATCTTTCACACCCTGACTTACCGAGAATCTATCAACCTCCACCTTAAATATGCCCAATCAGCTGGTCTCCATCACCACCTGTGGCAACGAATTCCACAGATTCACCATACTCTGACTAAAGAAATTCCTCATTTCCATCCTAAATGGACTCCCCTCTTTTTTAAGGTTGGGCCCTTTGGTTCTAGACTTCCCCACTATAGGAAACATCCTTCTATCTAGGCCTTTCAACATTCGATAGTTTTCAATGAGATCCCCCCCCCCTCATTCTTCTATATTCCAGCAAGTGAGGGCCTAGAGCTTTGTATGAAAACCCTTTCATTTCTAGAATCATTTTCATGAACCTCTTCTGAACCCTCTATAATGTCAGCACATCCGTTCCTAGATAAGGGGCTCAAAACTGCCCACAATACTCTAAGTGAGGCCTCACCAGTACCTTACAAAACCTCAACATTACATCCTTGCTTTAATATTCTGGTCCTCTTGAAATGTCTGCTAACATTATATTTCCCTTCCTTCTGGCCAACTCAACTTGAAGTTAACCTTTAGAGAATCCTGCACAAGGACTCCCAAGTGCCTTTGCACCTCAGTTTTTTGAATTTTCTGCCCGTTTAAAAAAGTCTGTTTTAGTTCTTTCTACCAAAGTGCAAGACCATACACTTCCCACCACTGTACACAACTTGCCACCTTTTTGCCCATTCTCCTAATCTGTTTAAGTCTTTCTGTAGCCTTCCTGTTTCCTCAACACTACCCGCCCCTCCATCTATCTTCCTATCATCTGCAAACTTGGCCACAAAACCATCAATTTTGTTATCCAAGTTATTGACATATAATGTAAAAAAAAACAGGTCCCAAGACACCAATCCTTGCAGAAGACCACTAGTCACCAGCAGTCAACCAGAAAATGCTCCCTTTATTTCCACTCTTTGCCTCCTTCAGACAATTCTCTATTCATGTTAGTATCTTTCTTATAATATCATGGGCTCTTGTTAAGCAGCCTTGTGTGCACCCATCTTGTTAAAGGCCTTCTGAAAATCCAAATACACATCATCCACTCATTCTCCTTTGTCTATCCTGCTTGTTATTTCTTCAAAGAATTCCAGAAGATTTGTTAGAAAGATTTTCCACTATTTCCTTGCTCCTCATTACTACCTCTCCAAAGACATTTTCCAGTGATCCAATATTTTTTCTCACCTCTCTTTTACTCTTTATATATCTGAAAAAACTAGTGGTATCCTCTTTGATATTATTGGCAATCTTACCTTCATATTTCATGTTTACTCTCCTTATGGCTTTTCTAGTTGCCTTCTGATGCACCATCAATAACTCACTCTGAGATGTAAAGGCGAGATATCAGCTTTTATTGACTGGAAGAAGGAACAAGCAGTGAGTGACCACCATACTACATCCTGGAGACTGAGAGGCCGGACTCCGGCCTCAATCGCCTTTATACAGGGGTCTGTGGGAGGAGCCACAGGAGCAATCAGCAGGGGGTGTGTCCAGACAGGTATATGTAGTTCACCACACCTTCTTTGGTTTTTAAAAGCTTTCCAATCCACTAACTTCCCACTATTTTTTGATCTATTATATGCCCTCTCTTTTGCTTTTATGTTGTTTTTGACTTTTCTTGTCAGCCATGTTTGCATCATCCTGCCTTTAGAATACTACTTTTTCTTTAGAATGTATCTATACTGTGTTTTCCAAATTTATCCCCAGAATTCCAGCCATTGCTGTTCTGCCCCCATTCCTGCTAGTGTCCCCTTCAAATCAACTTTGGCCGGCTACTCTCTCATGCCTCTATGATTCCCTTCACTACACTACAATACTGATATATCTGACTTTAGCTTCTCCCTCTCAAATTACCGAGTGAAGACTATCATATTATGGTAACTGCTTTCAAAGGGTTCCTTTACCTTAAGCTCCCTAATCAAATTTGGTTCATTACACAACACCCAATCCAGAATAGCCTTTCCCCTCGTGGGCTCAACTGCAAGCTACTCTAAAAAGCCATCTCATAGGCATTCTATTAATTCTGTCTCTTGGGATCCAGCGCCAACCTGATTTTCCCAATCTACCTGCACATCAAAATCCTCCATAACCATTGTAACATTGGCCTTTTGACATGCATTTTCAATCTCCCATTGTAATTTATAGACCACATCACGCCTACTGTTTGGAGGCGCGCATATAACTCCCATTGGGGCCTTTTTACACTTGTAGTTTCTTAACTTTTTCCAAAAGAATTCGACATTTTCCGATTCCATGCCACTTCTTTCTAAAGATTTGATTTTTTTTTTACCAACAAAGCCACCTCACCCCCTCTGGTTACTTGCCTGTCCTTTCGATACAAGTTATATCCTTGGATGTTTAGTTCCTAACTATGATCGTCTTTCAGACATGACTCAGCAATGCCAACACCATCATACCAGCCCACCTCTAATTGTGCTACAAAACCATCTACCTTATTACATATACTGTGAGCATACAAATATAACATCTTCAGTACTGTATTTGCCACCTGTTTCAATTTTGTTCCCATGTTACATTGCAACTCATCCCACTGACTGCAATTTTGCCCTATCATTTCCATGTCATTCCTGACATCTCACTACACACTGCATCAAGTTATAAACCAAATGCCCCATCGTCAGCCCTATCACTCTGGCTCCCATCCCCCTACCAATTTAATTTAAACCCTTCCCAACCTTTCCCACAAGGACATTGGTCTCCCTTGGGTTCAGGTGTAACCTTTCCCTTTTGTATAGGTCATACCTTCCCCAGAATAGATCGCAATGATCCAGAAATCTGAAGCCCTGCCCCCTGTTCTTCAGCCACACATTCATCTGCCAAATCATCCTATCCTTACCCTCATTGGCACATGGCAGAGGCATCAATCCAGAGATCACTATACTGGAGGACCTGCTTTTCAGATTTCTACCTAACTCCCTAAATTCCCTCTTCAGAACCTCCTCCCTTTTCTTACCTATGTCATTGGTGCCAATATGTACTAAAACTTCTGGCTGTTCACCCTCTCTCTTTAGAATGCTGTGGACCGTATCTGACATCTCTGACCCTGTCAATAAATAGGGTCTATTTAGAAATATAGAATAAATAAGAGAGAAGAATGACAGTGGCACATTTGGATTTTTAGAAGATTTGTTATCTCTGACATACAAGACTATTGGGCAAAATTAATACATGGGATTGGGAGTAAAAACTAGCATAGATTCAAAACAGGTTGACACACAGGCAACAGAGATGGAATAAATGGGTCTTTTCTCAGTGGCAGGCAGTGACAAATAGTAAATTGGTTTATTAACACCACATGTACCAAGGTAAGTGATTTATTAATTAATTTATAAATATATTTATCATTTTATCAATTACAGTGCATTGTGGTACTATACAGTAAAATAATGGAGTACAGAATAAAGTGCTATTGTTACAGAGAAAGGGCGGGTGGACTATAGGATGCAAGCTCATAACAATGTAGGTTGAGTCCACCTTATCATACTGGGAATTATTCACTAGTCTTATAACAGCAGGATAGAAGCTGCTCTTGAACCTGGTGGTATCAACTATTCACAATACAGTGGATTCTGGATAATTGAGACATCAGTTAATCAGGGCAGCTGCTTATTTAGGACAACTCTTAAAGAAGAAAAACTAATCAAGAAAATAGCCGAATGCAGACTGCTATTAATGAAGTAGAGGAATGGGGATATTGCTGGGGGTTTAAATGTTCTATTACAAGGACTTAAGGTGTTTGTCTTTCTAAAGGGAACATTACACCCACAATTGATCTCATGTTACAGGTAAAACTTAAGCAAGAATCAGTAGTGAAGTTTCCTGGTATGTAGATAGGTACAAGGTTAACGTGGAAGATGCATCTGAATATAATTCTAGAGAAGTGTTAAACAACCCTTAATGTGCTCAGTTGGGTGTAACTGGGGTGCAGGTAGGAGATCACTTAAATGTATATTGCTTTAATCAAATCAGTCTTTGTTTATGGGTGTGCTGCTTATGGGTCTTAAGGCCTTAAAGTTCAAGCTCAAGCATTGAGATTTTGTTGTGGTGCTCTTAAATCATCCTCATTTTTGGCATTACTGGAAGCATCTTTACATCTATGCAGGCTACAGTTAGCAATAGCTTATTGTGTTAACATAAGAGAACATGAAGTTGGTCACCCAATATTGGCAATATTAGTAGTGTTGGGAACACTGTATTTGTAAAGTCGGTTTTGGGTGGATGGGAAATGAATGGGCACAAAATCCTCGGTTGCTTAATGTGGAATATGGTCCCATTGTACCCTTTTCTGTCGATCTTCCATGGCTTTTCCCATTGCCTGGGGTTGATTTGGGCCTTCAAGAAAAGATCAAGATGAGGAATGAGCGTATGTCAGTGGCATAGGAAGTTCAGCAATGGGCACCACAGTAGCATAGTGGTTAGCGCGACCCTGTTACAGCTCAGGGCGTCAGAGCTCAGAGTTCACTCCCAGTGTCTTCTGTAAGGAGTCTTTGTGTGTCCTCCCCGTGGAATGTGTGGGTTTTCTTAGGCCCTCTGGCAGAGCCGGATTAATCTAGTAGCAAAAGTAGCATATGCTACAAGTCCTGCATTTTCGAGGGCCCCACACTAAATGCTTGCAAGCTGTAGTCTGGTGAACTCGGCATCTCACCGTATTCTCACAACGATTTGGCAATGCTGTTGTTTTCATGTTGGGGAAGCTTCCTGCTGCATGGTATGTGTATGCAGGCGTGTGTTGGCTACTTGCTGTGTTGTGGTGACCTTTGTGCTATCTCCCACGTACCCAAGCCACTGCAGAATGCACTGTTACACCGCTGAAGGATGCGCCGCTGCGGTGAGCCTGCGACAAGGGATGTGCAACTCAACAGTTTTATGTGACACAGTTCACGATTCCTCATTTTTTTCCTGATTTGAGGTAATCCGAACCAGTTCAGGAACATACAAGTTCGGATTAGACTGAGTTTCAACCTGTATTTCCCAATTTCCCAGTTTCAATAAGCAACTAAACAGGTAATTTTCAGAACATTATTCCTAGTTGGTTGTTGTGTGCATGTGATCCACATGCGCTCATAGCCACAACAGTCATATAAATTTGTTGTTCACTAGTCTTTGTTGATACCACTACTTAGCTTTTGTAACATAAACTATTTGTTTTTAAATGCATATTTCATTAATTTTTTTTCGTGGTAGTGATGAAACTATTGGTTCTCCTCATAATGGAAATTACCTGGGGTTGTTAGACTTACTGGCCAGTTTTGACCCTTTTCTGGCAGGATATATAAATGCTCATGCAAACAAAGAAAGGGGATATAAATCATACCTAACAAAACAACATGTGAGGAATTCATCAATCTAATTGGATCCAGCTTATCGGTGAAGTGAAGAAATACAAGTATTATTCTGTTCCATTGGACTCTACTCCAGATATATCTAATGTGGACCGGCTGACTTTGACTGTGCGCTGTTTTGCCACCTGGACCGGTTGGAAGATTCGTGAAGTTTTTGGATATGGAAGGTGATAGTGCTAAACAGCTCGCTCAAAGTTTACTTGACTTTTTAAAGGAAAACAACATTGATATAAAAGACCGCTGTGGTCAAAGTTATGACAATGCCAGCAACATGAATGGCAAGTATAGTGGCTTACAAGCTTGAATTAAAGAGCTGAACGAGTCTGCGAATTACATTCCACGCTTTGCACATTCACTAAATTTGGTTGGAAAATGTGCTGCTGAATGTTATCAAGAAGCATTAATTTTCTTTCAATTTGTAGAAAGTCTGTACACATTTTTTTCTGCTTCTGCTTATCGGTGGGATCTCCTTTCTGCTGCATTATCTGATGGTGGTGCTCATTTGCCCTTTGTGAAAAGAATGTCAGATACCAGGCAGTCAGCTCGTGCAGATGCAACAAAAGCACTTTTACACAGCTTTTCTGCAATAAAACAAGTCTTGGATGACATTTCAAATAACAAAGATCAGAAGGCAGAGTGCTGACAACAGACTCGTGGACTACTTTCAACCATGATGAAGTTAGAAACAGGAATAATGGTCATATTGTGGGATCAAGTATTACAGCGTTTTCAAATGACCAGTGCTTCTTTGCAATTTTCTGGCCAAGACTTGAACACAGCTTGTGCACTCTATGAATCCTTGCATGGATATATTCAAGCTATGGGGTCTACTTTTTCAGACATTAAACAAAAAGCCAAGGATCTGACTAAGTGTGAAGATTATCAACAGCAAACTCGAAGAAAAAAAATTGTGCATATGATGATTTCACTGGATGATTTCAGTGGTTCCAGCATTCTTGATCCACTTATTGAATCTCAAATGCCTTCTCGTACGTTTAAAAGCCGAACATTTCTTGCCATTATTGACAGATTGCCAAAAAGACTGTCAAAAAGGCAGAAAGCTTATCTAAAGGTGAATGGTGTTTTTGGATTACTTCATCAGTTACAGTTGTTTACACCTGAAGAGATCATAAAGAGGTCATCAAATCTTATTAAGTCATATCCGGAAGATCTGGAAGAAGGTCTTAATGCAGAATTTGTGCAGTTTACTGAACTGTTGAAAGCTGATCTTGCTTCTCATATTGGCGCCAAACAAGACCTTGTAGAGTTGCAGTTGTACTACTTGATAACTGACAATTCTTTGGAATCATGTTTTCCAAATGTAGAAAATGCCTTGCGCATCTATTTGTCACTCATGGTTACCAACTGCAGTGGAGAACTCTCATTTTCAGAACTGAAAAGGATTAACAATGAACTAAGGAGCACCATGGGTCAAAACAAATTGAACAATCTCACTCTAATGAGCATTGAACATGAACTTCTGTGTGAAATAGACATTTCCAGTATTATCAACAAATTTGCTCATGCTAAATCTAAAAAATGTAACTTTTAAATTGTATTTTTGTTACTTTTGACATTTGAAATTGATACCTACATGTAAGTAATACTATTACTGAAGTGTCAGACATTTGTCGTATTATCTGGCTGTATAGCAAATGAAAAAATTGAATTACTTTACTATGCAAATAAATATTTTATGTTTTAATACTTATGTATATTTTTAAAATTTAGGGCCGCTTTATAACATACGATACAGGCCCTGCACTAGCTTAATCGGGCCCTGCCCTGTGTTTTCATCCTCACAGTTCAAAGATATACTGGATAAGTTAATTGGTCATTGTAAATTATCCTTGAATTAGGCAAGGTTTAAACTGAGGTTGTCAGAGGTTGCAGGGTGGTGCAGCTCAGAGTGCCAGAATAGCCTGTTCTGCACAGTATCTCTAAATAAATTAAAAAATACATGAATAGCTATGCAAGGCAGATATTATGGATTCTTACATATCTACACAGATGGTTCAAAAGATCCAGTGACAGGCTGTTCAGGTGTTTATGTTTCTGTTCCAAAGTTTCAGGTGACTCTTAAGAAAGATTATCAAACAAAGTATCAGTACTTACGTCTGAGATGGTTGTTATCATGTTAGATTTAGAATGGCTTGAATAAGTATGCCCTGATTATATACTTCTGTGCTCTGATTTGTACTCAGTCTTGACAGCTATTAAGATTCAAGATTGGTTATTGCCGTTTCCTGCACATAAGAGTAAGAAGAATGAAATAATTGCTACTCTGGACCCAATGCAGCACAAAGTAAAACATAAAAGATAAAGAACACAATAATAATTTTTAAACACACCATAGCTATAAATACTTAAGATAGCTAATGTACATAGATAGATTTTATGTCCATCAAGTGACACTAGGCTGTACATAAGGTGACTGATGGGAAATAATAAAGTAGTGGTGCAGTTAGTGGGTGGAACTGTTGATCATTTTCTGTGTGGGGAAAGTAATTATTTTTGGTCTGGTGGTCCCGGTGCAGATGCTATGTTGCTTCCTCTCTGGCAGGAGTGGGGCAAATAGTCCATGAGCAAGATGAGTGGGAACTTTCGTGATGTTACTGGCCCTTTTCTGTATGTGACCTTGAAGGTGGTTAAGCAGATGCCACTGATGCATTGGGCAGTTTTGACTACCTACTGTAGGGACATCCTGTTCAATGCAGTTTCTGTACTGAGCGGTGATACAGTTTGTTGGGATGCTCTCTTCTGCATGTCAGTAAAGACATGAGTATGGATGTGCAATGTCCAATTCTTTTCAGCCTCCTCAGAAAGTAGAGGCATTGTTGAGCTTTCTTGACTGTGTAGGATGTGTTCTAGGACTGTGAGAAGTTGTGGGTGATGTGCATTGCCAAGAGTTTGAATCCACTAGCAGTTTTCACTGCTATATCACCAATGTAAAGGGGGTGTGAGCGATGTGAGTTTTCCTGAAGTTGAACCCACCTCCCTTGCCTTGTTGACATTAAGGAAGATGTCATTTGCCTGGAACCAGGGCTTGAGCTCTTTCATCTCCTCTCTGCAAGCCGAATCATTGTTTTAGGTAATGAGCCCCATCACTATCATCATTAAAACAGGTATTTCAAATTGCAGGCCAGATATTCTTCTTGAGATTGGACAACATCTGTTGAGGCTACAAACAGTCAATGTTTCAAGCCGAGACCCTTCGTCAGGGCTGAAGAGGGAGGGGGCAGGGGCCCTATAAAGAAGGTGAATCCGGAGGCTGGTGTGATGGAAGGTGAGGACGAGGGGAACTCAGTTCCTGTTGTGGTGACAGGAGGATGAGATGAGGGCCTGAAGTGCAGGAAATGGAGGAGATGTGGGTAAGGGCATCATAGATGATGGCAGAAGGGAAACCATGATCCTTAAAGAAAGAGGACACTTGAGATGTCCTGGAATGGAAAGGCTCATCCTGGGAGCAGATGCAGCAGAGACGGAGGAACTGGGAATAGGGAATAGCATTTTTGCATGTGGCAGGGTGGGAAGAGGTTATAGTCGAGGTAGTTATGAGAGTCAGAGGGTTTATAGAAGATGTCAGTGGACAGTCTGTCTCCAGAGATGGAAACCGAGAGATCGACAAAGGGGAGAGAAGTGTCCGAGATGGACCAAATTAATTTGAGGGCTGGGTGGAAGTTAGTGGCAAAGTCGATGAAATTGCTGAGCTCAGCATGGGCACAGGAAGCAGCAGCAATGTAGTCATCAGTGTAGCGAAGGAAAAAGTGAGCAGTACCAGTATAGGTTTGGAGCATAGACTGTTCCACATAACCACTGAAGAAGCAGGCATAGCTGGGGCCCATGTGAATGCCCATAGCTACACCCTTGGTCTGAAGAAAGTGGGAAGAGCCAAAAGAGAAGTTATTAAGTGTGAGTACCAGTTCCGCCAACCGGAGGAGTGTGGCAATGGTGGGGAACTGGTAAGGTCTATTGTCAAGAAAGTAGCAGAGAGCTTTGAGGCCTTCTTAATGGGGAATGGAAGTGTATAAGGATTGGATATCCATGCTGAAAATGAACCGGTTGGGACCGGGAACTGGAAGTTATTGAAGAGGTGGAGGGCATAGGATTTATCCCAGACGTAGGTGGGGAGGGACTGAGCTATGGGTAAAAAAATGGAGTCCAGGTAGGCAGATACAAGTTTGGTGGGGCAAGAGCAGGCCAAAACTATGGGTCTATCGGGACAGTGGGGAAGAGGTAGGACAATAGGACAGTGGGACAATGGATCTTGGGGAAGAGGTAAAACTGAGCAGTGCAGGGTGTGGGAATTATGAGTTTTTTGGCTGAGGATGGAAGATCTCCAGCATTGATAAGGGCAGTGATGGTACAGGAGACAATGGTTAGATGTTTTTTGGTGGGGTCCTGTTCCAGGGGTAAGTACGAGGAGGTGTCAGAGAGCTGCCGTTTGGCCTCACTGAGGTAGAGGTCCGTTCCCCAGACCACTACGGCATCACCTTTGTCTGCGGGTTTGATGGTGAGGTTAGGATTAGTGCGGAGAGAGTGGAGGGCAGTCCGTTCAGAGAGAGTGGGGTTGGAACAGGAGAGAGGAGTGGTGAAGTTGAGACAGTTGATGTAGAGGAGGCTCCCAGTGCAGCCTCTATGATCAGTAAGATCTCTACATCAGTGAGATCCGACGCAGATTGGGGGACCGCTTTGTCAAGCATCTCCACTCCATCCGCCACAACAGACAGGATCTCCCGGTTGCCACCCACTTCAACTCTATTTCACATGCCTATTTAGATACGTCCATACATGGCCTCCTCTACTGCCATGATAAGGCCAAACTCAGGTTGGAGGAGCAACACCTCATACACCGCCTGGGTAGACTCCAGCTCCTTGGCATGAACGTTGAATTCTCCAACTTCCGGTAATTCCCTCCTCTTCCCTTCCCCCATCCCAGTTTCTCTCTGCCTCCTCCTCCTCCAGTCGCCTATCACCTCCCTCATGGTTCCACCTTCTTCTACTACCCATTGTGCTTTCCCCTTACATCCTTTCTTCACCTTTCCTGCCTATCCCCTCCCCCACCCCTTAATCTTTCTTTACTGGTTTTTCACCTGGCACCTACCAGACTTCTCCTTCCCACCCTCCCCCCACCTTCTTTATAGGGCCCCTGCTCCCTCCCTCTTCAGTCCCGACGAAGGGTTTCAGCCCGAAACATTGACTGTTCATTTCCACAGATGTTGCCTGACCCGCTGAGTTCCTCCAGCGTGTTGTGCGTGTTGCTTTCCCCAGCATCTGCAGAGTATTTTGTGTTTATGATCTGTTGAGGCTGCAGGATCTAGGCTTACATATACAGTATATTTCTTATGGGTCCTTGCCCATGTTGGAGTTGAAGGAAGTAAGATGGCAGACATTCTAGCTGAAAATTAAGGATATAAATGTAGTGTGGCCTTTGCATAAGGTGAAGGTGAAAGCCATAATTAAAAGTCTATTGGATCACATTGGCAACAAAATTGGGATAAGGAAACAAAAGGACGGCATTTATATAAAATTCAGAGAATGGTAGCAACTTCACTGGGAGATGGGTGTAAAAGGAAAAAAGACACCTGTGAGTCGGCTGGTGTGGTATACTGCGTCCAGTGCTCCTGGTGTGGCCTTTTATACATTGGTGAGACCCGACGCAGACTGGGAGACCGTTTTGCTGAACACCTATGCTCAGTCCACCAGAGAAAGCAGGATCTCCCAGTGGCCACACAGTTTAATTCCACATCTCATTCCCATTCTTATATGTCTATCCATGACCTCCTCTACTGTCAAAATGAATCCAAACTCAGGTTGGAGGAACAACACCTTATAGACCGGTTGGGTAGCCTTCAGCCTGATGGCATGAACATTGACTTCTCTAACTTCCATTAATGTCCCTCCTCCCCTTCTTACCCCATCCCTGACATAGTTAGTTGTTTGTTTTTTCTGTCTCTCTCTCTGCCTGTTCTCCATCTCCCTCTGGTTCTTCCCCCCAACCCCTTTCTTTCTCCCGAGGCCTCCCATCCCATGATCCTTTCCCTTCTCCAGCTCTGTATCACTTTCACCAATCACTTTTCCAGCTCTTAGCTTCATCCCACCCCCTCCAGTCTTCTCCTATCATTTTGCATTTCCCCTTCCCCCACTACTTTCAAATCTCTTACTATCTTTCCTTTCAGTTAGTCTTGATGAAGGATCTCGGCCTGAAACGTCGACAGTGCTTCTCCTTACAGATGCTGCCTGGCCTGCTGTGTTCCACCAGCATCTTGTGTGTGTTGTTTGAATTTCCAGCATCTGCAGATTTCCTTTTGTTAGCTGGGTTTCCCTTTGCTTATTTGGGACTCTGTGCCACTTAATTGGGACAGGAGACCATTGCCAAACAGTTTTTAACTAGCTTTAGACACGTGCATTTGTGTAGCCATTAGCCACTGCACCATGCTTAGAGCAAAGAATTTTTAAATAGCATCAGTTGCATGTGCTTCATTTAAAAAGCAGTGATTTTTTTCACCGATAGTTGGCAAGAACTAAGCAGTAAGACAATTCAGAACTGTTTGGCTCACTGTGGTTTCAATCATTTATGCTTGGAGATGCCAGAAACGGCCAGCAATGAAAATAAAACCATTTCACTACTTCAACAACATAGGAACTACGAAGAATTTAAAGGTATTGACAATCATCTTGCATTATAATTAAAATGATTGGAGGATGCAATCTTTGAAAATTATATGAAGACAGCCTATTATCTACATCAGATGTCTGCTGATTTTGTTCTTTTACAGTCAATCAAAAGAACACGGCAGCGTACACTCAAGTCTCACCTGTGGCTCCAAAGGGCTACTTGCATGCGACAGTGGGCACAACCTGGTACATCAGGTGGGCTAAACCAGGTGATGGTAGCCAGTGGGCTTCATACCCTGGGGAGACACAGAATGCTCTCCTAGCAAAGTTAGCTCCAATGAACTGGGTGGATAAGATCTACAGTGAGATCCAATGGCCAAGAAGAAGGTTCTGCAATGCTCTGTGGAGAGCAAAGGGCACGGCAAGGCACAGAAGTTGTCATGGACAACCACTACAACCAAGTGTTAGAAACCACTGTCTTTTTCTAAATATAAGGTTTGTACTTCCTGACAAACTCATGTATTTTTCACACTCGCTAGAAGAAATTGTATTGCAGCTAAACGAACGGTTTATCCACTTTCTCATTTTCCATTGCCTAAGTATTAGCACATTACTCACGAGATGTAATTGTTTTAATGATGTAAACTATTAACTAATTTATCATTATCTAAGGAATTTTCTTTATCTATAAAAATCACAGATTTTTCTGAAGCACCATCTTCATTCCTTTGTCTTACACCTCTTAGCATTAATTCCCCTCGGCATCATTTCTCAGCTTTTTATTTAGTTTGCTTAGTATTTGTATGTTTGTTTGTACTCTAAAATAAACTGAAATCTTAGAATTAAGACTACTTGTCATTCTTGACTCCTAAGGATCAGAAACTAAACAGAGATCCAACAGAAGGAACCCCAGTTGTGGTAATCTTCCTGGCACTGGACCCAGACATCGAGGTCGAGAGAGTGGAACTGCCCCAGTGCAACAGCATTTCTTTCCACTTTAAAAATTCTCCCGCACAGTTTTACGCAATTTATGGACAACCACCAAACCAACTATTGGGAGCTAATATAGCTTTTTAGTACTGTAGTAGTATTGATAGTCTTCTAATTTTGTTCTGTGTTTCATTTAACTACATAACTTGTTACTCAATTAAACAGTATTTTGCCTTTGTTATACATTTTTAAAGACTATTTCCTTGAAACCTCGGCTAATTGGGACAGCTGCTTAATTGGGCCAAAATGTCCAAAGTTCAAAGTAAATTTTATTATCAAAGTACAATTATGTCACCATATATAACCCTGAGATTCATCTTGTGGGCATATTCAGCAATTCTATAGCATAACTATAACAGCATCAATGAAGAATCAGTTAGCATGCAGAAGGCAACAAACTATTCAGCTGAAAATAATAATAAATAACAATAAATAAAGAGAACATGAGATATTGAGATAAAGAGTCCTTGAAACAGAAATAATTGGTTCTGGGTACATTTCAATGATAGAGCAAGTGTAGTTATCCCCTTTTATTCAAGAACCTGATGGTAACCGTTCTTGAACCTGGTGGTCCAAGTCCTGAGGCTCTAGTACCTTCTACCTGATGGTAGCAGTGAGAGAAGAGCTTGGATTGGGTGGTGTGGATCTCTGATGATGGATGCTACTTTCCTGCAGTAGCTTTTCATGCTGATGTGCTCAGTGTTTGGGTGGGCCTTACCTGTGATGTACTAGGCCAAATCCACTATTTTTGTAGGACTTTACATTCAAATACATTGGTGTTTCCATACCAGACTGTGATGCAGCCAATCAATATACTCTCCACTGCACACCTATACAAGTTTGTTAAAGTTTTGGATGTCATGCCAAATGTTCACAAACTCCTGAGGAAGTGACACCTCATCACTACCTTTGATTCAGCCCAAGACAGTGGTGTCATCAGCAAACTTAAATCTGGCATTGGAGCACATCATGTATAAAGCAAGAAGAGCAGAAGGCTAAGCATACAGCCCTATGCTGCACCTGGGATGAATGAAACTGTACAAGAAATGTTATTGCCAATCCAAACAAGACTGGGGTCTACAAATGAGGAAATCCAGGATCTAATTACGTGAAGAGGTATTGAGGCCAAGGTCTTAGAGCTTATTGATTAGCTTTGAGAGGATGATGGTATTGAATGCTGAGCTATAGTTAATAAAGAGAATCCTGATGTATGTATCTTTGCTGTCCAGATGTTCCAGGATTGAGTGAAGAGCCAATGAGATGGCACCTGCTGTGGACCTGTTGATCTGGTCAGCAAATTAGAATGAATCAAAATCACTTCCGAGGCAGGTGTTGATATGTTGCATCACCAACCTCTCAAAACACTTCATTACTGCAGATGTAAGTGTAACTAGGTGATAGTCATTGAGGTAGGTCACCACACTTTGCTTAAGCATTGGCATAATTGAAACCTGCTTGAAGCAGGTGGGTACTACACACTCCCAAAGTGAGAGGTTAGAGATCTCAGTGAACACTCCAGCCAGTTGGTTAGCACAGGTCTTTAGTATGTGTCCAGGATCCCATCCAGTTCAGATGCTCTTGTGGATTCACCCCTTCTGAAGGCAGCCTGCATGTTAGCTTCAGAGACTGACATCATAGGATCATCGGGGATGAGGGAGTTTGCCAAGGTTCCTCAATGTTCCGACCGTTACAACAGCATAGAAGGCATGGAGTTCATCCGGAAGCAAGGCTCTGCTGACTCCCATTATTTAACTTTTATTAATGTACTGGTCCCAATGTGTCCCAGTTAACCTGAATCCACTGTATATATCAATAAGCTACATGAGGGAGACAAATGTGATATTTCTAAGTTGGCCAACAACATGAAATTTGATTAGACTACTTGAATGAGTGAGAAAATAAAAAGGCATATGCAATATAACTGTAAGGTTTGTTCACCAGTAGGAAAACAGAATAATATTATAGTGGAAAATGATATTGAGTGACTGACTGTTATACTATTACCCAAAGAATTCACCTTCCTGTATACATTCCGTACTTACACGCTTGAACCATGACACTCTAGCTTACCTATGCAAGTAACTGTTAGATCATGCGAAAGTAGTGAAATAAAAGAGTACTGATGATCAGAGTTTAGCTGCTGACGTGATTAACCTTGGGAGAAAGTCTTCGCCAGCAAGTGTCCTAATTAACAGGCAGCATAGTAAACACACACACATCCACATTCTTTGCAAAAGGTTTCCAATACAGGGCTCGACCTAAACTCCTGCTGCCCACGCCCCTCTTGCCACTCCGCCATCACCTCGCACCTCCCGCCTCGCTGTGCATGCGGCATGCTCCAACACGAGGCACCCGAGGGGTTTGACTGATGTCCGCTTGACCAATGAGAGCCAGCTAGACGGCGGACGGAGACGGCCAGAACCAATCAGTGTTGGGGAAGGGAGGGGCGGCGCTGCTGTCGCCACCCATGTGGGCGGTTGGTGGCAGTTGGCGGTTGATGTTGCGAGGTTTGAGGTTGGACTCTGCGCTCGCAGGTGGAGACTCGGTTGCGGTTTTTAAGCACGGTAAAAATTCAACTGGTAGTTATCCCCATTGCTAAATCCACAACCTGCCTTGGTGCATCAATGCCCCACTCACCATAATGCATTGTACCTTCCTCTTGTGCAGTGCGCCGTTATTACCTCGACGCGTTTACCTTTCCCCAAATGCCCCCACCCTAATATCGTATATCTCTGACCCCGCCCTATTTATATACTCCTCCATATCCACTGAAAAAAGTAATTTCACGGTGAAATTTCGCACTCTCTTTTCAAAGTATCTGCAATTCCACCCTTAATGCACCATGAAGTTACCACTCGTGACTGCTCCCGCCTGTGAATGCCCACGTAGCAGGCCGGGGCAGCCATGACGGTTTGGTGGTTTTGCTCAGCAGCTTTGTATAGATTCAGTTTAAGGATGATACAGTCCGTTAAATTGTTGAGTGCAAGCTACTGATTTTAGTCCCCATCCTGCCTCCTGCACTTCTATCCTTATTTCTTCCCAATGAGTGGAAACGTAGCTGAGAATCAGTTCTACAGTCGCTATATCTACTGGAGAGTTCCGACATCTTCCTCGATAGTAATGGTAAACTCTTTGATCGGCAAACTATATACTAACTGCCCATATACATGAACTTTCCAGCATAACTCGCTGAATAATATTACTTTGGACAATATTTTCAGCACGTATGTTTTCCAATCCCAATCACAGATAAGTTTGGACACTACTGCAGCTTGGACTATGTGCATGACTTTATTTCATTGTGATTTAAAAATGTATCGGACTGAACACAGTTTATTGACGTGATATGTATTCCATTGAATGTTCAGAAATGCTTATTTTTCATAAGATTTTAAGTCTTTTATTAAGAATGAGCATTCGCAAGAGTCTGGTTAAAGTGTTAACTGGTTGTTTCCACAGGTGCTGCTCGTTGTACAGTATTTACATTTTCTGTTCTTGTATCCAATTTTAGGAATTCACTGAGCAAATTACTGAATGAATGTTGAGGGTATTAGTATCTTAACCTATGCATTTTTAATTGGAGACCGCTGTTTGTACCTTGTTTCATTAAAGGATGCCTTTAAAAAAAGATTTAAATATAATTGAGAGTGTGACTTGAGACTGAAGTATTGTCTGTAATTATTGGTTGTGATCCCCCTTATGAGGACAATGTACAGAAGAGTCAGCCTCCCAATTCTGTGATGATCATTCACCACTTATTTACACTATTACTGCTTTAATCATTTTTATTCTCCCCACATTCTCAGGAACTCCCTCCACTCATCTGCACACTAAGGGCAGCTTAGAGCATCCAGTTAACCTACTGACCCATGTGTCTTTTGGATGTGGAAGGGAATGGAACACCCAGAGGGAACGTATTCAGAGGAATGTACAAACTTCACATATGTAACACTTGAGATCAGGATTGAACCCTGGCCCCTGGTACTGCAAGGCAGCGACAAATGCAGTTTCAGTTATTATGATGAACGCACTCATTGATAAAGCAAAAATAAACTACAGATTTTGGAAGTTTGAAATGAAAACAGAAAATACTGGAAGCACTCAGCATGTCACGCAGCAACCGTGGAAATAGAAACATTTAAATTTTCAGATCTTTTCAGTGGAACTGGAAAGAGAAAAGACATTTGTCAGGCCTTAGATACATACCCTTCAGCCTAACCAGTCCATGCCAGCCACGTTATCCATCTAGCTAATCCCAATTTCATGTGTTCAGCCCATATCCTTATAAACTCTGCACATCTGTTTACCCATTAAAGGGCTTCTTAAACAACATAATTGTAAATGCCTCAACCACTTACTTTGGCAACTTACTCCATGTACTCACCACCATCTGCAGTAAAAATTTGCCTTGAATCTGTTTCCAGTCTTTCCTCACTCAGTAAGCCTATACCTCATAGATTTGTACTCCCCTACCCAAGGAGCAGAATTAGGTCATTTGGCCCATCAACTCCTCTGCTGTTCAATAAGCTTTTTTTTAAACCATTTTCTCCCACCTTCTCCCTGTAATCTTTAAACCCCTGACCAATCAAGAACTCACCAATCTCTGTCTTAAATATACCCAATGACTTGGCTCCATAGCCCACTTATACAGCAAATTTTACAGATACACCACTCTTGACTAAAAAAGTCCTCATTGTCTCAATTTTAAAAGGATTTCCCTTTATTCTGAGGTTGTGTGCTTGGATCCTAAATTTTCCTACCAGTGGAAACATCCTCCTCATGTCCACTCTATCCATTCTTTCAGTATCCAACAAGTTTTAATGAGGTTCTCCCCCCCCCCCCCCCCACATCCTTTTGAACTTCCAAGTATAAATCCAGAGATCAGAGGCTCCTCATATGGTGCCTTTCATTCCTGGGATCATTATTGTAAACCTCTGGACCATCCTTCTTTAAATGCAGGGCACAAAATTGCTCCCTATTTTCCAAATGCTTCCTGACCAATGCATAATAAAATCACAGCAGTGCATGCTTTTATAAGACCATAATACATAGGATCAGAATTAGGCCATTTTTCCCATTCAGCCCACTCTGCCATTCAATCATTTTTGACCCTTCTCAACCTCATTCTCCTGCCTTTTCCCCATAAACTTTGATCCCCTATCAATCAAGAACCTAGAAGCCTTCGCTTTAAATTACCCAATGACTTGGTCTCAGCCATTTGTGGCAATAAATTCCATAGGCTCACCACCTAAAGAAATTACTCCTAATCTCTGTTCTAAAGGGATGTACTTCTGTTCTGAGAGACTGTGCCCTCTGGTCCTTGACTCCCCCTATATTCTACTGCTCTCAAAATGGATGCTAACATTGTATTTGCTGTCATTACTACCAACTCAACCTGTAAGTTAACTGAGGGAATTCTAAAGTAGGACTCCCAAGGATCTTTGCAATTCTGAATATCTTGGGCTCTTAACTTAGTTAGGAACTTCGTGTGCTGTTCTTTATAAAAGAGCTGGAAATCCAAGGAAGTAACATCCACTGGCTTTCTTTTGTATGACCTGCTTGTTACCTCTTCAGATTTCTAACAGATTTGTCAGGCAAGATCTCACCTGAACAAAACCATGTTGATTTCATCCTTAATAATGGACTCCAAAATCTTAACAACCATTAAAATCAGGTTAACCAGCCTATAATTTCCTGAAAAAGAACCTGGTGCTTTTCTGGTGTATATGGCGCCTAGACACTTGGGCTTCCAACCAGGTCCAGGTGTCAATTTTAACCAACATTTTGATAACAAATACCAACATCTTCAACAGGGATGATGCCTAGGCATGTCTGGTCCAGTGGTATGTATTTGCAGCTCCAGTCAATCATCCCTCCTGATTGGTCCTTCACCCAATCAGGCTTCTGCTATACCACCGTGTTTAAAATCATATTCCAGTTTTTAGAATGAGACCGTCGTCTTTGTTGAAATTCTTACTCTCTAGTCTTATTTCAATGATTTCCTTTATCAGGGGTCTCAAAAGCCATTGGCACAACAGTAGTTCTATGCCATCAAGGGTCAATCCTGTGGTCATTGGGTATAAAGGTTCTTCTACCACCGATTTCTCCTGGTAACCCAAATGGATACAACTCATATGCTCCTTGATGCAGGTTTCTACCATGCACCCGTCTGGCTGATAAACACTGCTCCACATTCACTGGAAGTCCTGTAAATATCAGCCGTCCTGAGTCCTAGGTCATCTTTGACCTGCATAAACTGGGATTATGAGTTTTCTTGTAGTTATTTCTACTTCGATTAATCATGCAAAAACTATTTCAGACCCAGAAAGTCTCCATGAGGAAATGAGACGATTACGCACAATGTCCCTACAGAATGGCTACAAGGTGTAGGAAATCAATCAGGCTCTTAAAAGGGCCGACAGAAAAACCAGGAAACCTAACAATGAGGAGGAACTCATTGTTACTGCCTGTCTTCCCTGAATTATCACTGTTTCTGGAAGGATTGCCAGGGTCTTGAACAAATACCAGATGAATACCATCCACAAACGCGTAAGGAAGCTCAAATCCCAGCTTTTGTGAGTCAAAGATGATTTGGGACTCAGGATGATTGGAGTTTACAGGAGCAGCATACTTAAGCTGGATGGGATGCATGGTGGAAACCTGCATCATAGGAGCACAGGAGGTATATCCATTTGGGTTTCCTGGAGAAATTGACAGGTCTAGAACATTGCATATACAATGACCACAGCATTGACTTTGACTGCAGAGAACTACTGTGTCACGCCAATGGCTTTTGGGGCCATCTGGTAAAGGAAGCCATTGAAATAAGACTAAAGAATAAGAATTTTTACAAAGAGAAGTCTTGCTCTAAGTAAGAACTGGAATGTGATTTTAAACAAGGTGGGACAGTGGAAATCTGATTGAGGACTAACCAACTAGTTGAGTATATATACCACCAGATTAGACATGCATAGGCATCATCCCTGATGAAGATGGCAGAGTTTGTCATTGAAACATCAGTTAAAATCGACATCTGGACCTGGCTGGAAGCCCAAGAAAGTGTATGCGCTATAATTTCCTGTCTTTTATTTCCCTCCTCAAACAGCGGTTTTAATATTTGTAATTTTCCAGTCCTCTGGAACCCTCCCTGACTACAATGATTCTTGAAAGACCGTTACTAATGTCTCTACAACCTTTTCAGCTATCGCTTTTAGAATTTTGGTGTGTAGTTAGTTCTTATAGGCCAGATGATTTATCAGCCTTCAAGAATTTCAACTTCCCTAGTACCTTCTGCTTTGTAATGGATACAACACTCACCTCAGCCCCCACTCTTGAATTTCTGGCATGTTACTGGGGTTTTCCACTTTGAAAATTGACATATTTAGCTCTCCATCATTTTCCTGATTCCCATTAGTACTACTACAGCATAATTTTCAAGCTCTCCAAAGTCCACTCTTGCCTCTCTTTTGCCCTTTATATATTTAAAAAATAAACTTTCAGAATCTTATATAGTTTACCTCATATTTCATTTTATTCTTTTACAGCTTTTTTTTTGTTTTCCTCCCAATATCTTTCCACTAATCTTTGCCATAATGTTTGTCTTCTCTTCCATTTTTTTTGTAGTCTATAGCTGTTGATATTCCTTCAGCAGAACCCCTTTCCTTATTGTACCTGTCTTATTGGTACCCACAAGTATCACCACAAATGGAACTTTCCCCTCCCACTCCAAATTCCTTTGCAGGCTAGGTGAGTTGTCCTGAATGAGGCACTGGTGATCGACACTTGCCTTTGGAACTTTCAGTCACAGGCAACAGAGAACTGTAGCTGTTCTGAGTACACTATCTCCAATTATAGCTACACTTCTCTCCCCTTCTTGAATGGCACCTTGAACCATAGTGGTGTGATTAGGTTGCTCATGCTATCAGCCCCCACTGTAATCTACATAGGGAACAAGAATCTCAAACCTGATAGACAAATTCAAGGAAGGAGATTCCTTCAGCACCATCTCCTGGATCCCTCTATTTACCTTACTTGCAGTCACACCCTTTTGTCCTTGACAACTGACGAATTTGATCTCGGGTGTGACTGCCTCCTGAAAAACAGTGTTAAGGTACTTCTCCCCTTCCCTGAAGTGTCACAGTGTTTGAAGCTCATATTGTAGCTCATCAACTTTGAGCTGGAGTTCCACAAGCAACCAACACTGTCTACTGATGTACAAAATACAAAAGTGTCCACTTGCTCTAATATCATGCAACTACAATACATCACCTGCCTCTGCATCTCTATTTAATTAGTTATCACTTTACTTGCTTACTTTTTTCCAGCACAAACCTTCCAGATTCTTCCGTCTCTCACTAGTACAGTCGGCCCTCCTTATTCCCGGGGGATTGGTTCTGGGACCCCCCCCCCCCCCCCACAGATGCTCAAGTCCCTTATATATGATGACGTAGTATTTGCCTATAACCTACACACATCCTTCCATATACTTTAAATCATCTCTAGATTACTTATAATATCTAATACAATGTAAATGCTATGTAAATAGTTATACTGCATTATTTAGGGAATAATGACAAGAAAAAAAAGTCTGTACATGTTCAGTACAGACACAACCACCGTAGCTCTTCTGGGAACGCTGATGCTGCCTTGGCATCAGCTGATCCCGATTCTCCTGTGATCTTTAAGTTCTTGAGGCAGCAGCATTTTACGTAGCTAGCCAGCCATCTCTTACTAGCTTTAAACTCCTTCCTCTCACTTAGAACACAAGTAGTGAACAAACAAGACGAAAGGCGAACAGTGCTCAAACAACGAGCAATACTTTTAATCATCTTTGGATTACAGTACTTATAATACCTAATACAATGGAAATGCTATGTAAATAGTTGTTGCACTGTATTTAGGGAATGATGCTTTGGAGGAGGCTCAATAATACTAAAGTCAGGATCTGTGAAGGTTGAGGGCTGAGGACCACTTTGGCAAGCGATATGCCACTTTTCAAAAGATCTAAGATTTCTACTTTCTCGGCGAGAGATAGCACTTTATTCTCCCTCTTAGCCTTTGAGGAATTACTGTGACCACATAATTGCTTTTTAGGAGTCATTTTTTCATAGAAACAAAGTAGCAACCAAATGAGACGTGAGGCGAACAATGCTCAAACGAGTGCTGGAGAGAGAACTTGCGGGTTTTCCCGACCCATGGTTGGCTGAATCCGCTCATGCGGAACCCGCGGATAAGGAGGGGTGACTGTACAGTATCTTTGCATCAGTTTGCATTATGGTAAGAGTTAGTACAAAGCTGCATAGTATGTGTTAATCTTTACACATTATCTGGTGTGTAAATAAACAAAAATTATGAAAATAGGAGTATAAATAAGAAAAGGGTATTGTGACAGAAAGTTGAGAAAGTGAAATATATTATCTAAAGAGGAAATATAGAAAAAATATAACGGTCATGTTGTCTATAAAACAGTGGAACTTTTTGCTTTTTAAAACAATTATACTGGTTTTATAAATTAGTCAAACTTTCATTTTTTCAGTATTGTAAATATTCACCTTCTGGTTAATATTTTTTTGGAGTAGGTAGCAAGGAACTCTCAGGTTGCTTGTTGTGAAAGGGAGGTGTAGAGATATGGGACATTGTCCCGTTCTCTAAGAATAATGCAGTTGTAGACAGGAAGCTGTTAAAGTGGCAGAGGGTATCAGATATATTGCGGATATGGGTGGGAAGAAGCTGGGAAATAAAAGATCAAGGTAGAAAGAAATATACTCTGTATGATTCGTGTATTTCTGAATGCCAATTTGTTTTCGCTTATTTCCCAGTTCTAATGAAATATGTAGCACCTGGAATATTCTTTCCTTTTTTTGTTGATGTTTACTGAACTGCTAAGTATTTTGTGTTTTTCAGATTCCTGGTATCTGTTATTTTCATTTAATTACAGATCTACCAGGATAGCACTGCTTGTAATTCTCAAGGAGGTAGAAAATACTTTTGCAATTGGATTATTATTGTCACATATACTGAGATATAGTGGAAAACTTTGCATTAGCATCCAGACATATTCCATACACAGTAACATCAAGGTAATACAAACTGTAGTTACTGAGAAAGTGTAATACAAATAGACAAATAAGGAGAAAGGTCATGATATTGTCTGCATGAACTTTACCAAGGCTTTTGACCAAGTCCCACATGATAGGTTGGTCAAGAAGATTCAATCATTTGACATTCAGGATGAAATAGTAAATAGAATTCAATGTCGGCTTAGTAGGAGAAGCCATAGAGTGGTAGATGGTTGCCTCGCGACTGGAAGCCTGTGACATAGTGCTCTGCTACAGGGATTGATACTGGCTCCATTGTTGTTTATCATGTATATTAACAATTTGGATGATAATGTGGTAAACTGGATCAGCAAATTTGCGAATGACTCCAAGACTGGGGGTGTAGTGGACAGTGGTAAAGGCTAACAAAGCTTGTAGCAGGATCTGGACCAGCTGGAATAATGGGCTGAAAAATGTGAGATGAAATTTAATTCAAACTAGTATGAGGTGTCACACTTTGGGAAGACAAACCAGGATAACACTTACATAGTGAACAGTGGGGCATTGAACACTGATAGAACAGAGGGATTTGGGAATACAGACTCATAATCCTTGAAAGTAGCATCACAAGTCATAGAGCTTTTGGCATGTTGGTCTTCATAAATCAGAATTAAGTACAAAGTTGGAGCATGAAGATTGAGTACAAAAGTTGGGATGTTATGTTGAATTTGTATAAGACACTGATGAGGCCACATTTGAAGTACTTGTGTTCAGTTCTGGTCACCAAATATGTCAGTAAGATTGAAAGAGTGTAGTGAAGATTTACAAGAATGTTGTCAGAACTGAGGGCCTGAGTTACAGGAAGAGGTTGAATTGGTAAGAACTTTATTCCCAGAGCGTAGGAGAATGAGGGAAGACTTAATACAAAATTATAAGGTGTAAGATAGGGTTAATGCAAACCGGCTTTTTCCATTGAAGTTGGGTGAAATTAGAACTAGAGGTCATAGGTTAAGGGTGAAAGGCAAAATATTTAAGGGGAACTACATACTTACTCAGAGGGTGGTACGAGTGGAACAAGCTGCCGGTGGTGGAGATAGGTTTAATTTGAACACTTGCAAGTTTGAGTAAGTACATAGCTAGGAGAGCTATGGAGGGCTATGGTCCAGGTGCTGTTCAGTGAGACTAGGCAGAATAACAGTTTGGCAGAAGACTGCCAAAGGCAGAAGACGGATGGACTGAAGAGCCTGTTTCTGTGCTGTACTGCTCGCTGACTCTGTGACACAGTAGACTGAAAGATCAAGCTCCACTTCCTTTGCACAAGAGGTCCATTCAAGTTATAACAGTGGTATAGAAGCTGTCTCTGAGTTTAATGGTCTTTGTTTCAAGCTTATCCAGAAAACTATCCAGAATAGTTTTACAAAATAATTCATAAGGAGCATTTTGGAAGTTTGTAGTTTGGTTTAGTCTTTTGTGTTTGAATGTTTTTTGGACCATTGTTTGGCAAGAGGGCAAGATTTATTGAGGTTGGCAACGGCTCAGAGTTAATTGCATACACATATCTTTGCATTTAGGACAGGAATGTCTGGCATTTTACTGCATTTGGCTTTGTGAAAAGTGCAGCTACTTCAATGTATTAAGTACAAGAAAATGTAAGAACTGTAGTGAACTAATGAGAGATGCAGAACAGTCTCCATATTCAAAAGGTATGTATTTTGAATTTTTTGGAGCTATCATTAAAGGCATATAGAATGGTGGACTGCACTCAGTGGTAATGACTATAACAGTTCAGCCAGGATTATTGAAAAAAATGACCAATTGAGTTGTTCACATGATGATTGATAATGTGGTTTACTGCAGGTTACCAAGAGCTGTAAGGTGGATTCCAGACTGAAGGTGCTGTGCGAATAGAGTATTTCATGCATTTGTATGTCATTTTATGCATTCTGTTTGGGCTCATGTTTCTTCAAAGAAATAGAGGTTTTTGAATTTCCTTAACTAAATCCTTGTTGATTTACTAGTTTTACTGCTTACTAGTTTATTCCTTAATAATCTTCCAGTTTACTGCTGATCTATTTCATCATTTTATTTACCTCCACCCACCTCTAAACATTGCATCACTGTTTACGTCATTTTGAGGTACTTCTAGAGGCTGCCAATGGCTTCTTTCAAACACGATCAATAGTCATTTAGCTACTTTGGTGTAAGAGAGTTTAGCAGCAGCACAGTACAGGCCCTTTGGCCCATGATGTTGTGCTGGCCATTTAACCTACTCTAAGATCAATCTAACTCTTACAGTATCTGTCACCACCACAATATATTACAGCCCTACCCTCAGTCTCCTTCATTACCTCCTCGACAAACTCAATCAAGTTAGCAAAACATGATCTGCCCCACACAAAGCCATACTGACTGTCCCCAAGTTCAAGTTTAAGTGTAATTGTCATTCAACCATACACATGAATATAGCCAAACGAAAGTGTTTTACTCTAAGTAAACCACATTTCTCCAAATGCTTGAAAATCCTATTCCCAAGATCCCTCCCCAATTGCTTTCCCTGCCACCGATGTGAGACTCAACAGTCTGTTGTTAACAGGATTATCCCTGTTTCTCTCCTTGAATAGTGGAATAACATCGGCTGCTAGCTATTGCTTTCTTTCTTTCTCTTTTTCAATCTTTTTATTGAGTTTCATATAAATATAAAAAAACATAACATAATAATGAATAGGTTATGAATACAATAGACTTGAAATTACATTGATAATAGGATAATAATATCCTATTAAACATCAACAAAAGTACATTAATCAATCAAGTCTATATAATTATATATGAAAAAAACAAAAATAATCAAAAGAAAAAAAAAATTAAAAATGTGTGAAAGAAAATATATATATGAAACAAACACTAAACTAAAACTAACATGGGCAATAATAACAGTTTATAAGTATATGATAGTGTCAAAGAACTCCGGAACTCCATACCTGAACAAGAATAAGCAGAGAGAAAGTCTGGGAAAGGCCAAATTAATTTATATGAAAATGTCGAATGAACGGTCCCCAAGTTTCTTCAAATTTAATTGATGAGTCAAAAATAGTGCTTCTAATTTTTTCCAAACTCAGATAAGAAATAGTTTGAAAAAGCCACTGAGAAGTGGTAGGAGGATTTACTTCTTTCCAATTTTGTAATATAGACCTTCTGGCCATTAATGTTACAAAAGCAATCATTAGTCTGATTGAAGGAGAAAACTGATTACCATCCTCATTTGGTATACCAAAAATTGCAGTAATAAAGTGAGGTTGTAAATCGATGTTCCAAATTGAGGAAATGGTAACGAATATGTCCTTCCAATAGTTATGTAAAGTGGGACATGACCAAAACATGTGGGTCAGTGAAGCCACTTCTGAATGACATCTGTCACATTGAGGGTTAATATGAGAATAAAATCGAGCAAGTTTATCTTTAGACATATAAGCTCTATGTTCAATTTTAAATTGTATTAAAGCATGTTTAGCACATATAGAAGAAGAATTAACCATTTGTAAAATTTTTTCCCATTTATCTGTTGGTATATTGTATCGAAGTTCTTTTTCCCATTGTTGTTTAATTCTGTCAGACATCTCTGGTTGTATCTTCATAATCATGTTGTAAATAAAAGCAACTAATCCCTTCTGACAAGGATTTAAGGTAAAAATCAAATCTGAGAAATCCGTTGAAGTTGAGTTGGGAAAAGATGGTAAAACTTTATGTAAAAAATTTCTGATTTGTAAATATCTGAAGAAATTAGATTTAGGTAATTTAAATTTATTGGAAAGTTGGTCAAAAGACATCAAAGTACCTTCAAAAAAAAGGTCACAAAAACATTTTATACCTTTCCTTTTCCATATGCTAAAGGCTTGATCTGTCAAGGAAGGTTTAAAGAAAAAATTAAATAAAATAGGGCTATCAAGAACAAAGTTTTTCAAAGTAAAAAATTTCCGAAATTGAAACCAAATTCGTAATGTGTGTTTAATAACAGGATTAGATATCTGTTTATTGAATTTAACTAAATCGGCAGGAAGAAAAGAACCAAGAACAGAGAATAAAGAATATCCCTTTACCTCATTGCATTCCAAATTTACCCACTGCGGACACAATAATGAGTCCAAATCTAATTTCCAATACGTTAGGTTACGGATATTATTCAGCCAATAATAAAATCTAAAGTTAGGTAAAGCTAAACCACCATCTTTTTTAGATTTTTGTAATTGCCTTTTACTTAATCTGGGGTTTTTGCCACACAAATGAGGAAATTTTTGAATCAATGTTGTCAAAAAAGGATTTAGGAATAAAAATTGGTAAGGCTTGAAATAAATATAAAAATTTCGGTAAAATCATCATTTTAATAGCATTAATCCGACCAACTAATGATAGGAATAAGGGAGACCATCTTGTAGTAAGAAGTTGTATTTGAAAAAGCATAGGTAAAAAATTCAGTCTAAATAAATCTTTATATTTCTTGGTAATTTTTATACCTAAATAGATAAAATTATCAGTAACAACTTTAAATGGAATCCTGTCATTCAATAAAGTTTGCGCATTTAAAGGAAATAATTCACTCTTATCTAAGTTTAATTTATAACCAGAAAAACTACCAAATTGAGCCAACAAGGATAAAATAGTGGGAATAGATCTATCAAGATCAGAAATATATAACAGCAAGTCATCAGCATAAAGTGATAATTTGTATGATTTCTCATTACGGGTAATACCAAAAATATTAGGAGATTCACGAATAGCAATGGCTAAAGGTTCTAATGCAATATTAAATAATAAAGGACTTAAAGGACAACCTTGTCTCGTACCACGAGATAATTGAAAAAAGGAAGATCTATAATTATTTGTAAGAACAGAAGTCTAGCTATTGCTGTAAACCAGTATTGTGTGGTGGAAATCCTTGGGCTTTTGAACTGGCATTCCCTAGAAAACAATGTATTTGATGTCTGTTTTTGGCTAAGAGAAGCCTTATGAACCCAACTTAATCTCTTTAAAAAAAAGTCAGCTCAGCTTGCACAGTTTTCATGGCATCTAACAATGGGACCAACTTGTTCTGGAAGGTAGCAAGCTATTAAACATAAAGTGTGCATGATTGGATGACAAACTTATGGTGCAATCTGACTGGATGTCTAAGATTAAGAATTTTCCTCTCCCTTGAATACATCTGAAAGATTAGCATGGCACTCGTTTTTTTTGCATTTAGCTGTCAGTGTCACTGGGTTAAATATTACGTTTTCACTATTGTTTATGCTACATTAAAGACTTTGATGAATAGACTGAGTGTATTGTTGCTGATATAAAGGCAGGTGAATAAACAGGTTATGAAGTAGGTGGAAAGGAATAGAATGGGCAAAATATTAGCCTGTGCAAAACAACTTTGGGAAGTGAGATAATCCATTTTGTTAAGATGAATAGAAAGACAATATTATTTAAATGGAGAGAGAATACATAATGTAGAGGGCTCTAGATATGAGAGCACAGGAAACATGAAGCTATATTCCAATGCAAAGCAAATGGATTATACAAGTAGGGTACACTTTTTAGAGTTGTAGATAACAATGGTGAGACTGCACCTGGAGTAGTGATAGCAGTTATGGTGTCCCTATTTGAAGAAAAATGCATGGATTCATAGCAGTTTAAAAAAAAATAATTGCCTAGTTGATTCCTTGTTTTGTGAGAAAAGGTTATACAAACTGGACCTATACTCTGAGATTAGGAGAATGGGAAGCGTTTATACTGGAACATCTAAGATCCTGAGAGGCTTAACAAAGTGAAGGCTGAGAGCTTGATTCCTGTGGAGCGTCGTTTTAGCCTAACTAAAATGGAAATGAGAAGGAATTTTACGTTAGTATTGTGATTCTTGATGACCTTCAGCTCTTGTTTTTAAATGCCCCAAAGAAATTTGTAACCTGTTTCAGAATGTAAACTTCTTTATGAATGTTAAGGAATGATACGCCTTTTCAGTAGTACTGAAAACTCCAGCAATGACTTGTTTTATTATTAAATAGCAAGTGACGGTTGTATCAAGAGTGAATGCAATTTGAAAGTCTTGTTTAAAGAATACCATCAAGTTATAATCTGACAATGGGTCTGTAATGAAAAAATTTAAAAATTTATGTGTTCTTTACTTATTCAGCTCAGAGTATATGTATCCATAAACAAAGGAGGTACTCCACACATTAAAACCACAAGAAAATAGTTTATTAGAACTTGTACAAATGCAATACAGGAAGAAAATCAAATGTCTACAGTAGTAGCAGTACAGAAATCAAAATAATACACATCATCCAGTAAACATGCTGATCCCTGCATGTTGGAGAGGAGACACAGATACAACAATCTTTCACACAGCCTGTTTTCTCTCTTTCCCTTACTCTGACTTGACATATTTGTCCCTAGCATGGGCCGTTACCTATCCTGAGACAAAGTTCTCTGCTGCACAAAGAAAGAGCCTCTTATACCCTTCATAACTCCTTACACTAGTACTTTTCCAACCCTTGGTGGTACCAGCTGCACTCCCTATTCTCTTACAACCTTCAGCCCAGCGAAACATCTTTTTCACCACTTTCCACTATTATGGCTGCAGACTTGTACTTCCTTGACTTTCTGAAAATAGAGCTGTGAATTGGTTCTCTTGTACTTTTTCAAAATAATCTCACTCTGAGCTAACATCATTTTGTCTTACAGACTTCCATTCTATTTTAACATATACCAAGGTTCAGGAACAGTTAACTACCCATCAACTATCAGGTTCCTGAACCAGTGTGGATAACTTCAGTCAGCCCAGCACTGAACTGATTCCACAACCTATGAATTGCTTTCAAGGACTCTACAACTCATGTTCTCAATATGATTTATTTATTTGTTATTGTTATTTTTTAACTTTTTGTCAGCTCAAGCTGGTAAAACCTGAGACCATAAGACCTAGGAGCAGAATTAGGCCATTTGGCCTATCAAGTCTGCTCTGCCATTCAATCATCGCTGATCTTTCTTTTCCCCTTCTCAGTCCCACCCCCTGGCAACCTTTGATGTCGTGGCAAATCAAGAACCTATCAATCTCCGCCTTAAATATATTCAATAACCTGGCCTCCACAGTTGCCTGTGGTTAAAATTCCACAAATTCACCACCCTCTGCATAAAGAAATTTATCCACATCTCTGTTTTAAGTGATTGCCCCTCTATCCTGAGGCTGTGCCCTCTTGCCTAAGACTTCTCCCACCATGGGAAATGTCCTTTCCACATCTACTCTATGTAGGCCTTTCAATATTCAAAAGGTCTCAATGAGATCTCCCCCTCATCTTTCAAAATTACAGCAAGTACAGGCCCAGAGTCATCAAACATTCCTCATATTCACCCTTTAATTCCTGGAATCATCCTTGTGAACCTCCTCTGAACCTCTCCTATACCAATCTTCACATCATCTGCAAGCTTGGCAACAAAGCCATCTATTCAATCATCTAAATCATTGATATATGAGGGGTGATTGATAAGTTCGTGGCCTAAGGTAGAAGGAGTCAATTTAAGAAAACCTAGCACATTTGTTATTCAATATAGTCCCCTCCTATATTTACACACTCAGTCCAGCAGTGGTGGAGCATACGGATCCCTCTTTGTAGAAGTCGGCATCTTGGACCTCCAGAAAGTGGTCCACAGCAGCGATGACGTCATCATCAGTGTCAAAATGGCAACCACTGAGCTCCTTCTTCATCTTGGGGAGCAGGTAGTAGTCTGAGAGTGACAAATCAGGTGAGTAGGGCAGGAGTTTGACAAGTTTGAATCCGCATTCCTGGATGGCAGCCATTGCCACTGTGGACTTGTGGGCTGGAGCGTTGTCCTGGTGGAAGAGCATTCCTCTTGTCTGCTTCCCTCGCCGAATCTTCTTGATTTTCTCCCGTAGCTGTCTCAAGAGATCAACGTAGTAGGCCCCTGTAATAGTGTGACCCTTTTCCACCAGCAGCACTCCCTTTGCGTCCCAGAAAGCAGGGGCCATCACCTTGCCTGCAGACATCACCGACTTAGTTTTCTTGGGAGTCAGAGATCCTGCGTGTTTCCATTGTTTCGATTGTTCTTTCGTCTCTGGTTGGAAATGGTGGATCCAAGTCTCATCCGTGGTTACAAATTGCTGGAGAAATCTCTTGGGATCCACCTCAAAAATGGCTTGACGTTGTGCTGAATCTGCTTCTCATCAGGCCTGAGGAGTTTCGGGACCCAGCGAGCTGACACCTCGGTCATTTAGAGTTTGTTGTGGATAACTGCATGGACGCATTCCTAGGAGATACCCAGCTCTGTGGCAATGTACCACTGTGTTATTCACCATCTGTCAAGATCATGTCATGGATCTTGTCAATGGTCTCCTGTGTGGTGACGTAGACAGACCTTCCAGGATGGGGGTCATCTTCCAGGCTCTCGCTGCCATATTTGAATTCAACAGCCCACTTCTTCACCATGCTGTAAGAAGGGGCACCCTCCCCTTTGTTGCCACCATGTCTTCGTTTCCTCTTTGGGTGATAAGCCCTTGAGACCAAGGTAGCATGAAGGCTGATGTCCATTTTCTCAGACAGTGTTTACTTGCAATTTTCAATTATCAGAAACAGAAATACCACAAAAGTTATTAACTTCAAACTTACTGCATAATCACTCAAAGAGTTTAATTGCACATGCATGTAAAAAGAGCTGTATAACTCACCCCCGTCTACCGTAGGCCACAAACTTATCAATCACCTCTCGTACAGCATAAAAAGAAGCGGTCTCAACACCGACCCCTGAGGATTGGTAGCCAACCAGAAAAGGATCATTTTATTCCAACTCACTACCTCCTACCGATCAGTCAATACTCTAAACGTGCTAGTAACTTTCCTGTAATACCATGGGCACTTAACTTGGTAAGCAGCCTCGTGTGGCACTGTGTCTGAGGCTTTCTAATAATCCAAATATGCAACATCCACTGCATCCCCCTTATCTATCCTACTTGTAATCCTACTGAAAGAATTCAAACAAGTTTGTCAGGCCAGATTTTCCCTTAAGGAAACCATGCTTGATTTTGTCCTATCTTGTACTGTGTCACCAAGTACTCTATAACCTCATTCTTAACAATTGACTCCAGCATCTTCCCAACTACTGAGATCAGGCTAACTGGTCTATAATTTCCTTTCTGCTGTCCACCCTCCTTTCTTAAACAATGGAGTGACATTTGCAATTTTCCAGTCCTCCAGAACCATACCAAAGTCCAATGGTTCTTGGAAGATCATTACTAATGCCTCCACAATCTCTACCGCTACCTCTTTCAGAACACTAGGGTGCAGTTCACCTTGTCCAGGTGACTTATGTACCTTTAGGTCTTTCAGCTTTTTGAGCACCTCCTCCCTTGTAATAGTAACTGCACTCACTTCTCTTCTCTCACACCATTCAACATCTGGCACACTGCTAATACCTTCCATAGTGAAGACTGATGCAAAATACTCACTTAGTTCATCTGCTATCTCCTTGTCGCCGGTTATCATTTCTCTGGCCTCATTTTCTAGTGGTCCTATATCCATTCTCATCTCTCTTTTATTTTTTATATACTTGAAAAAGTTTTTTCTATCCACTTTGATATTGTTAGCTAGCTTGGTTTCATTTTTCATCTTTTCCCTCCTAATAGTTCCTTTAGTTGCTTTCTGTAGGTTTTTCAAAGCTTCCCAGTCCTCTATCTTCCCAGTAATTTTTGCTTTGTTGTATGCCCTCTCTTGTGCTTTTATATTAGTGTTGATTTCCCTTGTACTATTTTTCCATTTGAGTATTTCTTTGTTTTTTGGAATACATCTATCCTGCACCTTATTCATTTTTCCTCAGAACTGCTCTGCTGTCATCCCTACCAACATCTCCTTCCAATTTACTTTGGCCAACTCCTCTCTTATACCACTGTAATTTCCTTTACTCCACTGAAATACTGCTACTTCAGAGTTTAGTTTCTCCTTATCAGATTTCAAGTTCAACTTAATCATGTTGTGATCACTGCATCCTGGGGGTTCCTTTACCTTAAGCTTCCTAATCGCCTCCATTTCATTACATAACACCCAGTCTCAGTATAGCTGACGACCTGGCTCAAAACTGCTCTAAAAAGCCATCTCAAAGGCATTCAACAAATTCACTCTCTTGGTATCCATTATCAACCTGATTTTCCCCAATCTACCTGCATGTTAAAATCTCCCATGACTATCATAACACTGTCTTTTGACACACCTTTTCTATTTCTTGTTGTATTCTGTAGTCCACATCCCAGCTACTGTTTGGAGGCATGTACAGTTGGCCCTCCGTATCCGCGGGTTCAACCAACTAGCACTTGTTGTTTGAGCATGTACAGACTTTTTTTCTTGTCATTATTCCCTAAACAATACAGTATAACAACTATTTACATAGCATTTACATTGTATTAGGTACAATAAGTAATCTAGAGATGATTTAAAGTATACAGGAGGATGTGCATAGGTTACTGCGAATCGGGAATCGAGAAAAAAACTGAAGTTCTCTCTCTAGCACTCGTTTGAGCATGTACAGACTTTTTTCTTGTCATTATTCCCTAAACAATACAGTATAACAACTATTTACATAGCATTTACTTTGTATTAGGTATTATAAGTAAGTCGGAACAGGCACATCCAGTATTATTTAGCGTCAGTCAAACGTTTGTATTAGTATATATTTAACCTTTCTATTTAAAATTGATCCGATTGTTGACCGACTGTAGCCTAAGGCTTTTCCAATGACCAATAGTGTTTCACCTCTTTTCGATTGCTTTATTATTTCCACTTTATTTTCAATCGTGATTGCTTTCCGTCAACGGAACAGAAACAGCGGCAGCCGCGGGCAGTGGGTCCCAAGTTCCACTGGGTCCTGAAGTCCATCCACACTGAGACAGGTTAAATAAGGGACTTGAGCATCTGTGTTTTTTGGTATCTGCAGGGGGTCTGGGAACCAATCCCTCGTGGATAAGGAAGGCTAACTGTATATAAATGCCACTGTGGTCCTTTTATCCTTGTAATTTCTTACCTCAACCCACAAGGATTCAACCCCTTACGATCCTATGTCACATTTTTCTAATGACTTGATGTCATTCTTTACCAGCAGAGCCACACCACCCTCCTCTGCCTACCTCCTATCCCTCCAATACAATGTGTAACCTTGGACATTCAGCTCCCAACTACAACCATACTTAAGCCACAATACAGTGATGGCCACAACATCTACCCAACAATCTGTAAAAGTGCAATAAGTTCATCCAGGGTTTATTATTTATACTCTATGCGTTGAGATATAACACTTTTGAGTACTGTATTTGCTACCCTTTTTGATTCTTCATCTCTAGTGCATTGATACCCTACTAGCTGGAATGTTGTCCTATCATCTTCCTGCCCTTCTTGACAGTGACTACATGCTATCTTTATTTTAACCATTTGTCCTATCCTGAGCCCTTTCACTCCGGTTTCCTTCCCTGAGATATGGGCTTAGCCAGACATGCTCATTTGTCAATTGGTAGGAACTATCAAACTATACTAGTGGTGTTTAGTATTGTGGCCTTCTGAAGATTGACATAGATATTACATGGTCCTTATCATTTAAAGCTATTGTGTAGTGCCTCTGGGATGAGACCAGTTATTATCAGGACAATGTTGCAAAGTCTTTCAGTTTCTTCTTTTAATTCAGCATATTTTTGGTGTTTTTCACTTACTGATTTCTGTAAGTTATGTGTGTTTGGAAAGGTTATATCCATTAAATAAATAATTCTTGCTTGTTTATCCTATATTATTATTTCCAGACATGTTATGGATTGTCTTATCTGTAAAACCTGATCATAATATAATTTGTGGTATTCTGACTCTAAAACTGGATCAGGATTGTATTTATAGTAAGGTGTGATTTTGTCTATGAGTTTGTATTTTAAAGCAAGATTTTGATGAATGATGTCTGCCACTTGATTATGCTTGTATAAGTAATCAGATCGTATTGAACTGCTACAGGATCCTGTAATTTGTTGGATTGTTTCTTTGTTTTTTCTCGGCGTTTTCTAGGTATATCATTTTGAATTTGTTGGTCTTTTATTGTGTATTTTTGATCATTTTTTTGTGTTAACCACCTGGACCTGTATTGCCACAAGAAACCTTCTGTTTCTGGGAAAGAGGTCTCCAACTCTGAGCCTGGCATACAATGCTTCCTTGTCAACATCTAGTCTGCTCAGATTGTGGGGATATCTTCCATGGAGGGTCATGCTCTTCCATGGGTTACGATTTTCTTCGATAATGACAATGTCTTTTTTCTGGGTTGCGCTCTCTTTTAAGTTTAGTGGTGCATACCTCTTATCAGAATTACATATGCTTGCATGGAGTGCTAATTCCTGTTTTCATTGATGAAAGTATATCCTTTGAAGTTTTATCTGATTTATGTAGATTTTTAATGTCTGTTATTCCTCTTCACCCTTCTGTCTAGGCAGTATTATCTAAGTGCATTCAAATGTACATAATGTTTTCCGAAATTTGTTGTTACAGTTCTTATTTTTCTTTGTAAATTTTCCAGATCAATTTTGGCTCAATATATTATGCCAAAAGAATATATTAATATAAGTATAGTGAAGGTGTTTATTGCCTTTGTTACATTTTTACTATTGTGCTCTGTTGAGCAGATCTTCTTAAGCCTGGAAGTAACTTCTCAGTAGGTACATTTAATGTCAGAGAAATGCCTACAATATATATCCTGAAATTCTGTTTCTAAACAGACATCCATGAAAACAGACAATTGCCCCAAAGAATGAATAACAGTTAAAATGTTAGAACCCCACAGCTCCCCCCTCCAACACACAAGCAGCAGCAAGGCAATGACCCCCCCCAAAAAAAAAGCATCAGCACCCTCCACTGAGCACACAAGCATGTGGCAAAGCATCAATAAAGATACAAACTTGCAGTACACCAAAAACTAGTCGTTCACCCAGTAATTCAACATGCCACAGGCTCACTCTCTCCCCCCCCCCAATAAGGGGGAAAAAGAGGCTTCCCCATTTCACAGTGAGATGGGAGACATAACAAACAACTTGTGGATGTATGATGTTAGAAGACTATTGCATTGCTGTTTTCAAGCTCTGTGCCCAGAGAGTTGGCACCAAAAAGGCGCAGCTCTCCGGACACACTAGTCCTAGGAGCTAACCTGTTGTTCCCAGTGTTCGGGGTTCTCCTGCAGCACTTCAGTCAGGGACACTGGCCTGGAATCAGCACGTCTCCAGAGCCATGAAACACCGGAACCCTGAAGACGCACTCATCATCTAGGCCGAGTCTGCAAAAGTTTTTCCTTTATCACACTATGATCTATTTTTTATCCACGTTGATATCCCAGATACTTATGTTTCATATTCATCCATTGGTTATATTGTATCCTGTGAGCTCTGTTGCACCTTTCTTTATGTTTAATGTTCTGTATTTATCCAATCCAAAGTTCATGTTTATATCATTGGAAAATAGGCTTACTATTTGAATTATTTGCTTTATCTTAACTGATGAAGGAGCACATAATTTAAAATTATCCATGTATAAAAGGTGTAGCTCATTTGGTTGTTTTTGATGTGATACCCAGTTATTGTCTAATTCAGAAAATAAGAAAGCAGGCTTAAAGCTAGGCAGAACCATAGTGGACTTAAGAGAGATTTTTTAAGAGAGACTTAAGATTTTTTTTGAATTTGCAGTTTGTCATCTATTGCCAATTGGTTTTCAGACTTGTGTGCAGTTTTTTTTATTGATTCTACTGTATTTCTTGTGCTATTGTGAATGACTTCAAGAAAATGAATATCAGGGTAGTGAATGGTGGCATACATGGACAGGTAGTTCCCAAGTTACGAATACCCGACTTGCGAGCAACTCGTACTTACGAACCGAGGAAGGAGAACACCGTCCACCATTTTAGTCGGACTGCAATGCCATTCGTCATTTTAAGTCGGATCGCAACACTGTCCACCATTTTAAGTCATTGCCGTTGACACTGTGTTGAGTGTATATCTTTGTATTTGGCTTAAATATTTCTTAGCAAGATTCACCCTGACCCCGCCAGGCCCCCTTTTCTGGTCAGCTGATGGCGCAGTGAGATCAGCGCCGAGCTCGAGAACGGAGTTTCCCGAGTTCGATCCAGTGACAGTCTGCTTCGGAGCGCGCTCTTCTTCCGTGCTGGGTTGATGTCGAGCTTGCAACTCGACCGCGTAAAAAAAACACTGACAACTCCAGTTTAAATTCCCACGTGGAATATTGTGGAGGATCAAATACCCAAACTCAGCACAGCCCCCACTTGTCCCATTTAACCTGTCTCAGTGTGGTGGACTTTAGGACCTGGGGAGTTCAGTGCGGTGGTCCTTAGGACCCGGCAGAACTTGGGACCCGCCGCCCGCAGTGTTTCTGATCCGTTGACGGGAAGCAATCGTGATTGAAAATAAAGTGGAAGTAATAAAGCATTTGGAAAGAGGTGAAATGTCATTGGTCATTGGAAAAGCATTAGGCTACAGTCAGTCAACAACTGCAACAATTTTAAGGGAAAAAATGAGAATAATGGAGCATGTGAAAGGCCCTGCCCCAATGAAAGCTACAATTATTACAAAGCAACATAGTGGTTTAATTATTGAAATACATACGTTTCTTAAGTGTTTTATGCATAGAAAGGTAAATTATATACTATATACTAAAACAAATGTTTGCCTAACTGAAGCTAAATAATACTGGATGTACTTGTTTTGACTTGGATGGACTCAGGAATGGAACTCGTAATGACTTGATCTGTATATCCGTCCATCTACAAGACAAGCTTTTCACTGTACCTTGATATGAGTGACAATAATAAACCAAAACCAATTGTAACTAGGGAAGCAGATGTTGAGGCATAGAAGGCTACAGACTGAGTGCTGGTAAATAACTTGATGACTGTCATAGACATGGTGGGCAGAACTACTTAGTTCTGTGCTACATAACTCCACATTAGGAACTTCACTATGCAAGAGAACTTTGGCAACACTGGTATTCAAGCACAGTGAGTTAAGAAGTGTCCTAATGCCAAAACTCTTTCAATCAGCTCTCACTAAACTTCTGAAAGCACAACTTGATTGTTCCCTAAATTTATTATGATCATGATCTAAAATGTTAAAGACCCTCCAGGTCAAACAGCATCTGTGGTAGGAAAGCCACTATGAGCAGGAGGTGAAATGGCCAGTATAGAGAGAAGGGGAGTGATGAAGCAGTAGTCTAAGGTGATTAGGATACAAAGGAAGGGTAAAATGACAGGCAGGTAGAAGAGGTAAAAATGAAGCATGTGAAGTGAGGTGAGAGGAAAAGAGTGTGATGATTGGAGACAGCTGCTGGAGTGGGATGAGCAGGAACACAACAGGTTACCGGTGCTGAAATCTGATGAAGTCATAATTGGAATCATTAAGGGAGAGGTGGACAGTAGATGGAACCAGAAATAGGAGGATTTCTATTTCTATATAGGAGGAATCAGAAATAAGAGGATTGACAATAAACTCGACTTTGATAATGCAACAACACACAGAAAATGCTGGGGGAGCTCAGCAGGCCAGACTGCACCTACAGAGAGGAATAAATATTTGATGTTTCAGGTTGAGACACTTCAAGTGTGTATTGATCTGCAGAACCTCGTGTGATATTGATAATATAACACATTTGTAGGGTATGGGTGAGACCACAGCAACACACACAAAAATACTAGAAGAACTCAGCAGGTCAGATAATATCTATGGAAAAGAGTAAACAATCGATGTTTTGGGCTGAGACTGTTCATGAATCTTGATGAAGTGATAGTCAAGTCACTTTTATTGTCATTTTGACCATAACTGCTATGTACCGTACATAGTAAAAATGAGACAACATTTTTCAGGACAATTTAAGATGGCAGTAACTGATGCTTTCTGGTTCTGACTGACATTTAAGTTTATATCTGCACAGTATCTTAAATGTAAATGCACAAAATGCATCACAAAATTAATGAAGTGTGGGCTCTCTTTGTAAATGCACAAATTATATGGTCTAAATTCTCTTTCAGTAATGCTATCCAAAAAAATTTAAGTAGTCACTTTTATGAAGTCTTTTTCATGAAATGTTGGCAATGGTTTGGTAGGCACTATATACATAATTGCAAGCAAAAAATTTTAAAAGCCTCTAGTTGAAAGTGAATTTATTATTGAAGTACAGGCAGTCCCCAGTGCATTGTATGTGAGGTGAGAGCCTCCATCAGTCAGGATTAACCATGGATATTGCACCCTAGCTGTCAGATATGCAAGCCTAGGCAGTACAATATGGAGAGCAAGCTGTTGCCCATGTGCCAAGCTCCCCCTCTCCATGGATCTGATGAACCCAAAGGAACGGCAGAGACCAATTCAGTTTGTTATCAGCAACGTCGCAGGGATTGCCAATCAGCATTGAACTCAATGTAGGACTACTTTGAGGACTCCAGCACTGGATTTTTCCCTTCGAGGTTTACTCCTGAAGCATTCCCCATGAGTGTGTATAGCCACAAGGCAGCAGAGGTTTGAGATCTTAGAGTTTTCCTTCTGATGAGCTGCCAACCACAGCTAATGAGCCCCATCTGCCTGAAGCAACTAGTTTTAAGGCACCAGTAATCTGCCTTTGACATTGCTCAACAGAAAATACTCTTTCATGCAAAGTGAAAACGAATTTCTACAAATTGGTCTAAATTTATTATAATTATTAAACACAATATAATTAATTGTATAATTACCCACCCCCTTTAAGTCAGTAGTTAGTAGACGCAATTACAGACTGAGTCTGTGTTGATAGGTCTCTTACCAGCTTTGTACATCTGTACATTACAACTTTTCCCCATTCTTTACAAAACTGCTCAAGCTCTGTCAGTTTACATAGAGATCATGAGTGCACAGCCCTTTTCAAGTCAAAACGTTCTTAGTCGGATTGATGTCTGGACTCTGACTTACCCACTCCAGGACATTAACTTGTTGTTTTTAAGCCATTCCTGCGTAGCCTTGGCTTTATGCTTTGGGTCATTGTCTTGCTTGAAAACAAATCTTCTCCCAAGTCCCAGGTATCTTGCAGAATGTGTTAGATTTTTGGGTTTAGGTCAGTCACATTTAGCAAATGGCTTTGGCTACCACTCTTCTGCCTTTGAATATGTATTGTGGAGTTAATTTGGAACAATGGATTTCTAAAAGCTGTGAATCCCAGTCCAGATAATGCTGGCGTCTGGTATGGATGCAAATCAGGAGGTGTGTAGTTTCAAAAGAAAGCATTGTCTACACTTCGTAAATATGGAGTTGTTCTTCAATGTTTGGCACGTAAAATATCGAGCCCCACTTTGGCCAGCAGACCCCTGCTGTACCTTGTTTTGTCGAATAAAGAAGCTGCTTTGTATCTACCAGTAAAATTTCTCTGGCAATTTTATTCATGCAACAATATTTGGTGTCAGAAGTGGAATGCCTTTATGACCTACTGTGTGGCCAGCGATCTTAGCATTCTAAGTGGGTGAGTATTTTTAAAAATTAGCACTTGCACTTGGAACTGTTTGGGTCAGTGGTACACAGGAACACGAGGTATCACGAACGCGGACATCTAAACTGGTAGTGTGTGCAAGTGCATGCGTGTTTATGTAAGAGACAAAACTTTGCGTGTTAATTTGGTGAGAAGGAGCCACCAGTTGCAAAGGGTGGTTACTAATGGTTTGGGACGCCAGAGTGGGGGTGTGTGTGCTTGTTCAGGGAGCTACATTTTAGTGTACATGTTTTGGAAGTGTGATGCAAAGGAATTTGGCAGGCATCATGAGCACAGGTGCTCAAAAGGAACAGATTGCAGAGTATGTACTCTGCTGTTTTAAGTATGTACTGTTTAACTGGTACCCACCTTTTATATTTTGCATAGTGTGGGAATTAGTGTGGAGGTATTTCAGGGAGAGGTTTTACCCAGATATATCTGTTAGGATGGCGCCTATTGAGATGTTCAAATAATGAGGGCACTTTTCTTGGAATAGACATCCTAAGGGAAGCAGGGGCTGTTACTGATTCGGGAAAGGGAGAAATAATTGGACAAGTCAGGGGCAGCGAGCATGTACAACCAATAGAATACACAACCTGGCTGGCATTGTCGCAGCTGCCCCGGTTATTAGAGACTGGAGCTAACAGTTCCCAGCAGTGTGGGGTGTCACAAGTAGGATTGTGGTCGAGTAAAGATAAACACAGTTAAAATAGAAGGAGGTCTGTATAAACCCTATAAGCAGTACCCTATTAAAACTGATGCTCTGACCACTGTTCAGGATAAAGTGAAGGAACTAAAACACCTGGGGATACTCAGACTGCGGCAACTACTAACTTGGCTATATGGCCAGTAAAGAAGCCCAGTGGATCATATCCATTAACAATAGGCTATACCGCCTTAAGACCATGCCAAGTTTGCATCCAATAGTGGTGGGCCCTGCAACAATCCTGAACAACCTACCTCTAGAACATGAAGATTTTCCAGTCCCTCCAAGGGCAGACATCACTGCGAATAAGGCAGCAGAGGAACAAGAGGCAATTGAAATTGCAAGTGTGCAGGAAGAAATGACCGAAACCAGTTTAGTAAAATTATATGAAAAGGTGGAGGCAGAAAAGAAGGAGAAATGGTGAAGAAAGGAGGCTTACAGGGATAGAATGACACAGTATGTGAAAGTCCTTTGTAACCAACTTAAGGTATTGAAGGACCAAGCAAAACAATGCAGCACATCGCTCATCAGAGAGAGCCAGAGGGAAAGGAGATAGTCCTCCCACAGCCCGCGATCAAGTCACAGTGAGGGTGCTGCTGGAAAGGCCAGGGTTTGCCTCCAGGTGGGTAGGACCACAGATGGTACTTTCAACAAGTGACACCTGTGTCTGTGGGCAGACTCAGCGAGGCAGGCAATGGAAACACTGGACTCCGGTTAAAGCATGTGACTCGCCCTCTTGCTGCTCCCACAGACCGAGCGGGGGAACAAGTGTACCCAGTAACCATTAATTACAGAGAACCTAAGAGATGAACACCAGCCAGCCACATTAAACCTGACCACAGCCGATAGAAACATATCTGGGGGAAACGCAAAGGGAAAAAACACTGCGCGCTAGATGGAAACCCGTGAATAGCATGCTAAGGTGTGATAGTGATGGCACTCCAATGAAGGCTGGTTTCTGAAGGTAAGTGATTAATAGCATAGAACAGAAAAGATATTGGAAAGTAGTTGGGGATTTTAAGTTAAAACAGAGACAGCAAGTTCCATAACTTTGATGGCATTTCAGACTGAGCAAGATTCTGAAGGTGGCATCTGAAGGTAGTCACCCCCAATATGAACGAGTAAATACAAATGAGCTTGGCCCTTTCAGCAGTTGGGCCAGTGATTGACTGGACAGTTCAGAAGGGGGTGCCAATGGGGAGAGGTTCTTTCAGTCATTTACATAGAGACCACCCTAACTGCTTCCTGTATATCAGTGAGAGGGCCTGTGGGCCTCATGCGTTTACCTTGCTAGTACCCTGGAAAGAAAGAGTTTCAGCAACCAGAGAATGAAGGAGTGAAGACAAGGAATGTGATTAAGCTGCAATTGGCCTTCAGGGAAAGAGCCAACAGGCACATGAAAGAAGCCGCATTTCTAAAGACTTGTTCAAATTTCTGGAACGTCTCTGCTTGGCATTTGGTAGGTAGCACTTAGGGAATGCTGGGGTAGATAACGAGGCACACAAAATTGGGAATTTTTGAGGCGGGGTGTTTTTGTTGCCCTATTTGAGTAGATCCTCCTAGGTTAGCCTTTCCTGGTACAAATTTATTTTTGTCCCGGAGGGGCTCTTGGAGTGATTTTTGGGTTTAGGTTATTTACATTTAGCAAATGGCTTTGCCTACCAGTCTTCTGCCTTTGAATATATATTCTGGATTTAATTTGGAACAGTGGATTCCTAAAAGCTGTGAATCCCAGTCCAGACAGTGGTATGGATATGAATCAGGTGGTATGTAGTTTCAAAAGAAAGCATTGTCTGTACCTTGTAAATATGTAGTTGTCCTTTGATGTTTGGCACCATAAAATATCGAGCCCACGTTGGGCCAGCAGACCTTTCCACTGAAAACATCTCCATATGATGCCTGCTGTACCTTGTTTTTTTTCAAATAAGGAAGCTGCTTTGTATCTACCAGTAATTTTCTCCGGCAGTGACATTCACGCAACAACAGACTGCATCAGGTTTTTGTCCAGGATTTCCCTGTACCCTGTATTTTGCTGCGTTCATTTTACCCTCTACCTTTACAAGCCTTCCAGGGCCTGGTGCAGTGAATCATCCCCACAGCATGATGCAGTCACCATCATGTTTCACAGTAGGCATGGTGTGTTTCTGATGATGTGCGGTGTTTGGCTTATGCCAAATATAGTGTTTAGTCTGATGGCTAAGAAGCTCAACTTTGGTTTCATCTGACGATAGAGCCTTCTTCCAGCTGACTTCAGAGTCTCCCGCATACCTTCTGGCAAACTCTAGCTGAGATTTCAGCATGCTTTTTCTTTGCCACTTTCCCATAAAGGTGTGACTGGTGAAGCATCTGGGCAACAGTTGTTGTATGCACAGTCTCTCCCATCTCAGCACTGAAGCTTGTAACTCCTCCAGAGTTGTCATGGGTCTCCTGGTGACCTCCATCACTAGTCCTGTTCTTGCATAATCATCTGTTTTTGAGGATGGCCTACTCTAGGCAGATTTACAGCTGTGCCATACTCTTTCTGATGATTAACTTAACTGTACTCCGAGAGATATTTAGTGACTCAGAAATTTTCTTGTACTCATCTCCTGATTTGTGCTTTTCAGTAACTTTCGGAAAGTTCATTTGTCTTCATGGTGTAGTTTTTGCCAGGATACTGTCTCACCAGTGTTGGAGCTTAAGATACAGGTGTATTTTTACTGTAATCAATTGAAACACCTTGACTGCACACAGGTGATCTCTATTGAACTAATCATGACTTCTCTAACTAATTGGCTGCACCATTGATGATTTGGTGTGCCATATTAAAGTGGGTGAATACTTTTGCAGTCAAATTATTTTATGTTGGTAATTCATTTAGATTATTTTGTAGAGATCTGTTTTCACTTTGTCACAAAAGAGTCTTTTTCCCTTGATCATTGTCAAAAAATTGTTAAATTAAATCTACTGTGATTCAATGTTGTAAAACAATAAAACATGAAAACTTCCAAAGGTTGGGTGAATACCAATCTTTACACTGTAAACTGCGAAGTAAATAAGTAGTGCAAAAGGTGGAGTAAAGAGCTAGTGTTCATGAGTTCATAGACTATTCAGAAATCTCATGGCAGAGGAGAAGTAACTGTTCCTGAATCATTGAGGCCTCCAGGCTTCTTTGAAAAATAAGCATTTAAAATGAGTGGACAAGTGAGCCATTTAAACATTTTTTGCTAGTATTTCCATCCAATAATTATCTGACTATTTTAAGCTTTTAAAATACCCCTTTCGGTTTGATTTTCTTTATTGTTACCTGTTGAAATTATCATTACCTGTAGAATTTTGAGATTCAGGTTCAGTTTCTGTGGAAAGAAAAAGGGAAGTCTAACATTTGTATCTTTTAAAACTAGGAAGGCTAATAATTAAATGAAAAGTCTTCAATGAACAACACTGATTTCCTTCACCTCAATATTGAAGCTGTTGTTCTGTCCTTAGGTACAGTGTTCCACAGATGCTTTCTCAGCAGACCTTGCAGATTGCATACACAAGGACTACAGATGCTGGAATCTAAACAAAAAAGGACAAACTGCTGGAAGAACTGTGTGTGTTGTTTAATATCTGCAGAGGCAGAGGAATGACTAATGTTCTGGGTCAAACCCTATTATTAGTACTGAATATATAGAGTGAAGTTAGCCAGGGTAAACAAGTAAAAGTGAGACAGTAGGTGATGGGTAAAACTATATTTACCATTTCTCAAGCCATATTTCCCAATTTGTGCAGTCCTTGCGAGTAGCTTCCTCACTCAGCCTTTTGTTTCAATGACAAAATCCTCAATCCTGTTATACTTTATTTTCTAGAACTCTTTTGTTTCGCACCTTGCTATTTTCAAATACCAAATTGGTAAACTTATGATATGGATTTCATGTAGGCATAGTAAAGGGTGAAGATGGCATAAAAAGCTTGAAGTTGTTCTCATTTCAGGTCCATCTGTCTATCTACCAGTGGTAATAATGAGGTACAGTACTGACCATTTCTCCTATCCAATGCTCCTGCAGTTCCTAAATTGCTCTCCCAGTTCTGATTGAATAATTTGGTATTGCTAGAGATATTGGGACTATTTTAATGGGGTTGTAAAATATTAATTTTACACTAATTGTTATTCATTTTATAGATAAATTACTTCATGTGCAACACCAGAGAATTCTTGCAACTTGTTCAACTACTGGAAAAGGACATGGTACTTAAGGACTGCTTATGGATCTCATCTTGTAAGCAAGAAGGCAAATGACAAAGCTGTGTGTGCTAAAATAATTGAACTCTTGGAATTTACAATAAAACTTGATGCCCTGTGTAGGGGATTACAGATTCAATGTGGTGAAGAAGTTTTTGTTGTAAAATCTCAGCCTTCAACTACTTTGAATTCAGCAGATGAATTCAGGCCTTTCCATGAAAGTTCATGCATTAAGAATTTATTTACCAATCCGACAGTAGCTGCTTCACTAACTGCTCTTGGGCAGGAAAATTAAATTCTCAAAATGGATTTGATGAAAGAGAACGGAGATGTCTCCAATCTGTCCTTGGACACAGAATTTGAGATGTACAGGAAGCTGAGCGAAATACCTTTACAAGAAGCCTCTAGTGACTGCTTCCAAGAATTTGACCAGAAAACTCAGCATCAGTACATTCCTGAATATAAGTATTCTGCAACATCTGATACCTTAGATATGGAACCATCTGCTGGTTATCACAGTACAAATAGCACAGAAAGCCATTACTTTTTTGATTTTGATTATTTAAGCCATGGAGAAATTTCCCCAGAAGTACAAAGTCCAACAGGCTATCCATTAGAATCATTTCAATTAGCACATTGCTCTGATCCAGCTGAAGATGTAGATGAGACTTCATTCCTTTCTGCTGTTACTTCAACGCAGCAATCATTTGTACTTGAAAATAATGAGACATCTGCTTCCCAACCTGTAGAAAATAGAGTGTTGCTTGTAGAATGTCAATCTACTGGGATCCCAGCGCAAAATAGTGATAGTGTATTTGGCGATAGCAATATTGAAGATTCTATTGGGAGCAAATCTGAACCAGTAAACAGTAGAAATAATAGAGACCTGAAGAATGAAGTATTATTGGAAACAGCACATCAAAATGCACAATGTTTCCCTTTCCAAACAGCAGAAATTGGAAGTGATCAACCTGTCTGTAGTATATCAACAAAACTTGAAACTGACAGTCAAGTACCATTGGAGTTACTTAATGTGATGTCTGGAATTTCTGTTAATGCAGTTTCCAGAACTCAGGATACCTTACAGAATCAAGGTGACCAAAGACAAAATAATACAGTATCCATATGTGTGGATTCAAATCGAAGATGGGAAAAATCCTGTGAACTTTTGGACAGTTCAGATCAGCTGAATTTATTGGAGGACTCCTTTGTATCAGCTGTAGGTGATAGTATTGCAAGTATGATGGTGGGAGAGTGTTGCCCTGATAGAACTGTCCGAATGAATGATGCTTTTGGATCATTAAGGATGGCTGGGGACAATAATAAATCTACAAAATGTGTCCACCATTCACCAGATATGACACCTTCAAGAAGTACTACCATGTTTCAAAGTACTTGCATTGAAACCCAAATGAAATGTGATTGCACATTCGGCAAAGACACGAGTGATTTAATTATGAAGGTTGATCAAACTGTTGATGCTGGCACTGATTTCAGAGCTGATTTCACTATGGATAAAGCCACAACAGCTACGATCTCTGTTGTTGACCGAGCTAACAACACAGACATAATTTTGATGAGCAAAAATAGACCAACTCTAGGTCAAAATAAAACACATGGAACTGTAGCTTGTAATACCAAATGGTCCACTGGTGAATCAATTATGAAACATCAAAGCACCCAGACGGTTATGGTCAATACAGAGGAGAAATGCACCAATACTGTCTCACAAATAACAGAGTTTAATATAAGCGAAAAGGTATGTTTTTCATCAACTAAATACTTTTGTTTAAGATACCATAGATAAAATTAAGTAACAGATGAAGCCAAAGTTTTGAGAGCTGAAATGAAGAAAAAATCATTTTCATAGCCATGGCATTACATTGGAGTGTAGTCATTTTTTTTAACTATTGGTACCCTATATTTTGTGGTCACCTAAACTTGTATCTACATGCTGCAGGTCTTGAATTAATTATAATTGAGTTAATTTTTATATAGAAAGCATCATTGTTTTATTCCAGACTCAGGTTCAAGTTCAAGTTTATTGTCAGGTTATAAACGGCATGAGAAACAGAAACAGTGCAGTACATAGGTTGGACACTGACCTTCACAAAATATGCGGTATAACTGTATATTGTTTATTTACCAAGAGTTTGCTTTCAAAATCTCAGTAGTAGAGAAAATAAACATAATAGAAAGAGTGAAAATTAATTAGTAGAACAAACTAGAGGTGCTGGCTGTTCCTAAATAAACAAATTACAGGTCCAGATGGAGGCATCCAAAGTTGCCAAATGAATTATAGGACTAATATGCAGAAAGGCTTGCCATAGTCAACCAGTCCTCTCGGTGTAGGAGAGACACCAGAAGCATAAGTAGTAGTAAATATGATATCACTGTCTAAAAAATTCGTAAGGGCACATGGGATAGTCAGATTAATTGCAGGTATGAACTTCAGGATAAAATAGGAAGAATGCTAGCCAATAATATAAAAGAGGGTACCAGCATTTTTTTCAATATATAAAGGAGTAGTAAGAGGTAATATTGGACTGCTGGAAAATGACACTGGAGAGGTAGTAATGGGGGACAAAGAAATGGAGGAAAAATTTAAGTATTTTTCGTCATTCATCACTGCAAAAGACCTTCGCAATATCCCAGAAATTCGAAAGTGTCAGGGCAGAAGTGAGTGTAGTTGCTATTGTTAAGGAGAAGGTCTTGGGAAGCTGAAAGGTCTGAAAGTAGATAGTCGGCAAGTTGGACCACTTTCAGAACCTCAAAGTTCTGAAAGTGCTAGCTGAAGAGATTATGGAGGCATTAGAAGTCACTTTTCAGGAATTACTAGATTCTGGAATGGTTCAAGAGGACTGGAAAATTGCAAACGTCATTCTACTCTTTAAGAAGGGAGGGAAGCAGAAGAAAGGTACCTCTGGCTGAGAAGATGTTGAAGTTCATTACTAAGGATGCGGTTGCAGGATACTTGGAGGCACATGATAAAATATACCAAAACCAGCATGGTCAATTAAGCATATATTTGGAACTCTAAAAAGCATACCAAATTCAGCGCTGTACAGATGCAGCAAAGATGATCACAATGGTGTAGGTAACCAAGACCAGGCAGGACAGTCTAAGGAATAAAAGGAAGGCAGTTAAATCTGATATGAGAAGTTTCTTCTAGAATTTTCTCCCACAGAAAACAGTTGAAGCCAAATGAACAAATATTTTCTGCAAGGAATTAGTTATGGTTCTTGGGGTTAGAGGAATCAAAAGAGGTGGGCAGAAATATTTGGATGGTCAGCCATGATCACATTGAATGGCAGAGTAGGCTTGAGTAGTCTACTTACTCCTTGTCCTATATCTATGTTTCTGCTTTTCTCTTTATATCATACAGGGATCCAGTACATAGCTTGTGGGTGAAGGAATAATTCACTCGTACTGCTTCCAAGTTAGTGTGCTGCATGTGTTGCTCATGATCCAGAAACCAAGTGCAGATCAGGTGACTACTTAATGGAACACCTCAGTTTCATCTGATAAAATACCCGTTGGGCTTCTATTGCCTGTCACTTTGAGTTTGCAACCCACCTATGCCTGTCTCTATGATGGGGCTATCCAGTACTAGAGGGCATAGCCTCAAAATTGAGGAGTGACCTTTTAGAGCTGAAGTAAGGAGGAATTTTTTTAGCCAAAGAGTAGTGAATCCGTTGAATGTTCTGCTACAGACTGCAATGAAGCCAAGTCCGTGGGTATATTTAAGGCAGAAGTTGATAGTTTCCTGATCAGTCGGGGCATTAAAGAATATGGCGAGAAGGCAGGTGGGTGTGTTTGAGTGGGATCCGGGATCAACCACGATAGAATGGCAGAGCAGACTTGATAGGCTGAATGGGTTAATTCTGCTCCTATGTCTTATGGTCTTGCAGTCTTTATGGTCTTACACTGTTCCAGTGAAACCTATCTTAAACTCGAGTAACAGTATTTGGTTATCTAACTAAGCATATTACAGTCTTCAGAACTGAACATTGAATGTGACAATTTCTAATTAACCATTCTTTTGAATTTGTATCAAAACCTGTCAGATATATTAAAGGTCATCATTCTATAATATTAATTTACTTTTAGTTGTCTTCTTTCTACAGATCTGTCTGACCTATTAACTTCCAGATTTCCAGCAATTGCTGTGTTCCATATCTTGTACACTTTATTTTATCTTTCCACGGTCCTAAACTCATTTATCATTTTACTTCCCTGCAACGTTGTGGTATTCCTAGGGCTCCAGGTTTACCATCATCCCTGGATCACCTTTCATTCCTTTGAAATACTGTAAGATACAATATTTTCACTGCTCATTTTGTACTAGCTTTAATAAGCCTTTAGTCCAAATGCTTTCCATGCATGATATATTGTAATCTACCACCACACAGCTTATTTTTACCAAGCATGTTCGTTGATCTTGATATAACCATCTTATGTTTATCCATGTCAAGGAAAAACTTCAATACAGCAGATGCAATATTTGAATGCTTACTGCAACCGAAATTATATTTTTCTTGCAGGAATTGGTCAATAACAGATGTAAAACCAAACTGAAGAAAGTTCCGGGTGAACTTAAAGAGTTAAAGAAATTAAGTAAAAGGTAATTCTAGATCCAGTTCTAAATTAATCCAGAAGTCCCTACTTTGACCTGAAACTTTAATTCCTTTTTTAGTCTAGAAAATGAGAATGGAGTAACAATTATTTCATTCTCCTTTACAATTGGATGCTGAAAATAATAAACAATCTTAAACTGGCTACACATTATGGTCACATTGTTTTTGTCAGAAAGATAGTCTATTTGATAACCCTTCTGTATGACTGGATAGCACACAATGTTTAGAATATTACCCTTGTACATTAAGGAATTGTCATTTAAAATCAGTAAAGCCAAACTGAGTAAGATATCTCTTCAGTTCATATCTTAGAGTTGTAACTAAAATGTTAATTTGAAACATGTACAAACTTTGACACTGAAACAGGTGTCATTGCTTTTTGGCACTGGGTGGTGGGGTATTTATTGAGCATGTAGAAAAGATTATTGACATTTAATTAATACTATATTCTTCAATTGCTTGTTCATGCCATGGATTTTCATGAATGCCATTAAGGCTGCTGGCAATGACACTTTCTTGGGCTTACTCTTTCCCTTCATTCCCTTAATAACTATAGATCATATCAACTAGGTCTCCACAACTGTTTTTTTTTTCTCACAACTGGTTTGATAAGGGAATAATTTGGTACCAGCATTCCAAGAAATACAAAGCCGATTTCATGAATGCCTGCATGGATCTGTAGATAGTAATTGAGTGAATAACAAAGATTTGGTGCAGAAGAAATGTCAGCAGGTTCCTTAAGTTGAGTAAAAAAGATTTTTCTAAATAAAAGTAATAACATTTTGAATGGATAATTCTTTAATCAATTACATAGACTCAGTGTCCAGTTTATAAGGTACGGGAGTGGAACTTAGTGTGGTCTCCTGCTGCTGTAGCCCATCCACCTCAAGGTTCAACGCGTAGTACTGTCAGCTTGAACCAGTCTGACCATTCTCCTCTGAACTCTCATTGACAAGGTGCTCTTGTCTTCAGAACTGTCACTCAATGGATGTCTATTTTTGTTTCTTGCACCATTCTCTGTAAACTCCAGAGACTTGTGTGTGAAAATCCCAGGGAATTAGCAGTTTCTGAGATACTCAAACCACTGTGCCTGTCACCAACATTCACTCCATGGTCAGTCACTTAGATCTTATTTTTTCCTCATTCTGATATTTGGGCTGAACAGCAACTGAACCTTTTGACCATGTTTGCATATTTTTGTGCATGGTGTTGCTTCTACAAAACTGGCTGATTAGATATTTGAATTAATGAGCAGGTGTATAGCTACATGTAGACAATCTTGCAGGCAGTTAAGAACATATGACACTGCTCTCCTTTTACCTTCTGGAGCCAGTGGGTTTTCCAGGTGAACTGAGGAAGCTATAGTGAATGATGCTCTCCACGTTTATGCATTCTGCACTTTGGCAGATACCAGTAGGTGACCAATGCAGCCTGTTCATCCAATGCACAACATAAAATCAATTAACACCTTATCAATATACAAGTATAAATTAGCTGCCTCTCTAGTTGCTTCCTCAGTTTATGAACCTGGAACACCATCACATATACACAAAGTGGTCACTTTATCAGGTACCTCCTGTATCTAATAAACTGGTGACTGAGTGTAGGGGAGCTCATCCACTTCAAGGTTCAATATGTGGTGCACACTCGTCTGCACACTGCTGTTGTAACACGTGGTTATTTGAGTTACTGTCACCTTCCTGTCAGCTTGAACCAGTCCTGTCATTCTCTGACTTTTCCCATTGACAAAGCATTTTCATCCACAGAACTGCCACTCATGGGATGTTTTTCCATACCGTCCTCTGTAAACTCTAGAAATTGTTGTGCATAAAAATCCCAGGCGAGCAACTCTTGCTGAAATACAGAAACCACCCCAACTGGCACCAAGAATCATTCCACGTCAAAGTCATTTAGATCACATTACTTCCCCATTCTGATATTTGGTCTGAACAACTGAATCTCTTGACCTTCTCTGTATGCTTTTATACATTGAGTTGCTGCCACATGATTCACATTAACAAGCAGGTGTACCTAATAAAGTGGTCACTGAGTCCTGCTGAAGGGTCTCAGCCTGAAACATTGACTCTACTCTTTTCCATAGATGCTGCCTGGCCTACTGAGTTCCTCTAGCATTTTGTGTGTGTTGCTTGGATTTTCAACACCTGCAGATTTTCTCTTGTTAGTCACCGAGTGTATATTATTCTTTAAAACAATAAGATGAGAAGCAGTCATTAAGTATATTCCACAGAAACGCTCTGGAGTGTGAAGTTTCATCACAGTGCCATTTTCCTGCATTATTCCATATCCCATTCTTCCCTGTTTCTCTCTGTCTTAACTGGACTCAGCAACCAAATCTCCACAACCATCTTGGTCAGAGAATTTGAAAACCTCACTGTCATAGATTTATAATGTAACACCGTATGAAAACAACACCTTTAGCCCAACTTAATCTAGGTTTTTCCGCAAACATTGTGTGAGAATGGGCCTGTTCGTGTGCTGTACTATTATGTTTACATTTATCTGCAATTAGTTCAAATCCCTTGAAACCTTGCCAATTCATGTGCCTGACCAAATGTTGTAATTGTACCTACCTCAACCACCTTCTCTGGCAGCTTGTTCCATATTCCACCACCTTCTGTTTGAAAAGCTTGCCCCTCAGATGCCCTTTAAATGTTTCCCCCTTCACCTTGAACTTATGCCTTCTAGTTTTTGGCTCCCCTACTCTTGGAAAAAGGCTGTGACTATTCCTCTCAATCTTATTAAACCCTAGGACAATGAGTACTACCCCTCAGCATTCTTCACACCAGAGGAGACTGTCCCAACCTATTCAGATTCCTTATAACTCAAGCCATTAAATCTAGACAACTTTCCAATGAGTCTTTTCTGAACCCTCTCAAGCTTGAACCATCTTTCTTGTAGTGTGGTAATGAGAATTGCAATCAGAACTCTGAGACCTAAACAACTGTAATATACCGTTTTAACTCATTTTGTCAATGCCTTGCTGATAAAGAGAGGCATACCGAATGTCTTCATTACTCTATCTACCTGTGTCTCCAGTTTTGGGGAACTGTGTTCTTATACGCTTAGGTCTCACTATTCAAAGATATTTGCCACAGCTGCTTATTGCTTAAGTCCTGATAGGGTTTAATTTCCCAAGCATTGCCCTTGTCTGAGTTAAATTTTATTAGCCATTCCCTTGTCCACTTTCCCAGTTGATCTGGATCTTGTTGTGACCTGAGATAATCTTTTATACCACTAATTTTGGTATCATATGCAGACTTATTAATCATGCCACCCACATTATCTTCCAAATCTTTTAATATATATGACAACCAACAAAGGACCCAGCACCAATTCCTGCAGCATGCATCTGCTTATATGCCTTCAGTGTGAAAATCAATGCTCCATTTCCACCCTCCTCCAGTGGAGATTTTTTTTCAACATGTGCTAGTGAAATATTTACAAGATACGACAAATCATGACGATTTGAAAGTCGTGAAAGTGAGAAGTATTTACTTTCAATTTCAATTTGTTCAAATGAATAATGTTACACTATTCATTCATGTTTATTTCTAGTATATAAAAGGCAAATTTGAACTGTTGGTCCTTTTTACCAGATCGGTTGGTTATTTATTTGGTTTTCTGAAACTATAGAAACTTAATCCCTGTGTATCATAGATAATTAATTGATCCAAGGCTTCTCTGAAGTAATCAACAAGTTCCAAAGCCTGGGCCTCTTTGCCTGCCTCTATAATTGGATCCTTCCTCATTGGGAGACCACTTTCAGTGCGGATCCAATGTAACACCTCCTCACTAACCGGCTTAGCCCACTGCTCTACTTTCTTTACACCGATGACTGTGAAGCTAGGCACAGCTCAAATGCCATCTATAAAGTTGCCAATGACTCAGCTGTGACTGGCAGAATTTCAGATGGTGTAAGGAGGTATACAGGAGTGAGACAGATCAGCTAGTTGCACAGTGTAAGTAAGACCAAAAATTTGATTGTGAACTTCAGGAAGAGGAAGTTGGGGGAACACACACCAATCTTTATTGAGGGATCAGCAGTGGAAAAAGTGAGCAATTTAAGTTCCTGGGTGTTAACATCTCTGGAGATTTATCCTGGGCCCAACATATTGATTCAATTATGAAAAAGGCACTACGGTGGCTATATTTCATTAGGAGTTTGAAGAGATTGGGTAAGTCACCAAAGACTCCCGCAGCTTTTTGCAGATATAGCATGGAGAGCATTCCAACTGATTGCATCATCATCTGGTATGGGAAGGGGCACTGCACAAAATGGGAAAAAGCTGCAGAAAGTGGCAAATGCAGTCAGCTCCATCATGAACACGAGCATCTCCAGCATTGGGGACATCTTCAAAATGCGATGCCTCAAAAAGGCAGCATCAATCATTAGTGACCCTCATCACCCAGGACATGCCCGCTTCTAATTGCTACCATCAAGGAAGAGTTACAGGAACCTAAATATACACACTCAAAGTTTTTGGAATAGTTTCTTCCTGTCTGCCATCAGATTTCTGAATGGACAATGAATCCACATAGACTACCTCACTTCATTTTTGCTCTCTATTTGCACTATTTTAATGTGTGTGCTGTATGTATGTGTGTCTATGTATATACAGTATATATATATATAGTAATTTATATTTTTTTACAATATTTTTATTCAGAAGAAAAAACGATTTACAGAGTGCAAAACATAGATACATCTCAACATAACTTGTGTACATTCATATATTGTAATAAAATTGATCAAAATGTTATAGCATAACACATAAAGGTATACTACTCTGTAATCAAAAATTTAAAGATAGGTCATATATCATGAAAGAAATTTTTTATATTTTAAAAAAAGTCAACCCCCTACCAACTACCAAAGAAAAAAGCTGATGGATGATAATGGATAATTAGAAAAAAAACGTATTCGCTTAAGAAGAGAAGATAAAAATATACATAAAAGTCTGTGCACTGTTAAACTTTATAAATTGGATAAGTAATTTAGGAAAGGTCCCCAGATATCATAAAAAGATTGTTTTGAATTTAAGACTGAGCAGCGGATCTTTCCTAAATTTAAATAAGACATAATATCACTTAGCCATTGAAGATGTGTAGGAGGGGTAGACTCCTTCCATTTAAGCAAGATTGTTCTCCTTGCTAAAAGAGAGGTAAAAACTAAAACCTGTGGGTTAGGAGTATTTAAAGTTATATCTTCATTTGCAATAATGCCAAACAAGGCAGTAAGGGGATTTGGGTCAAATTGGACCCTAAAAAGTTGTGAGAAGGTATGGAATACTTCCTGCCAAAACTTCTCAATTTTAGGGCAAAACCAAAACATATGAATTAAAGAAGCATCAGCAGAGTTGCATTTATTACAAAGTGGAGAAACATTCGGATAAAAACTGGACAGCTTTTGTTTAGAAATGTAAGCTCTATGAACTACTTTAAATTGTAGAAGAGAATGACGAGCACAGAAAGATGATTTATTAACCCATTTAAGAATTTTATTCCATCTTTCATCAGAAATCTGACAATTTAGGTCATCCTCCCTAGCTTTTTTTTATTTATCTAAAAAGTCTTGTCTAGAATCAATCAACAAGTTATAGATACCAGTAATAGAACCATTAACAAAAAGTTTTAAATTTAAAAGATAGTCCAGTAAATTTTTATCAGGACCTATAGGAAAAGTAGTTAATTGGAAACATAAGAAATCTCTAATTTGAAGGTATCTGTAAAAAAGTATTTTTGGGAGTGCAAATTTAGTTGACAATTTGTCAAATGAAGCAAGAGATCCTGAGATAAACAGGTCCCAAAAACACTTAATACCTAGTTCATCCCAATCCTTAAAGACTTTGTCAGTTATGGAAGGGATAAAAAAAAAGGAGGATGGGAGATGATAATGAAAAATTTGCTAAACCAAAAAATTTTCTAAATTGAGACCAAATCCTTAAAGTTTGCTTAACAATTATGTTATCTGTTGTTTTATTTGCTGAAAAAGAAGAGTATGATCCAAGAAGAGACAATAGAGGAATTTCTTACAGAATTAACTTCTAAGGAGACCCATGATGGGCAATTTTTACAATAAATATAATAGGACCAGAAAGTAATATTCCTTATATTGGCAGCCCAGTAGTAAAACCTAAAATTGGGTAGGGCTAATACACTCATCTCTTTATTTCTTTGTAGGTAAACTTTACTTAAATGAGCTTGTTTATTATTCCAAATATAAGATATTAAAATTGAATCTAAAGAATCAAAGTAAGTCTTAGAAATAAAAGTAGGTAAAGCCTGAAAAAGATCTAAAAATTTAGGAAGAACCTTCATTTTACTCAAATTAATTTGGCCAATTAGGGATAAAGAAAGAGGAGACCATTTAGAAAGTGTCTTTTTCACATAATTCAATAAGGGATTTAAGTTTTCTTTAAATAAATTCTTGAAGTTTTTAGTAATTGTTACACCTAGATATGTAAATTGACTTGTAACAACCTGGAATGGAAATTTGGCATTTGATGACATTAGGTCATTTAAAGGAACTAGCTCACTTTTATGTAAGTTCAGCTTATATCCTGAAAAAAAAAGACTGGGAAATTAAAGGAAGAACCGAAGGTAAAGAACTTTCAGTGTTAGAGATAAAAAGTAGAATATCATCAGAATTTCATAGAATGAAATTTTATGAGTCATACCTTTCCTTAGTATACCAGTAATGTCCTTAGATTTTCGAAATGCTATTGCTAAGGGTTCTTTAGCTAAAGCAAAAAGTAAACGACTAAGAGGACAACCTTGTCTAGTTCCCCACTGTAATTTAAAGGGCTTAGAAATTTGAGAGTTAGTAATAACCTAAGCGGTAGGAGACAAGTAAATTAATTTAACCCAATGAATAAAATTAGGCCCAAAATTAAACTTTTCTAAGGTCTTAAAAGATAATTCCACTCAATCCTATCAAAGGCTTTTTCTGCATCTAAGGATAGTGTACACTCTAATTTTTTTTGGATGGGGAATATATCACATTCAATAACCAACGTATATTAACATGTGAGTAACGATTTTTAATAAATCCTGTCTGGTCATGTGGTATAATAGATGGTAAAGTATTTTCAAGTCTTTGAGCTAAGATTTTGGATAAAATTTTTGCATCAACATTTAATAAAGAAATCGGTCTGTATGAAGAACATTCAGCTGGATTTTTATTTTTTTTTTAAGAATCGGAGAAATAAATGCTTCATAAAAAGATTGAGGGAGTTTACCTGATTTAAAGGACTCTGATAAAACAGAGGATAAATAAGGTGTAAGTAACATAGTGAAAGTTTTATAAAACTCCCCAGGAAAGCCATCAGGTCCTGGGGTCTTACCAGAATGTAAAGCACGTATAATCTCAGCCACTTGTTCATTGGAAATAGGTTGATCTAACTGTGTTAGGCTATCAGCAGACAATGTAGGAATGTTGATATTACTGAAAAAAGCATTCATATAGATATCATCTGAAGAAGAGTCAGACTGATACAACTTAAGGTAGAAGTCTTTAAATACGTTGTTAATTTCAGAATGGTCGGATATCTTAGTACCATTATCTTCAAAAATTTCTGTGATTTGATGATTAACTGTAAAAGTTTTTAAGCGATTGGCTAATATTCTACCTGTTCTATCCCCGTGAATGTAAAATTGAGTTTTATCTCTCAACCGCTGTCGTTCAATTGGGTAAGTCAGCAGAAGTTTATACTTGGATTGGATTTCAATCCGCTTATTATATATACTTGGATCTGGAGATAGGGCATACTTTCGATCAAGATCTTTTAATATCGCTGCTAAGTCAGACCTTTCTTTGTCAGCTTTTTTCTTCATATAGGTAGAGTACGAGATAATTTCTCCACGAATATAGGCTTTAAAAGTATCTCAGACTATAATACCAGCAGTATCTCCTTTAAAATTTTCTTTAAAGAAAAAAGTAATATGGTTTTCCAAAAACTTTAGAAAATTTTTATCAGATAACAATGATAAGTTAAAACTCCAACTTCTATTTGGTACAGAGTAAACAGGTAATTTTAAAGTCAGAAGCACAGGTGCATGACCAGACAAAGCAATCTCCTTATAATCACAGGATTGTACCAGTGGAAGCAAGTTTCTATCTATAAAAACGTAGTCAATCCGAGAGTACATATGATGAACCTGAGAGAAATATGAATATTCCTTTTCTTGGGGGTGGAAAAAACGCCACATGTCGAGAATACCACATTGAAATAGAAAAGATTTAAAAAGTAGGATTGATTTATTAGTGACGGGTTTTACTTGAAGAGCAGTCTAATCTAGGGTCAAGCCAAAAATTAAAATCTCCACCCATCGCTAAGGAATACCGATTCAAATCAGCCAGAAAAGAGAAAAGTCGTTCAAAGAACAAGGAGTCATCTGTATTTGGAGCGTATACATTCACAAATACCATTAGTTTATTCTCAAGACTACCCAAAACAATAACAAAATGCCCATTTGTATCAGAAATTACATTATCTTGAATAAAGGATACATTCTGATCAAACAGGATAGAGACGCCTCTCGATCTGGATTGAGAGGGTGAGTGAAAATGTTACCCTTCCATCCTTTGAAAGAACGTGAAATATCATCTTTACGAATATAATTTATATTTTTTAATATTAGGCATTGCACTGTTGCCACAGAACAAGTTTCATGGCTTACGCCAGTGATATTAAACCTGATTGTGATTTTGAACTTATGAAATAAAATGTATTTGTCTAATATCTCTTGAAAATATTTTAATCTGATAGACAAATACATATTATTTCATTTTGATTTAGCAAAGTATAGTGAAATACTGCTATTCAATAATTAATTTCCATTTTAAATTGAGAACATTTGCAGATACAATGCCTTTAATTACAGTTTGATACCTTGATCTAGAGTCTAGCTATTGCTTGGTACTGTTAAAGAATCTTCAGATCCTACCAGAATAATAGACTATTAGAAGTTTAATTCTATCATATAAAACAACATAGCTAGCTGAAATTTTGAAGGACAGTTATTTTGGTACCAATTAAAGAAATGGACAGGGCACATTAAGAATAAGTATATTCAAGGCAAGTGATCTTAGAGTAGTTAATAACTGAATTAGTGCTAAAACCAAAATGCTTGAAATATTTGTCTATAAGGCAGCATCTGTGGAACCATGTTTTTGGTTCAGTTTCATGATCTTTCATTAATATTTTAAAAAGTATGTTGTGTTGGTTGTTAATGGAAACAACGTATTTTGCTGTATGTTTCAAAGTAGATGTAATCTATATACTACTAAAATTCTCATGCTCCGTTTGTCTGTTTGTGACCTCCAGTTAGCCCAAACTGTGCATTACAGCGGCATTTTTTTTTACTAAAGTGACTTAAAATTAGCTAACTTACAGAATGCATGCAAAGTTTGGGGTTATATATTCGTATATAATTGCTCACTCGTGAATCAACAGGCCTCGCTTTCCACAACCCAAGCCAATTCCAGCTGTAATGGAAACCACGACGCAACCAGCCTCAGCAGCGCCTCTTGATGCTCACAGCAGCGACACCAAATGCAGCAAAAGGACAGGGCAGCTCTATTTCGAGTGGTTACATTCTGCTAATCACAATCAGCATGTGCAGGATTGGGACAGATCAACCTGTGACCCATCAATAAAAGATAATTAAATCTTACTATAATGGAGTACTTCAAAACACCCATCAAACCCTTTGCTGCAGTCAGTGGTGACTACATCACAATCATCTAGGAGAGCACCAACCACGTCATCAAGAGAAATCAGCATCCCGGAGTATTTGGTGTTACTGCTTTGTATCTTCTATCCAGCATTAAGGGAAAAAAATATTGTCAGCCTAATTAAGCCGCTTGGAAAGAGAAGGGGGACATTGTGGTCAAGAGATGATGCCAAATGTCAGGAAGAGGCAAGGAGAGGGAGAGAAAAAGAATCGGGTGAGTCCAGGGCCACACGACTCCAGGATCAAAGAGTCAGGACAAAAATGATGAGAGAAGAAGAGACAGAGGAAGAGAGGCATGCACGTCAACAAAATGACAACAATAGGCACAGAAGGAGGAGAGAACAAGAATTGGATCAGGCCAGGGCTGCACAACTCCAGGATCAGAGAGAAAGAACAAATGGTAGAGGAGACGAAGGATGAAAGGGCTGCGTGCCTCCAGGATGACAACAACTGACACAGAAGTAGGAGAGAGGAAGAGACAGAGGATAGAAGGTCTCATCAGACTGCACTACCTTTCTCACAAAGGGTGCCCCAACGGGTCACCCAGTTGTCTAGTAAATAAATAAATCTGAATCAGTAGGTGGCAGAGAAGATGAAAGAAAGGAAAGGGAAGGTTTTGAATAGATGAAAACCAGGAGAGATTGGTGGTGTCCAGAGGATGACAGAAGTTAATGAATTACAAAAGATTATTTTTAGAGGAAGTGTAGATAGGAAATGAATGGAGTGTTTGTTGTTGTGCTCTTGGTCTCTACTCCACAGATGTTTCCATTTATTTCTTCCACTCCTTTTCAATATTTGCAATTCAATATTTATTTCACTTACAACATTTCCAATTCTGGTAAAAGGTCTTTGATAAAAAAACATTAACTCCGTTACATTGTTACCAGATGCTGCCTTATCTGTGGAATATTTTAGATCCCAAGTGCCTTCAGAGTTACACTTTTTGATCACTGAATTACTAGCTGTCAGGGGACCAGCATTGTACTGCTATCTAATTAAGGTAGCAATACTACCACAAACTAGACATTACCATTAATTTTGCAGGTTATGAAGATGTTTGTGAAAATTAAGTTCTTATTCTTCTGATGACGTTCTCATCAGATCAGTGAGAGGTCTTAGGTGGGAGGGGACCTAAGATGATACTTAAGTCTTGTTATTTCACATCACTTTCACCAATAGTCTGATTCCAAAAGTTTAAGGCTTCAACTTGAAGGTTCCCTTATTCAAATTCTTCCTCTAGATATACCCTTCAGTTGTTTGTCTATCTTGCCACTGTGTTGTATACAATAAGCAGTAGGATATTTCATTTATGAACTAACAATGTGTTAAGTATCCAGCAACAAATGAAGCATCTTACTCCATTATGGATTTCTTCCTGCTTCACTGAATAGATGTAATTCTAATAATGCTCAGGAAGTTCTACATATCCAGGAAACAAACTCCTTGACTTGCACCAATTCATCTTCCTTAGCATGCCCTCACCTCCACCACTTAATACAGTCTGGCTGCAGTAAACTCTATCTATACTGTAGCAATTCTCTCGGTTTTCTTCAGCAATGCCTCCAAATTATTCAAAAATACAGAAAAACCTCTGCTTCAGCTTCCTGGTTTAAAAATAAACTACAGATTCATTGCTGGGTCATGTTCCTGGAACTTTACCTGAGGAAAATGACTAATGTCTAACTATGAGGGTATTTTGAATGGGTAGAAAGCATTGCCAGTGATACTCATATTGTACTAATTAAGTACAACTTAATGTTGGTTAATTCAAAGGAATTAATAGTTTTCACTGTTGCATTAAGGAAATAATTTGTGCAATAAGCAGTATAGATATCAATGCTGCTCTGTATTAAATGTTACCTATTGAGCCTTGGGTCTCATACCACCAGGTTCAGGAACAGTTATTGCCCTTCAACTAATAGGCTGCTGAACCATTGCAGATAAATTCATTCACCTCAGTACTGAACTGAAACCACAACCTATAGACTTGATTTCAAGGACTTTACAATTCTTGTTCTTGGCATTATTTATTTATTTATTTTTGTACTTGCGCAGTTGTCTTTTACACATTGGTTGTTTCTCAGTCTTTGTGTTTAGTTTTTCATTGATTCTTTTGTATTTCTTGGAATCTTGGTAGGAGGTGATAAAGGATGTAATGTTTTAGAAGTGGAAGCTCAATCTGTAGAAATCTGGTAGGAACATAACTGACTAAATTTCAATTAGTGGTGCTCCAAAACTTTAAGTTGTACCGAGAAGTTTTTCTAAATATCAGCTTTTACATTTTTTTTAAAGTGTAGGGCTAAAACATCAGGGTTCAGTTTACCATTCTGTCACCAAAGATGAAAATCATTCATCAGACTGCTGTTGCTGTATGAAACAACGAATGATGAAGGCAGAGTTACAGCTTTTAAAAATGCAATACTGGATGTGTCGACAGCATTGCTGGAGAATTCACAATGTGGATATTGAACAGAGCATTTTTGGAGACCTGGGGTAGGTGTATAGAGATGGTAAAATTGTGAACGTCATGTATTTGTCATATCTAATAATAGTTCTTCATAAGTGATATGCCTCAGGGTAAGAGATCAACTTAAAGGTTCCAATTATTTTAAAAAATCATGCATAATTCTTTCCTAATATTGATGACTCCGAATCTTTTATTCAAAAACTTTTAAGTTCAGCACAATTGTGACATTTAATTGAACAATTGCTTTGCAGCCTCTTTTTAAAAGAGGAAACCACAGTGGTCAGGTCTCTGCCAATGAGTTTGGCTCTGTGGCTCAGAAGGGAAGAAGGAAGAAGAGACAAGCTTTAGTGATAAGGGACTCATCAGTTAGGGGAACAGACAGGAAGTTTTGCCTCCCAGGTGCTAGAGCTAGGGACATCTCAGATCAAGTCATAGCCCTGGTTAAGGAGCAGGTACATCTTCCCAGATCCTGAAACAAGAGTATTCCACTGTCCTGTCTGGCATTTCCACTGCTGTAATTGTGCAGTAAGAAAAAAGGAAAGAAAAATGACCCAAAACCTACCTACAGCATCAGCCTCTTCTTGCTGAAGCCTCTCAAGCCAAAGTGTCAACTTCCCCACTATCTCACTCCAATAATAGCTGCTCTGCTTAAACCTAACTTTTTATTGCCCTTTGCCAAGTGCCTAATTACATGACAATCTTAATTTGCCCCACTTGCTTTTTCAAATCTCACTCCCACAATGCACAATTCAATGGTTCCTTGCTATCTCAGGTACACAGAATGTCCCAACTGATCCCGATCATAGTCATGCAGAAGAAAATCTGCTTAAAAATATCTAACCTTCTCTTTCCTCCCTATCTCTGTAATTTGCTCTATATTTTTGAAAGTTATCTCCACTCTGAATTATTTCACCATCTTCAGCTACCAAAATTGTAGTTCATTCCATCCAAAAAAAAATTGCCTTTTTTTTTTCCAAGACCCTCTTTAAAATGTATCTCCTTAATCCAGCTTTTAATCATGTGTCCAATTATCTCCTTGAGTGATTTTTATTTCTCGTTTGACCTTTCTGTGAAACCCCTTGGAAGCTTAATAGGCATATTCAATATGAATTGTTCATGTTGCTCACAACGGAAACCATTTCACCAACATTTATAACATCACAACCAAGATCAAAGTGCTGAACCTCAGTTCACAATATTTGCCTGGCACCAACAGTTGTCCAATACTTAGCTATCTATTTTTCAAACTGAGATGGGGGAAGCAAGGTGGTAGAGTATTTAAGTATTGGCAGGTTCCTTTTTAGTTTGGAACTTAACAGATGTCATGTATAATAACTTAATTCATTTTGACATTCCCTCCTTTTCATCTATTGTCTAGTTCTGTTCAGCTATACTAACAAAAACTCTTAAGAGTATTGAGAAACTGATGTTTCTAAATATATAGAAATAAGTAGCTATTTTTTGGCAACCTAACTCATCTTAAATTAGTTCAAATTCAGACCCCACAATTTCAACATGCAGACAATGTCAGCTTGTCTAAAACTAGGGTCTTATGGATTCTGTTGTTCTGTCACGTATATCATAGTTTCACAAAGTATATAAGAGCTTCCTAAAAAATAAACTGGTTGTAGTGTTAAGGTAATCACAGTTACTCTGCCTTTTTTATTTGTTACTTTATTGGGGAATAGTAATGTCCAAAAGTTGGCCGACTAGTTCAACAAATGAACTAATCAGATCAAGTATTTTAAGATAAGAAGTTTCGTGCCATGGTAATTTATAATTATTTAGGTTGTCAGCTATACAATCTACTTGTTCAAGTTTTCAGTGTTAAATTTGGTAACAAATCACTTTGAAGAAGAGTTCAGTCCAAAATTTTCTAGCTCCTTGTTAAGATAAAATTGTGTAAATTCCTGTTTTGTATTTTTGTCTGAGAACTTTTTTTTTCACTTAACTATTATAAAGGTTCCCAGGATTTGAAGTAGACACTGACAATGCAACTGCATTATCCTCTGCTTTACAAGAGCTTAAAGATAACTATGAGAGCATAAGGAAGAAAGTGCTAGAAGGAATATCTTTGGACAGTCTCCCTTTGCTATCTGTTGAGTTAAGGAGTCTGCCACATGCTACATTTGTTCCGGCTATGGTATGAAACGATTTAGAGAATTGTCTGTACTGCTGATGCCAGGTAGATTTTACCTTTTTCTTGAATAGCCAGATATTTAATGTCTGAAAAACCACACCACTTTTATTATTCTTTACATCTATCCATGTTCCTGGAATTTCTATTTGCTTATTTTGGAATGTATCCTTCTTTCCTTAGCAATTGCAACTAATTGCATTCAGGACAAGTCTAGTCTCAGTAACATAGAGATGTTACATGTTGTTTGATTATAACCAACTAAAAACCATGTTGTTTATTTATGTTACACACTTTAGTTTCCTGTAGTTTAGTAACTCAGCACAATCCAGATTGTGGGGCATTGGTTATCTGGAACTGAGTGAATAGAATTTCAAAGCCCAGAGACCTCTCTTAAAATTACTTTGGTCTTCAGATCCCAAGAGTCTTATACATTTACCATATTGAAGTATCAGGTTAATGAATCCTTTGCAAAATTTTGAGTTTCCAGCTAGAACTATTCAGTTATGTCATCTACAAATCTTAACAAGTCTATTGCACTGTATAACTGTCATTTCTGTAAATGATTAGGCATTAGATCAGTTCATAATGAAACCTTGGAAAAAAGAGACACATATCTCTAGCAAAATGGGAGACATTTTCACCATAAAGTACATATGGTTTCTTAAGCTGACTAAAATAAAGGCAAAAGGGATCCCAGTTCACCCCCAAGTTAGCTGATTTAACAATTAGTTTCCACAGTCATGAGTGGGGTGAGATTTCAGCAAGACCAACTACAGTGAAGGCATGTAAACATTTACTTTGTGAAAGAATAAAGGAGAGGATTTGCAGATTAGAATTGTTTTGATAGTTGATTATAACCTTTTTCCTTTTCTGTTATTCAGTTGGGAGAGAAATCACCATCTTCTCAGGATCAAAGCTGTTTGAATTATAGGTAACTTTCAATTTGTATATGGCTAATCATTCATTTTACTTCTTCTCAAAGTCTGTTTTGGGAGGTAATAATAGTGTTGTGCCAGTTAGGTACTTTATCCAAGCAGCTTTATGTCATGTGCTATTCTATACTTAAGGCTCAGTGTATTATTGGTTGATAATGACATCCAGGCCTTTATTAAATTCATTTTGTAGTAGGAATTACTAGGCTGATCAAAAGTAGAGATGCTAGCTGTTTCATAGAAACATAGAAAATAGGTGCAGGAGTAGGCCATTTGGCCCTTCGAGTCTGCAATGCCATTCAGTATGATCATGACTGATCATCCAACTCAGAACCCTGTACCTGCTTTCTCTCCATATCCCCTGATCCCTTTAGCCACAAGGGCCATATCTAACTCCCTCTTAAATATAGCCAATGAACCGGCCTCAACTGTTTCCTGTGGCAGAAAATTCCACAGATTCACCACTCTCTGTGTGACGAAGTTTTTCCTCATCTTGGTCTAAAAGGCTTCCCCTTTATCCTTAAACTGTGACCCCTAGTTCTGGACTTCCCCAGCATCAGGAACAATCTTCCTGCATCTAGCCTGTCCAATCCCTTTAGAATTTTATACGTTTCAATAAGATCCCCCCTCAATCTTCTAAATTCCAGCGAGTATAAGCCTAGTTGATCCAGTCTTTCTTCATGTGAAAGTCCTACCATCCCAAGAATCAATCTGTTGAGCCTTCTTTGTACTCCTTCTATGGCAAGAATGTCTTTCCTCAGATTAGGGGACCAAAACTGCACACAATATTCTAGGTGCCTTGTACAACTGCAGTAGAACCTCCCTGCTCCTGTACTCGAATCCTCTTGCTATGAATGCCAACATACCATTTGCCTTTTTCACCGTCTGCTGTACCTGCATGCCCACTTTCAATAACTGGTGTACAATGACACCCAGGTCTCATTGCACCTCCCCTTTTCCTAATTGTCCACCATTCAGATAATAATCTGTTTTCCTGTTCTTGCAACCAAAGTGGATAACCTCACATGTAGCCACATTAAATTGCATCTGCCATGAATCTGCCCACTCACCTAATCTATCCAAGTCACCCTGCATCCTCTTAGCATCCTCCTCACAGCTAACACCGCCACCCAGCTTCGTGTCATCCGCAAACTTGGAGATGCTGCATTTTCCTTTGCCTTTAAGAAGCCTTTGGATGCTGAAGTCAATTGTGCATCTGCCACCTGAGTGGAAGCCAGCCAATTCGCTCCAGATCTGCATATAAACTCAGGAACTTCGAAGTCTTATTGGAAACTATACTTCTGTCTGGGCTTTTTAACTGTTACTTGTTTTATCTATTATTCTATTGAGGGCAGGTGTAGGAGATAATAAAGTATCTCCAAGGGGAAAGCTTGATATTAAATTGCTGTTTCCTAGTACATAAACTGATCAAGACAAGAAACAATGGAGGAAATAATAGAATTTAAAGTGGACTCATATAGCCATATAACCATATAACAATTACAGCACGGAAACAGGCCATCTGGGCTCTTCTAGTCCATGCTGAAATCCAAGACCCCAGAGCTGATGATTTCATCCTTTGACTCATGGAATCTACCAGTCTTTAACTTTATATGGCTTTAAGAGGATTGGGTTATTTTTGGGTTAGAATTTCATAAATATTAATGATGTCACTGAATAACTGCAGAATATTTAGAAAGGGAAGAGCAAATGTTTAGAGGTTATAGTCAATATTGGTATCAATGACATGGAAGGTAAAAGAGGGGATAAAATTGTGTAGGCCAAGTTTAAAAAGCAAAAATTGGTTGAGCAAGATTTCAAAGGCAGTAATTTTTATATTATTACTCATGTCACATCATGTGTTAGTACAGAAACAGGAAATTAAAATACAAATTGTGGATGAATATATGCTCAGTGGCCACTTATTAAGTACACCTGCTTGATAATGCAAATATCTAATCAGCTAATCATGAAGCAGAAAATCAGTGTATAAAAACATCAACATGGTCAAGAGGTTCAGTTGTTGTTCAGACCAAACATTAGAATGAAGAAGAAATGTGATCTAAGTGACTGACTGTGGATGATTGTTGGTGCCAGCAGGGTGGTTTGAGTATCTTAGAAACTGCTGATCTCCTGAAATGGTGCACAAAATGATGCAAAAAACATCCAGTAAGCCACAAATCTGTGGGTAAAAATGGCTTGTTAATGAGAGGTGTCAACAGAGAATGGCCAAACTGGTTCAAACTGAGAGGAAGGCAGCAGTAGTTCAAATAACCATACGTTACAACAGTAGTGTGCAGAGGAGCATCTCGGAATACATAACATGCTAAACCTTGAAATGGATGGGCTACAGCAGCAAAAGACCACATAGATACAATGAGTGGCTACTTTATTCTTTGCCATTCTTCTAAACTATCCACAGCTCCACCAATCTTGGTATCACCTGTAAATTTACTAACCCACCCATCCATATTTTCATCGAGGTTACTTTTATAAATCACAAACAGTAGAGGTCCCAGTAGAGATTCCTGCGGAACACCACAACTATAGACCTCCAGCTTGCATAAGTCTCTTCAACCACTACCCTCTATCTTCTACCCACAAGCCAGTTCTGAATCCAAACAGCCAATTTGCTGCAGACAGCATACATCCTAATCTTCTGGATTAGCCTCCCATGAGAGTCTGTCAAATGCCTAACTAAAATCCATTTAGACAACATCCACTTCCCTACTTTCATCAATCTCTCTCATCACCTTGTCACAAAACTCAATCAAGTTGGTAAGGCATAACCTGCCCTACACAAAGCTGTATTAGCTCTCCCGAATTAGCCCATGGGTTTCCAAATGCACATATATCCTATCTTTAAGAATTGCCTCCAGCAATTTCCCTACAACTGTGCTGAGATTCACCAGTCTATTGTTCCCAGGATTTTCCCTTGTTCTCTTCTTAAATAGAAATACAATGTGGAGCCTTACTCAAGAAGGGCAGCAGCGGTAAGCCTGGTTATTGTAGGCCAGTGAGTCTAATGCCATTGGTAGAGAAATTAAATTGGAAAAATTCCTGAGGTACAGGATTAGTCTACACCTGATGTGCAGGGATTGATCATTGATACCATAGATGTGTTGGTAGGACATCTGCATTTCACTAAGTTTTTTGAAGAGGTATTTATGAGCTCTACATGGACTTCAATAAGGCCATTGCCGAGGTTCCATTTGGAAGACAGGCTGATGTAGTGGAACATATGCTACGGGTTACCTGACACTGGAAAATTCAGAATTCATTGAATACATAACTTACAGCCCCGGTTTTCATGTTCCACAATAAATAAATTTAAACCAAAACTTTGTGGCATTTACTCAAGAAATTACTTTGCTTCAAAATTTCATAGTGCCTTTAAAATCTTACAAGACCTTTAGTGCACAGTTTCTTAAACAAGTTCTTAATGACACCTTCACAATGTTTTCTTTACATTTTATTTTTAGTCATCTTAAGGCAAGAAGCATAATTTCTTGGTTGGTGCATGCCTAAATAAAGACTATCATGTTTTATAAAGCATTCCCCTGCACTCCCTGTTGACTCTTTTTGATGATTTTGGCAAACAGTTTTCTTTAGTCTTGTTAAGCCTCATTGACAACTAGTTGGTTTAGTCCCAGATGTGTGGAATAAGAGACTAAGGTTATTTTTCTGGTAATTTCACTGTCCTTGGTTTAATAAAGTCTTTCACTTGAACTGTGTTACCATTGATTCATCCATTCCCTCATGTGCAGTATAAAATTTGCAAAGGAAATGGAAGAATATGGACGTTATGTATGCAAAAGGGTAGGTTTAGTTGGGCATTTGATTACTAATATGAATTTCAAATTGTATTAAAAATCCAACTTGATATTCCTGTTATTTCTAGAAATGAAGTGGCTTTGATTGAAGAACTACCTTGTGAAGACCTAGCTAGAAAAAATTGTGGAGAAGATGATAAGCCTGGAGAGCAACCTAAGGAAGTAAATAATTAATTTAAATATTAAAATAGTGGTGTAACTGCATTATGAAAGGTGATGGTAAGACCAAGTGTAGATTAGGTGACTGATTCGCTGAGTACCTGAGTGCTTTCTCTGCAATGCCCATCTCTGTCAGTTTGATTAACCTACCAACCAGATAACTTGTTCGGCAACTGATTTTCTCTCTCCAACCCCCTCCCTACCCCCCCTTCGATGTTAACTTGGCTTCATCCTCATCCTTCCTTCAGACTCACTTCAATTTAAAACTAACACGAGGAAATCTGCAGATGCTGGATATTCAAACAACTCACACAAAATGCTGGTGGAACACAGCAGGCCAGGCAGCATTTATAGGAAGAAGCACTGTCGACGTTTCAGGCTGAGACCCTTCGTCCTGTCGAAGGGTCTCGGCCCGAAATGTCGACAGTGCTTCTTCCTATAGATGCTGCCTGGCCTACTGTGTTCCACCAGTAATTTGTGTGTGTCAATTTAAAACTAACTTGTTCTCTCTCTTTCCCAGTTATCGTGAGTCAACAATCTGCAGCATTGACTTAATTTCTCCTACCAGAGCTGCTTCCTGACATACTGTTGCAGCATTCTGTTTTATCTCATATTTCCATTAATTGCTGTTATTTATATTTTAATTAATTACAATTGATCTTTGACCTGCATGATTAGTTTGCAAAATTTATTACACAGCTTTTAATAATACAGAATATTTCAGTGAATGTTCAGTATAGAATATTTATTTCCTTAGCAGTTTTCCAACTTGGAAACTTTTTAATTAAAATTTTGTGTTCTTCTACAGCTTTATTGTGATCTTAATCAACATGTGTCAGATAAAGCCGACAGCGTTTGTGAAGAATCAGTAAATCAAGGTGGGAAGCATTATTTTTCTTAAAAATGTATAAACAATAGAATATTTAACTCAAAGGTAAAATAGTAGCATGGAAACATACAGCACAGTAACATGTCCAAGTGATCCCATTGACATCACCCTTATCCTCACCATTGACATCCTGTGGTTCACTATAGATCAGAAATTGGACAAGCTAGATAAACATTAGTGAAAATAACAGGTCAATAGTTTGGTACTCTGCATTAAATGACATGTCTTCATTTATTATTTGTCAGAACATGCCTCATATTCCTGATGAGTGCAGCTCCAGGAGCACACAAGTATGTCAGTTTTATTCAACAGAACAAAGTAATTGACCTCATTGCTACCTGACTTGCCATGTTAAACATACATTTCCACATTATGCATACCATCTACACCACCTACAAATGACATCAATTTACCATTTTTGTTTTGCAGTGGCACATCATAAGCCTGCAACCTCTATAACCAGGATATCAATGGCTGGAGCAGCATGTAAACTGCACCACCTGCAAGAACCCTTCTAAGTTATAGATTGTTATGACTTAGACAGTTTTAATTTACAACATAGAAGCAACTCATTTAGTTAACCAAGCCTACACTGGCTTTCAGAGCAGTTCTTAATAGAAAGTTCTATAGAGCGTTATTTCGATATAGAAAAAATGATAAAATAATCTTTCTGTATGGCTGTGTCCTTAAATCCTAATTAGAAGCTTAATTACTTGGAGGGAAGCAACATTCTTTTTCTAAAGCAGTCTACTGTCCTCAAGAATGATTTGCTTCTACTTGAGTTTTATGGGTTCTGAGTTGGCTACCAAGACCAATGAAGGAACCAGTTGAGATCGATGGTAGCAGTTGGGACAGGTGAATGAGTGGTTGAAGAGCTGTATACCCATTCTGCTGCTTAAGCAGGACTTTTGTGTACTTCCAATATGCAGCCCCCATTTTCTTGATACCATTCCAAATGCTCTCTCAACTTTTTAAGCAGTTGTGGGCCAGCAGTTCTGGGAGTTGATGGGAACAACTAGCCAATGACCACTCGAAAGTGCTGCAGCACCAAGGAAGTTCTGAATAGAACTTTGAATCTTTGTTTCTGTCTGCCTGGTAAACTCCTCACACACACAACACAACTCAGAATAAAATGTTTATTTTTGGAACTTGATGTCATACACACAAACAACATGACAGAAGTAGCTAATTAAGCATAATTAGAGTTGCATTCTGAAGATATTGGCCCGTATTATATCATAAGATGTTAACTTTTGAAGAGGTGGTCAGGCCCAGAGAACAAGCTTCAGACGATAGATGGGTGACCGCCAGGAGAGGTAAGGGGTTTAAGAAATCAGTATATGGTTCCCCTGTGGCCATTCCCCACAGCATCAAGTATACCTGTTTGGATACTGCTGGGCAGGGCGACCCATCAGGGCAGGGCAGCAGCAGCCAGGCTGGTGCCACTGTGGCCAGCTCTGAGGCTCAACAGGGAAGGACAAAGTGAGGCAGTGCAGTAATTATAGGAGAGTTGAAAGAGGCACAGAAAAGAGATTCTATGGCTACAAAAGAGGCACCAGGATGGTGTGTTGCCTCTCAGGTGCTAGGGGCCAGGATTTATCAGAGCAGATGCAGGATATTCTCAAGGAGGAAGGTGAACAACCAGAGATCGTGGTGCATATTGGCACCAATTACATAGGCAGAAAAGGGGAAGAGGTCCTTTGCAGTGATTATATAATAGAGTTAGGGAAGAGGCTCAAGTGAAGAACCTCCAAGGTAGTAATCTCCAGATTACTCCCAATGCTAAAGGCTAGTGCAGGTACAAAAGGGGTGATGGGATGGATGAATGAGTGGCTGTGGAGATGATGCAGGGGACAGAGTTTCAAGTTCTTGGATCATTTGTGCCTTATCTAGAGAAGGGATGACCAGTATAAGAGGGATGAGTTTTACGTGAAGTGGAGGGGACTTGATATCCTGGCTGGGAGGTTTACTAATGCTGCATGGGAGAGTTTAAACTAGTTTTGCAAGGAGCTGGGAACCAAAGCATCAGGTCAGGAAGGTAGATGTCAAGAAAAGTATTGAAAGGCAAAACCAAAATAACAGGTATGATGGGTCAGATAGTTTGAAATGTGTATACTTTAATGCTGGGAGTATTATGGGTAAAGGTGATGAACCTAGACCATGGATAAGTACATGGAACTATGATGGAATTACTGAAACTTGGTTGAGAGAGGGACAGGAATGGGTGATTAATGTACCAGGTTTTTGAAGCTTTAGAAAAGATAGAGAAGGAAGTAAAAGTGAGGGGGAGGCACAGTTGTATTGCTAATCAGGGACAAAATCACCTCTACACTCGGGAGGCATGATGGAGGGTTCAGACACTGAGTCCATTTGGGTTGGACCTCAGGAATAGGAAGGGTGCAGTCACACTGATTACAATTGTACCATAGACTCCCTAGTAGCCACCTGGATATTCAAGAACAGACACATAATCAGATTAAGGAAATATGTAAAAATAATAAGAGTAGTTGTCATGGGGGATTTCAACTTTCCTAATATAAACTAAGATCTTCTTAGTGCAAATGACTTAGATGGGGCAGAATGTGTTAAGTGTATCCAAAAGAATTTCTTAACTCAATATGTGCAAGATCCAACAAGAGAAGAGGGTGTACTGGATCTGCTGTTGGGTAATAAGCCTGGCCAGGTGACTGACCTTTCAATGGGTGAGGCAACAGAGACAACAGTGATCACAATTCCTTAACTTTCAGGATAGGTATGGTCCTTTTGGGAGAGTTTTAAATTGAATTATGGTAAACTGCGAGGGAAAGAGCTAAGAGGAGTTAATTGGGAACACCGTTTTTTCTGGCGAGGCCACATCAGACATATGGAGGGTTTTTAAAGATCAATTGCATAGAGTACAGGAAAGATATGCTTCTGTTAGGATGAAAGACAGAGATGGAAAGGTAAGAGAACCTTGGATGTCTAGAGGGGTGATGAACTTAGTTATGAAATAAAAGGAAAAGTATATAAAATTTCAGATTTTACGATCAAATGGAGCACATAAGCAGTATAAAGAAGCCAGAAAAGATATAAAGAAGAGGATTAGGAAAACCAAGAGGGGCGATGAAAATTCCTTAGTTAGTAAGATTAAGGTGAATCCCAAGGCATTCTGTACATATATTAAGAGCAAGATATACTGTTTTGGATACTGTTGGGGGAGATGTCTCATCAGGGGAAGGCAGCAGCAGCCGAGTTCATTGCACCATGGGTGGCTCTGTGGCACAGGAGGGAAAGAAAAGGAGTGGGAGAGCTATAGTAATAGGGGATTCGATTGTAAGGGGAATAGATAGGCATTTCTGCGGCCGCAAATGAGACTCCAGGATGGTATGTTGCCTCCCTGGTGCAAGGGTCAAGGATGTCTGAGTGGCTGCAGGACATTCTGGAATGGGAGGGTGAACAGCCAGTGGTCGTGGTGCACATAGGTACCAACGATATAGGTAAAAAAAATGGGATGAGGTCCTACAAGGTGAATTTAGGGAGTTGGGAGATAAACTAAAAAGTAGGACCACAAAGGTAATAATCTCTGGATTACTACCAGTGCATGTGCTAGTCAGAGTAGAAATAGGAGGATATTTCAGATGAATACGTTGCTTGAAAAATGGTGCGGGGGGGGGGATTCAAATTTCTGGGGCATTGGAACCAGTTCTGGGGGAGGTGGGACCGGTATAAACAGGACCTGGGCTGGACTGGAACCAATGTCCTAGGGAGAGCGTTTGCTACTGCTGTTCAGGAGGCTTTAAACTAATGTGATGGGGATGGAAACAAGTGCAGAGAGACAGAGGGGTGTAAAATGAGGGTAGAAGCTTTGTGTGTCAATGCGAGGAGCGTTCGTAACAAGGTGGATGAATTGAGTGTGCAGATAGTTATTAATGAATATGATATAGTTGGGATCACAGAGACATCGCTCCAGGGTGACCAAGGATGGGAGCTCAACATCGAGGGATATTCAATATTCAGGAGGGATAGACAGGAAAGAAAAGGAGGTGGGGTAGCATTGCAGGTTAGAGAGGAGATTAATACAATAGAAAGGAAGGACATTAGCTTGGAGGATGTGGAATCGATATGGGTAGAGCTGCATAACACTAAGGAGCAGAAAACGCTGGTGGGAGTTGTGTACAGGCCACCTAACAGTAGTGTTGAGGTTGGGGATGGCATTAAACAGGAAATTAGAGATGCGTGCAATAAAGGAACAGTAGTTATAATGAGAGGCTTCAATCTACATATAGATTGGGTGAACCAAATTGGTAAGGGTGCTGAGGAAGAGGATTTCTTGGAATGTATGCAGGATGGTTTTCTGAACCAACATGTCGAGGAACCAACTAGAGAGCAGGCCATTCTAGATTGGGTATTGAGCAATGAGGAAGGGTTAGTTAGCAATCTTGTCGTGCGAGTCCCCTTGGGTAAGAGTGACCATAATATGGTGGGATTCTTCATTAAAATGGAGAGTGACATAGTTAATTCAGAAACAAAGGTTCTGAACTTAAAGAAGGGTAACTTTGAAGGTATGAGACGTGAATTAGCTAAGATAGACTGGTAAATGATACTGAAAGGGTTGACGGTTGATATGCAGTGGCAAGCATTTAAAGATCGCATGGATGAACTACAACAATTGTTCATCCCAGTTTGGCAAAAGAATAAACCAGGGAAGGTAGTGCACCCATGGCTGACAAGGGAAATTAGGGATAGTATCAAGTCCAAAGAAGAAACATACTGTTACGTACCTCATAACTGGGTGTCTTACCAGCAAAAATAGAGGTATCTGTTGGAGTCTGGTGGTACTATTTTCAACAGTGTTTATTAGTAAAATATACAAAACAATATCAATGCAAATATACAGATAATACACGTTAGCAATACTAAACCTAGAAGTGTGGGTATAATAATAATCAATAATAAACAAACTCTATCATTGTCTAGGGGATAATAAATTGTCATATGTGAGTATAAAGTTCAGTTCAGTTCATGCAGGCTGAGGTGGTTGTTGGTCGATGTGTTGTAATTGTTGGAGAGAGAGAGAGGGAGATCAAACAGTGACCCCTATGTCTTGCAAACCTTCCTTTATGATCTTGATCCGTCGATGTGTTGTTGTGGCCATTCAAGTATGACCCCTCTGTCCTTTAGCTAGACCATTCTTCTGTGGTGGACTCGTCACCCAGGCAAGGGTGGACACACACACAAGCCCCCACCGGCCTCGCTATAACCACTGTGAGTGAAATTGACCGATCCATTCGGTCCCCGATGCCCCACACTTTCTCGTGGGTATCTAATGCTCACTAGTGTGTCTCCTGGTGCATCCAAGGGGTGTCACCCCAGACCTCATTTTTATCCCCACTCACTGGGTCTCAGGTGTCAATCAGGTTTGAATGACTTAACCCATCAAACCAGCCCACTCTGGTTGTCCACTGAGGAATTTTACTGAGCAGGGTGGTACCACATAAACAGCCCTCTCCGCAGCCATAAGTCTTTCGGGAGTCATAACATGGTGAATAAACATAACTCTCTCTCAGGCTGCTATCAGTAACAGATGTCTTGGCCTGTTTTCTTTTGTCTCTCTTACTCTCTCGTTAGCAGCATCAAAATAGTAACAGTTTGCGATTCTCCAAAAGGGGGCATGGGCAACTCTGCACCCTTCTGCCCATCAGAGTTGTTCATCCTTCGTAATAATGTAAATTAGCAAAAAAAGCAGCACACCTGAGGACTGGGAGAAATTCAGAGACCAGCAGAGGATGACAAAGGGCTTAATTAGGAAAGGGAAAAAAGATTATGAGAGAAAGCTGGCAGGGAACATAAAAACTGACTGTAAAAGCTTTTATAGATATGTGAAAAGAAAAAGATTGGTCAAGCCAAATGTAGGTCCTTTACAGTCAGAAACAGGTGAATTGATGATAGGGAACAAAGACATGGCAGACCAATTGAATAACTACTTTGGTTCTGTCTTCACTAAGGAGGACATAAATAATCTTCCAGAAATAGTAAGGAACTGAAGGTCTAGTGAGATGGAGGAACTGGGGGAAATACATGTTAGTAGGGAAGTGGTGTTAGGTAAATTGAAGGGATTAAAGGCAGATAAATCCCCAGGGCCAGATGATCTGCATCCCAGAGTGCTCAAGGAAGTAGCCCAAGAAATAGTGGATGCATTAGTGATAGTTTTTCACAACTCCTTAGATTCTGGATTAGTTCCTGAGGATTGGAGGTTGGCTAATGTAACTCCACTTTTTAAAAAAGGAGGGAGAGAGAAACCAGGGAATTATAGACCAGTTAGTCTGACATCGGTGGTGGGGAAAATGCTAGAGTCGGTTATCAAAGATGTGATAACAGCACATTTGGAAAGAGGTGAAATTATCGGACAAAGTCAGCATGGATTTGTGAAAGGAAAATCATGTCTGAAGAATCTTATAGAATTTTTTGTTTTAACTAGTAGAATGGATGGGGAGAGCCAGTGGATGTGGTATATTTAGATTTTCAAAAGGCTTTTGACAAGGTCCCACACAGGAGATTAGTGTGCAAACTTAAAGCACACGGTATTGGGGGTATGGTATTGATGTGGATAGTGAATTGGTTGGCAGACAAGAAGCAAAGAGTGGGAGTATATGAGACCTTTTCAAAATGGCAGGCAGTGACTAGTGAGGTACAGCAAGGCTCAGTGCTGGGACCCCAGTTGTTTACAATATAAATGATTTAGATGAGGGAATTAAATGCAGCATTTCCAAGTTTGCGGATGACACGAAGCTGGGCAGCGGTGTTAGCTGTGAGGAGGATGCAGGGTGACTTGGATAGGTTAGGTGGGTGGGCAAATTCATGGCAGATGCAATTTAATGTGGATAAATGTGAGGTTATCCACTTTGGTTGCAAGAACAGGAAAACAGATTATTATCTGAATGGTGGCCGATTAGGAAAAGTGGAGATGCAACGAGACCTGGGTGTCATTATACACCAGTCATTGAAGGTGGGCATGCAGGTCCAGCAGACAGTGAAAAAGGCAAATGGTATGTTGGCATTCATAGCAAAAGGATTTGAGTACAGGAGCAGGGAGGTTCTACTACAGTTGTACAAGGCCTTGGTGAGACCGCACCTAGAATATTGTGTGCAGTTTTGGTCTCCCAATCTGAGGAAAGACATTCTTGCCATAGAAGGGAGTACAGAGAAGGTTCACCAGATTGATTCCTGGGATGGCAGGACTTTCACATGAAGAAAGATTGGATTGACTAGGCTTATACTCACTGGAATTTAGAAGATTGAGGGGGGATCTTATTGAAATGTATAAAATTCTAAAGGGATTGGACAGGCTAGATGCAGGAAGATTGCTCCTGATGCTGGGGAAGTCCAGAACAAGGGGTCACAGTTTAAGGATAAAGGGGAAGCCTTTTAGGACCGAGATGAGGAAAACTTCTTCACACAGAGAGTAGTGAATCTGTGGAATTCTCTGACACAGGAAACAGTTGAGGCCGGTTCATTGGCTATATTTAAGAAGAAGTTAAATATGGCCCTTGTGGCTAAAGGGATCAGGGGGTATGGAGAGAAAGCAGGTACAGGGTTCTGAGTTGGATGATCAGCCATGATCATACTGAATGGTGGTGCAGGCTCAAAGGGCCAAATGGCCTACTCCTGCACCTATTTTTTTATGTTTCTATGTAAGAGTCATCACTAGGAAGAAGGAAGGACCACTCAAGGATAAAAGGGGGAGCATTGGCTTAGATGTGGAGAATGTGAGTGAGGTACTTAATGAGTATATTGGTTTAGTATTTAGGAAAAAGATATGGTGGATCAGGTCATCTGTGCTGAGTGTATAAATATGTTAAGGCATTTAAAGAGGAGGAAGTGTTTGGCCTCCTAATCAGCATTAAGGTGGATGTCCCCAGGGACTGATGGGATTTACCCCAGGTTATTAAAGGAGGCAAGAGACGAGATTATTGTGGCAAGACCAGTATCTTTGTGTCTTGTCTCGGCACAGATGAGATCCCAGAGGACTCGTGAGTGGCTAATGTTGTACCTCTATTTAAGAAAGTATCAAGAGAAAATTCTGGGAACTATAGACCAATGAGTCTCACATCATTTGTAGGGAAGTTACTGGAGAAAATTCTTAGGAATAGGATATATGAGCATTTGGAAGCCCTTGGCCTAATTAGGGAGAGCCAGTATGGTTTTGTGCAGGGCAGGATGTGTCCTACCAACTTGATTAAATTTTTTGACAAGGTGATGAGAGCTTGATGAAGGTAGGGCAGTGGATGTTGCCTGTATGGATTTTAGTAAGGCATTTGAGCTGGAGGTCAGTAGTTAGTGGTGATCCGCAGAAATCTGCTGGGATTTATGCTGTTTGTGATGTATAAAACTGATCTAGGTGAAAATGTGAATGGATGGGTTAGTATTTTTGCAGATGATACCAAGATTGGTGGAGTTGTGGATAGTGTAGAAGACTGGCATAGAATAAAGCACAATATCGATCAGTTGCAGGTATGGGCCGAGGGCGATGGAGTTTAACCTGGATAAATGTGAGGAGTTGCACCTTGGTAGGGCAAATGCAAGGAGACAGTACACTCTTAAGGGCAAGATCGTTAATAGTGTTGCTGAGCAGAGATCTTGGGATCCAAGTTCATAGTTCCTTGAAAGTAGCTGCACAGGTCGATAAGATGGTTAAGAAAGCTTACGGAATGCTTGCTTTTATTACCTTGTATTTGAGGCACTGAGTTCAAAAGTGAAGAGATTATGTTGCAACGTTATAAAACTCTGGTTATGCCACATCTGGCGTATTGCACACAGTTCTGGTTGCCCCACTGTAGGATGGATGTTGAGGCTTTGGGGACGGTGCAGAGGAGGTTTACCTGCTTTAGATGGTGTGTGCTATCATAAGAGTCTGGATAAACTTAGGTTGTTTTCTCTGGAGCGGCAGAGGCTGGGGGGAGATCAAAGAAGTTTATAAGATTATGAGAGGCATCGATAAGGTAGACCAGAAATATCTGTTTCCCAGAGTTGAAATGACTGATACCAGAGGGCATGCATTGAAGATGAGGGGGGTAGGTTCAAGTGAGATGTGAGGGGTAAGTTTTTCACTCAGAGAATGCCAGGCATGTACTGCCTTGTATGGTGGTAGAAGCAAATATTTTAGAGGCTTTTAAGAGATGTTTAGATAGGCATCTGAATGTGATGGAGGGGTACAGACATTGTGTAGGCAGGGGAATTAGTATTTGATTGTTTTTGCTTTGCTTTTTAGCTGGTTTGGCACAATATTGTGGACCGAATGGCCTGTTCTTGTGCTGTACGGTTTTATGTTCTATGTAAGATGAACTGACATTGCTTTATTTTGAATTGAATTGATTTTATTACTTATATCATTCATACACATGAGGAGCAAAAATCTTTGTTACGTCACTGTCTAAATGTGCAATTTATAGTAATTTATGATAAATAGTATATACAACAGGACAGTCAGTGTAACATAGAAATACAATTGTATCAGCATGAATTTATCAGTCTGATGGCCTGGAAGAAGAAGCTGTCCCAGACTTACATGAGATTAGGCCTATCAATGTAGTATCATCAGCAAATTTAATTAGCAGATTGGAGCTGTGGGTGGTGACACAGTCATGGGTATACAGAGAGTAAAGGATGGGGCTTGGGACACAGCCCTGAGGGGCACCTGGGTAGGGAGGCAGAGGTGAGGGAGCCCACTCTTACCTCCTACTGGCAAACTGATGGCAACTACCCTCATTTCTGCTCCCTGACACTCAAATTTCTGGCACATTGCCAGACTCTTCCACAGTGAAGACTGGTGCAAAATACTTAACAAGTTCATCCGCCATTTGTTTATTCCCCCATTGTCCTTTTCCCCCATTACTACCTCTCCAGTGGTCCGATAACCACTCTCACCTCTCTTTCACTCTTTATATTTTTAAAACACCTTTGGTATCCTCTTTAATTATTGGCTAGCTTACCTTCATAGTTCATCTTTTTTCTCCTTATGCCTTTTTTAGCTGTCTTCTGTTGGTTTTTTAAAAGCTTCCCAATCCTCTAACTTCCCACTTAGTTTTGCTTTATTATATTTCCTTTCTTTTCCTTTTATGCTGTCTTTAATTTCCCTTGTCAGCCACAGGGTGGCAGGGTGGAGATACATTTTCCTCTGTTAGCCCGCAGCTCACTCTTGGGCAAGGTATAGCACTTGCTTATCTCCTCGATCAAGGTCATATGGCTGCAGGTCGTGGATGGTCATATGAGCAGCTGGTGCATATCATAAGTCCTGGTTATGCAGCCGCGAATATCAGGCAGACAACCTCTGAAGATTATGGATCGTGGCTGAGACCACTTGTCTTGTAAAGAAACTGCTCAAAAGAAAGCAACGGCAAACAACGAATAGAAAAATTTGCCAAGGACAATCACTGTCATGAGACCATGATCGCCTGCATCATATGACATGGCACAGAATGATAATGAAAATGTCAGTCATGGTTGTCTCATCCTCCTTTTAGGATACTTCTTCATCATTGGAATGTATCCATCCTATACTTTACAAATTGCCCCAGAAACTCTAGCTATTATTCTTCTGCCATCATCCATGATAGTGTCCCCTTGAGTCAGCAGGAGACGCTCATGGAGTGAGTACTGTTTTAGATTCGCTCCAAAACCTTTACTTTTTTTAACCTTTGATCACCCTTATTCAACTTATTTTTACCTACACCAAAAGATTCTTGCTATTTTTTTGGACTTATCGTTAAGAGTTTATTGTGAATTTTTGAAGATATGTACTCAGAAATGGCTCTTAGATCTAAAGGACGAGAACCTGGGTGGAACCCGAACGGTAATGGATAGAAGCATGCTCATCCACAACGCACTGAATTAACTTATGAATTGTTATTGGAGGTTTTGGATAAAAAATTTGATGAACAACAACAAATTTTTAAACAAGATATAAAGGCTTTTCAAGATTTTATGGATAAGACGGATTCAGTAATTAATCAGCAGCAAGTTCTTATCGCATCTCTGCAAGAAGACGCTTGGAAACGAGATTTGATAATTGAAAAATTGCAACAGGGTTTACTTTCGACCACTAAACTGGTGGAAACACTTAAAGCCAAGAGTGTCGACTTTGAGAATCGGTCCAGAAGACAGAACCTACGTATACCTGGTCTCCCGGATAGCATAGAACAAGGCGACACCTCGAAGTACTTTGCTCAACTTTTAAAGGATGCGTTCCCGTCTGTATTTCCAGATAGCCCCCCATTACTTGATCGCACTCATAGAATTATCACAGAGTGCTTCAGCTAAACCCTCGGTTGTAATTGTCCGGTTTCATTACGTACATGATAAAGAGCAGCTTATTCGTGTGGCTCAGGGGGTAGGAATGGTTAAATTTCAAGATTACAATTTTTGCTTAGTAGAAGATTTTAGTACTGAAGTAATGAAGGCAAGGCTTCTTTTTAAACTGATGTCTGAATGTTACGAAAAAAATCTAAAACAAATCTCGCCACTGAACGCTCCACTTCGGGTTTTCCTTTCTATATCTGAAGCGAGAAGTTTTCTAAATGAGAACTTCCCTACTGCTATGGTCTCTCATTCCTAATAAATGATGGATTTTGATCATGTAAGATGGTTTTTGATTCCTCAAACCAGATTTTGTTTCTGGCTATTGGTGTAGGTTTACTCTATACTTTATATTCAAGTTAAAGTGTTCTTTCGTCATATTAATTGGTTTGTTTTATACACTTTAACCATTATACTACATTGCTGACTATTATTTTTGTTCCTTCAAAGCTGTATTTTTAACCCTTCGAAGATGAATTTTTTTTACTAAGATGGTGGTTTTTTGGAAAAATATTTTTGGTGTTTTTTTTAAGATGTCGTTACTTTTTTTCTCTCTCGTCTTTTTCCTACAATGCATCGCTTATCACAGTTTAAATATTTTTTGGTTTGTTTGGGTTTTAACCCGATTTATAAGTTTTTAGTGATTATATTCTTTTCATTTTTTTACAACCAAGTATATTAAGAAGTTTGGTTTTAGTATAGTGATCATAATTTTTAAAGTTTGGGTGGATTTTTTCTATATATATCCTTTATATACGGAGTGATCTTCCGCTGATATGGGGGTAGAATTAGTTTCATTTTTTTCCTTTTCCCAGCCTATTTTTGGCTGTTGTTTTTTTTCTCTTTCTTGAGTGGGTGGGGGGTGGTCTTTTTTCTAACTCTATATTTCCTTTACCAGTTTGTTTTAGTTTTTTCATTTGGGCTGTTTTTGAACTACAAATATGTCTTCGATGTCGTCACTTCCGGGTCCACTCTTTATATTTGTTCCTCTTCCGGGTGCATGAGTTTATAATTTGGTTAACGCTTTTTATACTAAAGGGTTGATTTTAGAAATATGGCTCAGACCATTAATTTTGTGTCTTGGAATACTAATGGTTTAAACCATCCAATTAAACGAAAGAAGATTTTCAAAGTTTTCCAAAGACTTAATGCTCATATCATTTTTGTACAAGAAACTCATGTGAGGAAGGAGGATAATTATCACTTTTTTAGGTTTTGGCGGGGTCAGCAGTACCATTCAAATTTGAATTCGTAAGGGGAGTTTCAATTTTTATTGACTCCTCTATTGCATTTGTCCAACATGATATCTTTTTGGATCCGAATGGTAGATTTTTGTTAATTACGGGCTTGCTTTGTAATAAAAAGGTTGCTATGGTTAATGTTTACGCTCCAAATGTGGATTGTCCTGATTTTTTTAAGTCCTTATTTACTTCTTTACCTAATCTAAATGAATATTAAGTTGATAATGGGTGGTGATTTTAATTGTTGTTTAAATCCTTTGATGGGTAAATCTATATCTACTCAGACTTTACCCAATAAGTCGGCCACTTGTATCAACTCTTTCATGACTGATAATGGAGTTTTTGATATTTGGAGATTTTGGCTTCCTAAGGATAAGGAGTTTTCTTTTTTCTCACATATTTATCATTCTTATTCGAGAATTGATTATTTTTTATGAACTCTTGTTTGATTACTTCGGTAAATGGTTGTGATTATGATATTATAGCTATTTCTGACCATGCTCCATTAAAACTTTCTATTAAATTTATGGATACAGTTCCTAATGCTAGACAATGGTGATTTGACTCTACCTTATTGCAAGATCCGGACTTTATTAAATTTATGAATGAACAGATTGACTTCTTCTTTTCAACCAACTTCACGGAAGATATTTCTTATGGAACACTTTTAAAGCATATATATGTGGATAGATTATCTCTTACTCTGTTGGTCTGAGAAAACATATAAAGAAGGAAGCTCTTTTATTGGTTGATAATATCAAAGAGATTGACAAGAAATATTTGATTACTCCTAGTAAGGAGCTTTACAAGCAAAGGGTTGTACTTCAAACAGAATATAGTTTATTACTTACATCTTCGATTGAAAATCAACTGATGAAGTCCAGATCTGATTTTTATATACATAGTGATAAATCGGTTAAACTGCTAGCTAGTCAATTGAAGAATGCTTTGGTTAAACGTCAAATTACTAAGATCTGTCAGCAAAATGGGGATTTGACAGTTAACCATGATGAGCTAAATAAATCATTTCAAGATTTTTATACTTAACTTTTACCATTCTGAGTTTCCTCAGGATTGTGGTACCATGTGTAATTTTCTTGGGAAATTGAATTTCCCAAAATTATCACCAGATGATCTTTCAGTATTGGAAACTCCTATGATTGATGCAGAAATCAAAGGGGTTATTTCCTCCATGAATTCAGGGAAAGCACCTGGTCCGGATGGGTATACAGCAGAATTTTTTAAATGTTTTTCCACTTCTCACTCTCCTTGGTTATATAAGGTTTTTGAAGAAGCAATTGGATCGGGCAATTTGCCACAATCTTTTTATAGAGCTTCCATCTCCTTAATATTGAAGAAAGATAAAGACCCTACTGATTGTGCATCCTATAGACCAATATCCTTATTGAATGTAGATTCCAAGATTTTTCCCAAGTTACTTGCATCCAGGTTGGAGAAGGTATTACCCCAAATTATCTCGGAAGATCAAACCGGTTTTATTAAAAATCGTTATTCTTTTTTTAATGTTAGGAGGTTATTGAATATTGTGTATACTCCTTCACATAATATTTCAGAATGTGTTACTTCATTAGATGCGGAGAAAGCATTTGACAGAGTTGAATGGCCATACTTATTTAATGTGTTGGAGAAGTTTAATTTTAGTCCGACATTTATTTCCTGGATTAAACTGATTTATCATACTCCAGTAGCCTCGGTGTTTACTAATAATCACCCTTTTTTCGTTTATTTTGGGGCACCAGACAAGGCTGTCCTCTTAGCCCACTATTACTTGATATTGCTTTAGAACCCTTGGCAATTGCTATCAGAGAATCACAGGATATTCTTGGTATTAATCATGGGACAGATACTCATAAGTTATCTTTGTATGCAGATGATTTATTATTATTTATTTATAATCCTGAGAAATCTATTCCTGTAGTTTTATCATTGTTGGCTCAATTTAGTGATTTTTCTGGGTATAAATTAAATCTTAATAAGAGGGAATTGTTTCCTTTAAATAGACAGGTCCCAATTTATGGAAACTTACCTTTGAAATTAGTTAATGACTCTTTTATTTACTTAGGGATTAAAATCACAAAAAACCATAAAGACTTATTTAAGGTTAATTTTGTACCCTTAATTGATCAGATTAAATGCTTGTTTACTAAGTGGTCACCATTATCTTTATCTCTGATAGGTAGGATTAATGCTATTAAGATGGTTATTTTACCTAAGTTTTTATATATTTTTCAAGCGGTACCAATTTTTATTCCAAAATCTTTTTTTTACTAATGTTGATTCAAAAATTTCCTCATATATATGGCAGAATAAAAATCCCAGGTCAGTTAAAATATACTTACAGAAGGCAAAGAAGGAAGATGGATTAGCATTGCCTAATTTTAGATTTTATTATTGGGCAGTTAATATTAGATATTTGATTTGTTGGTTGAAAGATTGGGATGGATCTTTTAGCCCTCATTGGGTGAGCCTGGAAATTAAATCGGTACCAGGTTTTGCACTGGGTTCTATTTTGGGGATTTCTCTCCCTTTTGCTCTTTCTAAATTGCTGAAACGAATTGACAACCCGATAGTTAAACATATTTTACGTATATGGTTTCAATTTCGGAAACTTTTTGGGTTGGCTCAGTTTGTTTTAAATATTCCTATTGTATCCAATTGTTTTTTCCACCCTTCAATTATAGACCAAGCTTATTCGGCTTGGAAGACTAAGGGATTACTATGATTTTCTGATTTATTTTTGGATAATTGTTTTATGTCTTTTGAGCAATTAATCTAATAAATATAATTTCCCTAGATTTCATTTTTTTAGATATTTACAGATTAGGAATTTTTAAAATACTGTACTTCCTACTTTTCCAAATTTTGTGTCTTCAGGTATTTTGGAGAGTTTGTTTGAATTAAACCCCTTTCAAAAAGGGCTTATATCAAAACTTTATAATATAATTATGAAGATACGTTCAGAGCCCCTTTATAAGACAAAAATGTTTGGGAAAGAGAGCTTAACCTTATTATTCCTATTGAGAATTGGGATAGAATTCTTCAGTTAGCTAATACATCATCTATTTGTGCCAAACATTCATTAATACAGTTTAAGGTCGTACATAGGGCCCATATGTCCAAGGATAAATTAGCTCATTTTTATTCCTATATAAATCCTATTTGTGATAGATGTCAATCTGAAATAGCTTCTTTAACTCATATGTTCTGGTTGTGTCCGCTTTTGAAAAAATATTGGAAAGATATTTTTGATATTATCTCTGCAGTATTGAACATTGATTTACAACCCCATCCCATTACCGCAATTTTTTGGTTTACCAATGATGGACTCGCTTCATTTATCTTCTTCCTCCTTTCGAATGATTGCGTTTCTTACACTAATGGCTAGAAGATCTATTTTGTTGAATTGGAAGGAAATTAATCCTCCTACTGTATTTCATTAGTTTTCTCAAACTATGTTATGTTTAAATTTAGAAAAAAATAGAAGTGGTGTATTTGATACTTCTATTAAATTTGAAAAGATATGGAGACCATTTATTCAATATTTTCATCTGATGTGATATGACCCTGTTTCAAGCCTATTTGATTTTCCAGTTTTGATTTTATATATGTTGAGAGGATCGGAGTTGATGACACTGATGATTTTGTATTTTTGTGAGATATTATAAACAGCCCTTTTTTCCTCTTTTTCCAGTTTTTCTTTTTTTCCTTTTTTGTTTTTTTTTTCCTTATTAGTTATTAGATTAGTTTTTTGCATAATTTTTTTTCTTTTTCTTTTTTCTGTTTTTTTATTATATATTACGATATACCTAGATTTGCCTTGTTTATTTATATATTGTATTGTCCATGATTTGGGAATACTCATTTATATTCTAATCATTGCTTATGTACTCTTTCACGTGCAGTTGAAATGTGTATGTTTGTAATCCCATTATCTATGTATCAATTGTATTTTGTTGATGTTAATAACAATGATAAAAAGATTGAAAAAGAAAGATAGTGCCCCCTTCCAATCAACTTTGGGCAGCTTCACTCTCATACCTCTGTAATTCCCTTTACTACACTGTAATACTGATACATATTGCTTTATTTTCTGCCTTCCAAACTGCAGGGTAAATTCAGTTATGGTCACTGGCTCCTAAGAGTTCCTTTACTTTAAGCTCCCTAATCAAATCTGGTTCAATACATGACTCCCAATCCAGAATTGCCTTTTCCCTAGTGGCCTCAACCACAAGCTGCTCTAAAAAGCCATCTTTTAGGATTCTATAAATTCACTCTCTTGGGATCCAGCATCCACCTGATTTTCCCAGTCTACCTGCACATTGAAATTCCCCCATGACTGTTGTAACATTGCCCTTTTGACATGCATTTTCTATCTCCCATGTAATTTATATCCCACATCCTGGCTACTGCTTGGAGGCCTGTATTAACAATTCCTATCAGAGTCTTGTTTTTACCCTTGCAGTTTTTTAGCTCTACCCACAGGGATTCTGCATCTTCCTATATAAACTCTTTTGAATGATTTGATTTCATTTTTTACCAACAGAGCCATGTGTCCTCTGCCTGTCTGCCTACTTTCAATATAATGTCATTCTTGGATGTTAAACTCTCAACTATGATCTTCTTTCATCCATGACTCAGTGATGCCCACAATGTCATACCTGCCAATTTCTAACAGTGCTACAAGATCATCTGCCTTATTCTGTATACTGCACGCATTCAAATTTAATACCTTCAGTCCTGTATTCATTGTCCTTTTTGATTTTGCCCCATGTTACACTTCTGCTGATCACTTTGTAGAGATCTGTTTTCACTTTGTCACAAACGAGTCTTTTTCTGTTGATCAGTGACAAAAAAGCCAAATTAAATCCACTGATTCAATGTTGTAAAACAATAAAACATTAAAACTTCTGGGGGGGGGGGAGTAATAATTTTTATAGGCATTGTATATTTAGGGTGGAGCTAGATCAATATTTAAAAGATGAAGGGTTATGGGAATCTGGCACAGGGGAGGAGTTGAAAACAGCATAAATCAGCCATTTTATATTGAATAAGGAGACAAGCTTTAGGGGCTGAATGACTGCTATTTTCTTGTAATTTCAAACAAATTAGAATCTTGATTATATATTTGATCCTAAGATGAGCTTCTGATCATATTATCACAGATCACATAATCCTACTTCAATAATGTGGCTAATCCCACCCCTGCTTAGTCTATCTACAGCTGAAAACTTACGTTAGTCCAAAATTCTGGTGGTTGTAGAACTTGCATGTTTATCGCATCCACCCCCTTCTGTAATTGACATGTTAGCTACTGCTATGAAAATACCTCAGTTTTATTGTTCTTTGTTTTTAAATCTATTCCTTCCCATTATTTCCTAGCCATCTAGAAGTCTGCTTGATGTAATATCTCTGTGCAAGCTCATACTTGACTTTTTATGCATTATTGTTATTTATTTTCCATTGGTTTTCATGTTTTCATCAGCCTTATCTCAAAGCTTTGGAATTCCCTCTTAAAATTCCTTTGCATCTTTACTCTTCTCCTTAAAGCCTTTTTAAATTAAATATTTGTATCTCCTTTACAAATCTTTATACTATGGTGTCAAATGCATTTTGATTTTTCTGTGAGATGTTGAGGTTTACACTATGTGTAACCTTGTCACCATGGCTCATAATAAACCAGGCTCATTATCTAACTCTGGCTAACAGCCTTGTGACTCAGTATTTCATGAGTAACAGTAAGAAGGCCACCTTCAATAAGCCTTTACAGGTCTAGGGTCGGTATGATTTGGGTTCAACCAAACAGGAAAGTTGGAACGTTCCAATCGGAACCAAAATTGTGGCGAGTGCTTTGTAAATATTGTCCCCCGCAAAGTTATCATTCGCAAGGAAATAATAGACCTTACAACAGCATAAAATTAAAGTGGAAATATATTTACAGTTATTTCAATTTTAACAAATAGTTAATAGAAAAAGAAAAAAAGGCCCATTACAGTTAAACCAGTCTAAGTGTGCACATAAACATTGGAGTCAATGGAGTTCATTTCTGAAGTAGTTGAATGTATCACTTTACTAAAGGCGTTGAACCCACATAACCAGCCACAGTTCAAACTTCCCTTGAAGAATGTTATGTACAAACTGGTCAACTCAGAAGTATTGGCACTTCCTCTTGGAACCATTCATCTGCACAAACCACTTCTTGTAAACAGTTTTCCCCTTTGAGCAGGCTTTTGTAAACATCTGACCTTGTGCTGTTCCCCGCATCTCCTTCTCTCCAACCACTGCCTGCCAAAATACCCAAAACCATCCCACTGTTCTTTAGAAATCTGATCCTGCCCAGCTCTCTCAAATGTTCCAATGCATCCCACTTCACAGAATGTTACCAAGACAAATCCGATTGGCTGACACAACATTCCTTAGTTGAGCAAATGACTCATTATCTTAGCAAAAACCAAAATACTAATCTATGAAGCTTAATTAGCAAAACCACTGCACTTTGCAGAAAGGCTGCTGAAATAAAATACTGGACAGCACAGTAGTAGGAATATAATATGTCCTTAACCGAGGTATTACGTCTGTTAAAGGAAATAGTTTTCTTTCCATTTTTCTCATGTTTTTAAACTACTTTAAATTTCTTTGTAGTTTGCAAATGCATGCTGTTAATGCACAAGGAGAAGCAACTCATCTTTTTCCCTATTTTGATTATCTCTTCTGTAAGTCAGATATCCTAGAATCCTTACTGTCCTGCAAAGAATAAAGAAGGAAAGAGTCAGGCCTGGAGGTGAATACAAAGGTGTGGAGGTGGAGAGTGTGGATTTTTTTTTTATCAATATTTAAAAGAGGGATGAATGCCAGTGTGATGATTAATGAGGAAGAGTGAGTAATATTGGATGGGATAAACATAAGAGCTGTATTAGAAGACTTAGCATTGATGGAAATTAGTAAACTACTAATTTTTTATGAAATATACTCTAGGCTGTTATAAAACAGAGGAGGAAATTGAGGAGAGACTGACTACTTTTTAATAATCCCTGGTTATAATATAGTGCAGGGTAATTGAAGCACTGCTGGTATTTTACATTGAAACTTAAGGGATATTGAAAGACCTAGATCGGGGGTCGGCAACCCGCGGCTCCGGAGCCACATGCGGCTCTTTTACGTCTGTGCTGCAGCTCCCTGTTGCTTTGGGAAATAATTGGTCAGTATTTAATTAAAATGTATTTTGTGTTAGTTTGTTAGTTTTTGAAATGTAATTCTAAATTTGAAGATTATGGTGATCTTGTACAATCTAAATAAGACATTGTGGCGACCCATTTCCTGGCACATTGGAACCGGCTCACAATTAGCCAGTGTTCAGGCTAAGGGAGATAGCCTACGGGGGTTTGTGAGTATGTGTCTTTTGCAGCATCCGCGCCCATGGGGGGCGGGTTGAGGGAGGCTTAAAAGCAAGGCTGTTTAGTTTGAATAAAGCTATCTTTGACTGCAGTTTACTGACTGCGTGTAGCATACCGCTACAACGTGTTTTTATCGCTGGCTGTCCAGAGGGGAGGCGCTGAAACGCTTTGCCGCGTGTCTGGAAGAAGTGAAAACGTTCCTGGGCAGCAAAGGGCTCACCTTTCCTGAGCTGGAACGGCCAGAGTGGCTGGAAAAGCTACACTTCATGGTAGACATGACAGCGCACCTGAACACGCTGAACACAGCTCTTCAGGGGTAAGGACGTACAGCCCTGCACATGTTGGAGGATGTTTTGGCATTCGAGCGGAAGTTCACAGTGCTTGCCAGAGATTTACAGAAAGGCACATTGTCTCACTTCCCCAATTTGAGAGAGTTCAAACAAGGTCACGACGTGATAAATTTGGAGTATTTACATTCTGCAATCATCGCAATGCAAACGTCGTTTGGGAAACGCTTCTGTGAGTTCAGAGAGGAAAAAAAAACACATTATCCTTCCCGGTCACTCCCCGAAGCATCGATCCATCCCTACTGAATACGACTGCATTGTCAGGTGTGAGTCAACCTGACCAAGTATGATAAATATTTTAATTGCCTATTATTTTACATATATTCATATGTTTTCATTGTTCAGTGAAATAGTCCTTATATTTTTCAGGTTGACAGCTGGCTGACGTTATTTTTGGTTTGCTGCTGGCGGCAAATTTAAGTTTGGCGTTTTTCATAAATACAAGAAGGACTCAAATAGACATTGAGTATTTTACTTAAAAGTAACCTTCAACCCAATGTCTTTTTTCGGAGTTCAAAATGTTTTTGTTGCATGCAGAAATGTAATTTCGTTTTCTCTGCAGGAGTTCATCAATTTCATAAATGCAACACATTATAGTTTATTTATACATAGCTTAAAGGCAAAAAAAAACGTATGCAGTGTTATTTCATTTTAAATGTCAAATGGGTTTTGCGGCTCCCAGTGTTTTCTTTTCTGTGGGAAACGGGTCCAAGTGGCTCTTTCAGTGGTAAAGGTTGCTGACCCCTGACCTAGATAGATTGGACATAGAAAGGTTGTTTCCATTAGTAGGAGAGTCTTTAATTCGAAGGCACAAAATAAAGGGGTATCCTTTTAAAAGAGATGAGGAATTTCATCAGCCAGAGGGTGGTGAATTTGTGGAATTTTTATGCCACAGTGGACTCTGGAAGTCAAGTTATTAGGTGCATTTAAGGCAGAGTTTGATAAATTCTTGATTTTAAAGGGGTTATTTTAAAGGGTTATGGGAAGAAGGCAGGACAACGACCTTGAAAAAACATCAGCCGTGATTGAGTGGTAAAAGATTTGATGGATAGAATGACCTAATTTTACTTCTATATCATATGGTCTGTTTTATTTCAAACGATGAATAAATTGAATAATTGTAAGCCATTTATTTTTAATGTTGGAAAAATCATTGGAATTAGTTCTAAGAAATGGCATATATCTTTGTTCAGAAAGTCATAAATTAATTGGGGACCATCAGCATGGATTTATTAAAGAATGATTGTTTCAAATTAACTAGTATTTTTAAAGAGGTCTAAAATACATTAGGTAAAGGTAGTGCATTTGATGTAGGTTACCATCTGGGTAGACTGCAATCCTTTCATGAACCTTGAATTCTCTATCTTCTAGTAACTATTCCCCCGCTGTCCTTTTTCTCTTTCCCCAATCTACCTATCCCCCATCACTGTCTCATCCTCCTCCTTCACCTATTCTATTTTCCTATGATTCACATATTCTCATTCTCTTCTCTCCTCCACTACTCCCATTTATCCATCCTACCCCACCCCACCCCACCCCCTTGACTTGATTCCATCCTTCTCTCCTATCAGATTCCATCATCTCCAGCACTGTGTCACTTCCACCTATCACTTCCAGCTTCTGGAGCTACACCCACTCTTTCCACCTCTGTCTGCCTTTCATACCACTCCATCCAACACCCCCCCCCCCCCCCCATCACCAAGCTGAATTAATCTATTGCCTGCCAGCTCTTCCCCTACTCCTTCCTTTCACCTTCTTATACTAGCTAGCATCCTTCTATCTTTCAGTCTGGATAGATGAAAGGTCTCAACCCAAAATGTCAACTATATTTTCCTCTCCAAATGCTGCCTAACTGATATGTTCCTCTAGATTACATGTTGCTGACTGCCAAGGACTCTTGGGCTGATATTGAGTTGATAGTGATTGACTATTAGGACCTTTTGTAACAAATAGTTTCATGGTCTTTTCATGGACATTACTGTATTTCAGAACTTTGTGATTAAATATCTAACATAGCATCACCTACCCTTTTTAAATCCTGAGCCTTTGTGTAGCATTAAGTTCAAATGATGAACTATTATGTTGTTAGCTTTCAAGTTAAGTTCAATTTAGCGGCATAGTTTTTTGTAGAAGGGTGTTTGTAGAGCAGTATTTGTGCAAGTGAATTCAGCCATAACTATTAATTCTAACTCCAACCAACTTGGCCAGTTTGGATAATTAAATTTATGACATAACCTTTTACACTGTGCTACTTCTGAAGATTTTAATTAATTCAGATAAAATTGTTAGTAAAGTATTTAAATTTTAATTTTCTTCTCTGAAAACGAACTACAGCCAAGGACCTTGAAGTAACTGGTGACTGGTTTGATGCAGAAGAGAATTTTGTTTCCCCTGGTGACCCTGAACCAACAGAAGGGAAGGTGAATGATCAAGGTGGAGCTGTAGCAGCAATAGGTGAACCAAGAAGCAATGAATGTAAGAAGAAAAGTCATATCCAAATTAACTCATTGAAGTTTAGAGATTTGATTATTGTTATGTTCCAGTTTTTTAAATGCTTCAGCCATAAACATTGTCTATCGAATAGATAGTTTCTTTGCTTTAAATGTCAAAACGGTCCCAATTAGCTTTTTTTCACTATTACTTGGTGATGTCAGTAAAGGTGTTTGTGTAGAATATTGTACCGTTTAAGTTAGGGATTGATAAGATATTGCAGAACGGGAAGTTTCATGTTTACTTTCTGTAACTCAGTCATCAATCTGTTTTAGTGCTGATGATTAGAACATATGCCTGGGGATAAAGAGTGGGAGGTATTTCAGCTTAGAAAGTATTTTCCCTTTGTTCTTGTGTTACTCCAATATTTCAATTCTCAAGTTGCACCAGCTTCAAAGGTATAATTCTAGCTCAGGTTGCTTTTAGCCATGATGGCACTTTGAAGAATCCTGCATTCACTTAACTGAAATCTCCCATGTGTGGGATGGCATCCTTGGAGTTGGGATTTGACAAAGGCCTTGATAGCCAAAAGTTGCCATGTGCCACCTATGGTTTTGTACCTGTGTTGAAAATTCTTATGTTCATCCATTTCTATTCCATTCATTTCTACACACGATACTCTCTTTTAAGTTTGAACTACATGGATGCACACAGCTTCATATTCACTAGTGTACACAATTTATAGCAGAACTCCCATTTGCTGAGAGTTTCTAAACTTCTAACTGAGCTATGAATTGAAATAGTTACTTACAAAACCAGAGGACCATGTTTAAAAGGTTACTCACTTAAAGGAAATCAGGCAAAAAAATTGAGATTTTAAGTCTTCGAAACTATTCCACAAAGAATGATGAAAGCGAAATCCTTGAATAATTTTAAGAGAGAGGTAAAGGGATTGTTGATAAGCAGTTTTCCAGGGGATGCAGGACTACAGAGTTGAGATTACAACACATCAATTATGTTATTGTAAACACAACAGATTCTGTAGATGCTGAAAACCCAGAGCAACACACACAAAATGAGGGAGGAACTCAGCAGGTCTTGCAGCATCTATGCAGGTGAAATAACAGTTAACATTTTGAGATGAGACCTTTCATCAGGTTTGGAAAGTAAGGGAGGAGAAGCCAAAATAAGAAGGTGGGGGGGAAGGAAAGGTGTCCATACTGGCAGGTGATAGATGAAACCAGTTGTGGAGAAGGTGGGTGGGTAAAGGGTCTAAAAGGTAAAGGGCTCTATATTAGTTTAATTGCAGCATTTATATTTCCTGCACTTGTCATTCAATGACACCTACCATAAATTTCCCAGATCTCTAGGTATTTAGGGTAAGATATTGGTCTGCTTGTATGGCTGGACTCCCATGTGCTCCATCTGTGCTGTTGAATTGCAGAATTCATACATTTCATGGCTATTTTTTCCTCAACTGTCAGTTTTATTCCTCAGAGGAATACATCTGTCAGGTCTTTGTTGCCTTTCAATATGTCAATCATCCAGACACTTTGTTCTCATAAATCCAAATAGCAAAGTGGTGGGTTCGTGAAAGCACTGCTGGGAGTGGTGAGGGGACATTTGAGAGACCCTTAGATAGGCAGATGGATGGAAGCAAAATAGAGATGTGGGAGAGGGAAGTGTTAGATTGATCTTAGAGTAGGTTAAAAGATCGGCACAATATTGTGGCCAAAGTGCCTGTGCTGTGGTGGTTCTATGTATCTCCCTTCCATTTGATGGAAGATTAACACATTTTCTGTAATAATTTGATGATTAGTATGTTGTAAGTCTTGTCTGCTTATTTATCAAGGATAATAATTTACCTGTACTTATAGGTGTTCATGTTGATAAATCTGTGGAAAAAGAGACAGCTCAAACAAGTTATATTTATATAGATGGATTGTCCACAATAGTAACAGAGGTACTGTATTTTTAAATACCATTCAATCACATTTCATCTGTAAGTAAACTCATCAAATTTTCTGCTTTATCAAAAATATTAACCCATGTAAGTTGTTAAAGTAAAAATCTGATAGTTTATTGAATACTTGCACAAGAATATTGCTGATGATTGCTTTGTATGCAATTGTGATAATCAAGTAACAATGAACTTTGCTTCTACTTTCACCAGGTGGAATTAAAAAGGCTTTTACAGAAGTACCATGTGTCAGGTGTTTGGCTTGGTAACTTGCACAATGATTACAGGTAATTGCTTAAATGGTTGTGCTGTTCTGTGCAATTGGAGAGGAGCTGGGAAGGATATAATGGCTAGGTTTGAACATTACAACAATCAGAACCTGTGTTGAATTGAAGAGATGTCAGAATGGAGATTTATTTCATATGGTACCGGAGGGACATCGGGACTGCTGTGTACTTTGCTTCATGGAAACATGGCTCACCACCGCCATTTCTATGCAGCATTGCAGCCGAATGGCTTCACCATTCACTATAAAGACAGGGCAGTTGAGTTTTTTAAAGGTAAAGGAGGTGATTAGGCAACTCCTGCCTAAGGAAGGGTCTGCGATTTACTATCGCTACAGCAGATGCAATCTCACTGCCTCTTCATTCAGCCTTGGATCACCTGGACAATAGTAATACTTACATCAGGCTGCTATTCATTGATTATAGCTCAGCATTCAACACAATCATACGCTCAATTCTAATCAATAAACTCCAAACCCTGGGTCTCTGTATCTCACTCTGCAACTGGATTCTTGACTTCCTCACCAGGCGACCAGTCTGTGTGGATCAGAATTAACATTTCCTCCTCGTTAGCAGTTAACACTGGTGTATCTCAAAGATGCATGCTTAGCCCACTGTGGCTAGGCACAGCTCAAACACCATCTATAAATTTCCCGTCAACATTATTGTTGGCAGAATTTCAGATGGTGATGAGGAGGCATACAGGAGTGAGATAGATCTGCTGGTTGAGTGGTGTTGCAACAACCTTGTGCTCAAAGTCGGTAGGACCAAGGAACTGATTGTGGACTTCAGGAAGAGGAAGTTGAGGGAACACACACCAGTTCTCATCAGGGGATTACCTGTGGAAAGGGTTGAGCAGTTTCAAGTTCTTGGGTGTCATTATCTCTGAAGGTCTATCATATTGATGGAATTACTAAAAAGGGCATGATAGTGACGATATTTCTACAGGTGTTTGAGGAGACTTAGTATGTCACTAGTCACTTGCAATTTCTACTGGTGTTCCATGGGGAGCATTCTAACTGGTTGTATCAGCACCTGGTATGGAGGGGCCACTAGACCCGATTGGAAAAAGCTGCAGAAAGTTGTGCACTCAGACAGTTACATCATGGGCACTAGCCTCCCCAGCATCAGGACAGCTTCAAAAGGCAATGCCACAAAAAAAGTGCCATCCATCACTAAGGATCCCATCACCCAGGACCTGCCTTCTTCTCATTACTACCATCAAAGAGGAGGTACAAGATCCTGAAAAGACACACCTATCAGGGACAGTTCTTTCCCTCTCCCATCAGATTTTTGATTGGACAATGACTCCATGAGCACTAACTCTCTTTTTTTGCTCTCTTTTTGCACTACTTATTTAATTTAATCAATTTCATAAATACTGTACTACTTGTAATTTATAGTTTTTATTGTATATTGCAATGTACTGCTGCCACAAAACAACAAATTTCACAATATAATCCAGTGATAGTAAACCTGATTCTGATTTTGAAATTTTGTTCTAATTTATTTAGTTTGCATTCTGTCTTTTACTGTATCTATAAGAAATGAATGAGGTCCTTTCCCTAAAAAATTCAAAATTGAAGTTGCTTTTTGTCACATGTACAGATGCAATTAAAAGCTTACTTGCACTTGCATCATAGGCACATAGCATTATATAAGCGGTATTCACAAGAAAAACATAAACAAAATTTTCACAAAAAATATAATTAGATAAAAAACCGCAAGTTCATTTTAGTACAAAGTAGTACCAATCTTGCTGAACTATATTGATTAGGATAATGCTTGTTCGAAAACCACCTCCACTGCACTTTTTTAAAGTTTTACATTTTATTCTGCCTAATTGCTTTACCTCAGTAATGATTTGGTTTGTATAAACAGTCTGCAAAACAAACATTTTGAATGTAACTTGGTACATGTGACCATAAACCTATTCCAATAAGTAGCTGTTATAGAGTGATAGAACTCTACAGCACGGAAACAGGTCCTTTGGCCCATCGAGTCCATGCCAAACTATTCTTCTGTGTGGTCTCATTGATCTACACCTGGACCATGACCTTCTATACTCTTTCCACGTTGCACCTCTCCAAATGTCTTAAATGTTGAAATCAAACCCACGTCCACCACTTTCACTGTCAACTCTTTCCACTCGGTCATCACCCTCTGAGCGAAGAATTTTCCCCTCATGTTCCCCTTAAACATTTCACCTTTCACTTTAACCCATGACCTCTAGTTCTAGTCTCACCCAACCTCTTGCATTTATCCTGTCTGTACCTCTCATAATTTTGTATACTTCTATCAAATCTCCCCTCTATCTTCTATGTTCTAGGCAATGTCCTAATCTATTCAACCTTTCCCTGTAATTCAGGTACTCACATCCCAGTAACATTCTCACTGCTAATGTAATGGCCTCTCTGTAATGTTTCATTGCTAAGGTAATGGTTTTTTCTGTAGCAGCAATGTTTGGGTTATGACTAGAGATAACGAGACATGTTAGCCAATGAGCGGAATGTTCTTTCTTGTGTGACTGGGAGCCGGGAATTTGATGTCTTTTGCTGGGGAGAGACAAGGAGAGAAGACACGAATGGAGGGAGTTGGTAGACTGCCGGACGGAGTGGACCTAGGGCGAGGGTCCGAAGGTCAGCGATGATCGGAGGATGTCGATGGTGGACGAATGGCCTTATCAGTGAGCTCCAATGTTGCACAGTAGACTGTTTCATGAGAATGGGCTCTCTTTTTTCTTTGTTTCTTTACTAACCATATAGTCAAATTAAGAATTGTAAAGCTCAATCATTTAATCACATATTGTTTACAGTTTGTTTTTTTGTGGTACTGATTTCTAACAGGGGACACATCGAGCAGCATCCACCCAAACAGGATTTCTTAAGTTTGGCCGGGCTGGAGGTTATTATCCCCTAGCCAAACTGAGAGTTACAGAATCTTATTGATATCTTTTCTGTAAGTAGGTGAGCAGAACTGCACACAGTACTCCAAATCAGGCCTCACCAACGTCTTACACAACTTCAATATAACATCCCAACTCTTGTATTCAGTACTCTGATTTATGAATATGCAAAAAGCTGTCTTTATGATCCTATCTACCTGTGACACATCTTTCAAGGAATTAAAGATCTGTATTCCCAGATCTCTCTGTTCAAATGCTCTTCTATTCCTGGTTTGTCCTCCAGAAGTGCAACACCTCATACTTGTCTGTATTAAGTTCAATCTGCTATTTCTCAGTCCATTGTTCCAGCTGGTCCAGATCCTGCTGCAAACTCTGATAGCCTTCCTCACCATCCTCTATGCCTCCTATTTTGGTGTCATCTGCAAATTTGCTGATCCAATTTACCACATTATCATGCAGATCATAGATGTACGTAGATGACAAAAAACATGGTCCTAAAATTGATCCCTGTGGCACCACCACTAGTCAGAGGCCTCCCATCAGAGAGGCCAATATCTACTACCGCTCTCTGGCTTCTCCTGCAGAGCCAATGTCTAATCCAATTTACTACCTCATTCTCAATGTCAAGCGACTGAACCATCTTGACCAACCTCCTACTCAGGACTTTGTCAAAGGCTTTGCTGAAGTCCATGTATACAACATCCACTGCCTTACCTTCATCAACTTTCCAAGTAACAAATTATCCTCAAATAATTCAATGAGATTGATTATACACAAACTACCATGCACAAAGCATGTTGACTAATCCATAATTAGTCCCTGACTATTTCTGCCCTTGAACTTAGTGGTGTGGGACTTAAGTCTTCTGTAGCTCCTGCCTCACAGCAGCTGCAGGAATATGACGTGGCCCAGGTGGTGGGGATCTTTGATGGTGGCTGTTGTCTTATTGAGTCTCCTTACAGGAGTGTGGATACTACTGATAGTGGGGAGAGATGTACCTGCAGGATATTAGGCAGAGTTCACTGCTCTACAGCTCCTTGCATTCATATGCATTTGAATTGCCAATCAGGATACTTTCAACTATACATCTGTAGAAATTTAAAGGCAACACGAGTGAATCTGCAGATGCTGGAAATAAATAAAAAGACAAAATGCTGGCAGAGCTCAGCAGGCCAGACAGCATTTATAGAAGGAGGTAGTGACGACGTTTCGGGCCGAAACCCCATCAGGAGTAAAGTAACATGGGATGGTCGAGGGGGGGATAAGAAATGGGGGGAGGGATGAAGTAGAGAGCTGGGAAGTGATAGGCTGGAGGGAAAACAGCTAGGGGGAAGGTGGAGAATTATGGGAAATAAAAGAGAAAGAAAGGTAGGGCTGGGGGGAGATTATAGTGAGGGGAGGGAAAGAGAGAGAAAGAGAACCAGACTAAAATTATAGCTAGGGATGGGGTGGGGGGGGGGGGCAGGGGTATCAACAGAGGTCTGTGAGTTGAATGTTCATGCCAGCAGGTAGGAGGCTACCCAGGCGGGAGATAAGGTATTGCTCCATCGACCTGCGTGTGGCCTCATCTTGACAGTAGAGGAGGCCATGGACAGACATATCGGAGTGGGAGTGGTCTGGAATTGAAGTGTGTGGCCACAGGGAGATCCTGCTACTGCTGGAGGACTGAGGGCCAGTGTTCGGCAAAACAGACTCCCAGTCTGCGGCTGGTCTCCCTAATGTATAAATGGCCACATTGGGGGCACCGGATACAGTATATTACCCCAGTTGACTTGCAGGTGAAGTGGTGCCTCAACTGAAAGGACTGTCTGGGGCTTAGGATGGTGGTGAGGGAAGAAGTGTGGGGGCAGGTGTAGCACTTCTTCCGTTTGCAGGGACAAGTGACTGGAGGGAGGTCAGTGGGGAGGGATTGGCGGGGGGGAGAATGGACAAGGGAGTCGCGTAGGGAGCAATCCCTGCAGAAAGCTGAGAGTGGGGGGGGGGAGGGGAAGATGTGGCTGGTGGTGGGATCCCGTAGGAGGTGGTAGAAGTTACAGAGGATTATACGTTGGATCTGTAGGCTGGTAGGGTGATAGGTGAGGACCGGGGGACTCTATCCCTGGTGGGCTGGCGGGGGTTGGGGTGAGGGCAGAGGTGCATGAAACACGGGAGACACGTTGGAGGGCAGAGTTGATAGTAGATGAAGGGAAGCCCCTTTCTTTAAAAAAGGAATATCTCCTTTGTCCTAGAATGAAAGGCCTCATCCTGAGAGCAGATGCGACGGAGGCAGAGGAATTGAGAGAAAGGGGTAGCATTTTTGCAGGAGACCGGGTGGGAGGAGGAATAGTCTAGGTAGCTGTGGGAGTCTGTAGGTTTGTAGTAGATAGGCTGTCTCCAGAGGTAGAAACAGAAAGATCTAGAAAGGGGAGGGAGGTGTTGGAAATAGACAACTCGCTGACACCTCCTCTTATCTACCCCTGGACCATGACCCCACTAGGGAGCACCAGTCCATTGTCTCCCAAACCATTTCCGATCTCATCAGCTCGGAAGATCTCCCATCCACGGCCACCAAACTTATAGTTCCCACACCCCGCACTTCCCGTTTCTACCTCCTACCTAAGATTCACAAACCTGCCTGTCCAGGCAGACCCATTGTCTCTGCTGCTGCCCCACTGAACTCATTTCTGCCTATCTCGACTCTTTTATCTCCCCTTGTTCAATCCCTTCCCATCTATGTCCGTGATACTTCCCATGCTTTACATCTTTTCAAAGATTTCAAGTTCCCTGGCCCCCACCGCCTCATTTTCACCATGGACGTCCAGTCCCTATATACCTCTATCCCCCAGCAGGAAGGTCTCCAAGCTCTCCATTTCTTCCTGGGTTCCAGACCCAGCCAGTCGTCCTCGACTATCACTCTTCTCCGCCTTGCCAAATTAGTCCTCACCCTTAATAATTTCTCCTTTCGCTCCTCCCACTTTCTCCTAAAGGTGTAGCCATGGGCATCCGCATGGGTCCTAGCCATTGCTGCCTTTCTGTCGGCCATGTGGAGCAATCTATGTTCCAAGCCTACACCAGTATCTGTCCTCCTCTTTTCTTACGTTATATCGACGACTGCATTGGCGCTGCTTCCTGCACACATGCTGAGCTTGTCGACTTCATTAACTTCGCCTCCAACTTTCACCCTGCCCTCAAATTCACCTGGTATATTTCCGACACCTCCCTCCCCTTTCTAGATCTTTCTGTTTCTCTGGAGACAGCCTATCCACCAATGTCTACTGCAAACCTACAAACTCCCACAGCTACCTAGACTATTCCTCCTCCCACCCTGTCTCCTACAAAAAAGCTATCCCTTTCTCTCAATTCCTCTGCCTCCGCTGCATCTGCTCTCAGGATGAGGCCTTTCATTCTAGGGCAAAGGAGATGTCTTCCTTTTTCCTTCGTCCACTATCATCTCTGCCCTCCATCGCATCTCCTGTATTTCACGCACCTCTGCCCTCACCCCAGCCCACCAGGGATAGAGTCCCCCTGGTCCTCACCTATCACCCTACCAGCCTACAGATCCAATGTACAATCCTCCGTAACTTCCATCACCTCCTATGGGATCCCACCACCAGCCACATCTTCCCCTCCACTCCACTCTCGGCTTTCCGCAGGGATCGCTCTCTACACGACTCCCTTGTCCATTCATCCCTGCCTCCCAATCCCTCCCCATTGACCTCCCTCCAGGCACTTGTCCCTGCAAACAGAAGAAGTGCTACACCTGCCCCCACACTTCTTCCCTCACCACCATCCCAGGCCCCAGACAGTCCTTTCAGGTGAGGCACCACTTCACCTGTGAGTCAACTGGGGTGATATAGTATCCGGTGCTCCCAGTGTGGCCATTTATACATTGGGGAGACCTGCCGCAGACTTGGAGACCATTTCACCGAACACCGGCGCTCAGTCCTCCAGCAGTGGCGGGATCTCCCTGCAGCCACACACTTCAATTCCACAGACCACTCCCACTCCGACATGTCTGTCCATGGCCTCCTCTACCGTCAAGATGAGTCCACACGCTGGTCGATGGAGCAATACCTTATCTCCCGCCTAGGTAGCCTCCTACCTGCCAGCATGAACATTCAACTCACAGACCTCTGTTGATATCCCTGCCCCCCCCACCCCATCCCTATCTATAATTTTAGTCTGGTTCTCTTTCTCTTGTCCCCCCTCACTATAATCTCCCCCCAGCCCTACCTTTCTTTCTCTTTTATTTCCCATAATTCTCCACCTTCCCCTTAGCTCATTTCCCTCCAGCCTATCACTTTCCAGCTCTCTACTTCATCCCTCCCCCCACTTCTTATCCCCCCTCGACCATCCCATGTTACTTCACTCCTGATGAAGGGTTTCGGCCCAAAACATCATCACTACCTCCTCCCAAAGATGCTGTCTGGCCAGCTGGGTTCTGCCAGCATTTTGTGTTTTTATCTGTAGAAATTTGTTAAAATTACTGTGTTCCTATAAAGTGTTCATATTGCACTGTTAATATAGACACAGAAACAAAATAAGACAAAAGAGAATTAAGAACTATTCCATTAAATTAGAAAATTTTCTACTCTGTTCTTTCCTCCATTTATTTCCTTTACACTAAAGTAACATTATTACTGTCTTTACACCGCTGTATTTCTTAAAGTGGATATTAAATTTTTATTTCTAATAATTTCATGTAATACATCGGAGCCAAAGCCTCAGCATAATTTGTATGTTTGCTCTTTATATACCAGAGGTTTTCTTAATGTTTATAATATTTTTCAAAGTACAACCTAGTTATTAAAAACACTAATTCAGCAATTTGAGGCTAAATAATTATTTATACTATGTTTAAATATACTTATCTCTTGAATGCGTAAGATATAAAAAGATTAGTTTTAATTTGGGGGTTCTGCAGTACTGATATTTGTATTATCAGTCTATCTAATCAACTTGAATTTATTTTTTGCTGTCTAAATTTAGTAAATGCTAATTTTATAGATCTCCACTTAACATCCTACCCTAGTCTAACAACAGTTACAGAAGAATTAGTTTTAAATGCATTTTACACATTTCATATACTGTTATTCTGGACTCCTGTGCTGTAATTTAATTATAACCATTTCAGTAAATACTTGTAGAAGAACAGTTAAGTGAGGTAGTAATAATGATATTCAACTAGATTTTATTGTCTTGAGTAGCAGTGCTTTCAATAATGTGATCTACTATTTCTACATAAATTATATAGCTGTTTCAAATGAAGATGGATGTATGGTTAAATATAGATAAGCAAAAATAATTTGGTGCTACTTTAGCAATAAGTTGATGAAATCAGAATTTTGTTGCCTTCTGTATGTGAAATATTAATTTCACTTCTGTTTTCACCCTTCTCTCAGTTGTAGAATCATACAGCATGAATTTTTATTTAGATTGGTCCCATGTCCTCATTGACCAGTGAGCAATCATATGTATTAATCCCCATATCCCCATCTTCCAGAATTTGAAATGTAGACAATTTAAGTACTTATAAACATGAGAATGTCTGCAGTGCTGGAAATCCAAAGCAACACACAGAAAATGCTAGAGGAACTCAGCAGGTCAGGCAACATCTATGGAAATGAATAAAGAGTCAGATGTTTCATACCAAGACCTTCCTTAAGGACTGAAAAGGAAAAGGGAAGATGCCAGAATAAAAAGGTGGGGCGGTAGGGGAAGGAGGATGGCTCGAAGTTGATAGGTGAAGCCAGGTGTGTTGGAAAGATAAAGGGCTGGAGAAGAAGAAATCAATAGGAGAGGAGGGTGGTCTATAGGAGAAAGGGAAGGAGGAGGGGATGCAGGTGAGAAGAGGTAAGAACTCTGAGGGGGAAATTGAAGAAGAGGGGAGGGGAGGAATTTTACTGGAAGGAGAAATCAATGTTCATGCCATCAGTTAGGAGGCTACCCAGACAGAATATAGTTGTTGCTCCTCGACCCTGAGGGTAGTCTCATCTTGGCACAAGAGGAGGCCATGGATTGCCATGCCAAAATGGGAAATGGAATTAAAATGTTTGGCCACTGGGAAGTTCCACTTTTGGTGGATGAAGTAGAGGTGCCTATTGAAGTATTCCCTAATTTATGACTGATCTCATCAATGTAGAGGAGGCTGCAGTGGGAACACGGGACACAATAGGCAATCCCAGCAGATTTGCAGGTGAAGTGTTGTCTCACCTGGAAGGACTACCTGGGGTCTTGAATGGAGGTGAGGGAGGAGGTGAATAACACCTTAGACTGCTTGCAGTGTTAAGTACCAGGAGGGAGATTAGTGGGGAGGAATGAATGGACAAGTACTCATCTAGACTTAAATGCTGTTAGTGACTACTACTACCACTTTCTCTGGCAGTAAATTCCAGGTGCTCAGCAATCTCTGTGTGGAAAAGATCCCTCTCAGATCCAGCTAACCCTTTGTCCTTTACCCTAAATCTATGTCACTCTAGTTTTATTCAGCTCAGATATGGAGAATATTTCCTGCTGTTACCATACATAAATGTATCATAATTATATTTACTTTGGTCTTAGCCTCCTTGGCTCCAGGAAGAACAGATCCCCAGTCTCTCATAACTGAAACACTCCACCCAAAGCAATATCCTGGTGAAAACATGGGTCTGCAGATGCTGGAATCTGGAGCAATAGCTAGTCTGCTAAAGGAACACTTCTGTGGAGGGAGGAGAATGTTGACATCTCTGATCCCTTTATCCTAGTGAATTTTCTTTGCACCCTTTCCAATATTATCACATCTTTCCTATATTGTTGTGTCCAGAGTTACAAACAGTACTCTAGCTGAGGTCTGACCAATGTTTTATGACATCTGAGCATAACCACATTCTCTTTGTCATACTGCATTGACAAATGTAGTCCAATACCCCAGTGCTGCCTTAATTTTTAATTTACCTAAGCTGCCATCTTGCAGGAGCTTTGCACCTGAATGCCAAGGTACTTCTGTTCTTCAGTGTTCACTAAGACCTTCTCATTCATGGTTTATGTTCCCAACCTCATTAGTACTTACAAATGCATCATCTCATATTTATCGTGATGAAACTCTACCTGCTATTTCTCAAAAACGAGAAAATATGCAGATACTGGAAATCTGGATGGGGAATGGTGAATGGGGGGCATTACTGGAAGTTCAAGAAATCGATCGATGTTCATGCCATCAGATTGGAAGCTACCAAGATGGAATATAAGGTGGTGTACTTCCAACCTGAGTGTAGCCTCATTGCAACAACCTGGTCCTAATATATCGATGTAGTCATAAAGAAGGCAAGACAGCGGCTATACTTTATTAGGAGTTTGAAGAGATTCAGCATGTCAACAAATACACTCAAAAACTAATATAGTTGTACTGTGGAGAGCATTCTGACAGGCTGCATCACTGTTGGGCTTCTGCACAGGACCAAAAGAAGCTGCAGAAGGTTGTAAATCTAGTCAGCTCCATCTTGGGCACTAGCCAGGACATCTTTAGGGTGCGGTGTCTCAGAAAGGCAGTGTCCGTTATTAAGGACCTCCGGCACCCAGGGTATGCCCTTTTCTCACTGCTACCATCAGATAGGAGATACAGAAGCCTGAAGGCACACACTCAGCGATTCAGGAACAGCTTCTTTCTCTCTGCCATCCGATTCCGAAATGGACATTAAAGCTTTGGACACTACCTCACTTTTTTTAATATAGAGTATTTCTGTTTTTGCACATTAAAAAAAAATCTATTCAATTAATGTAATTGATTTACTTGTTTGTTTATTATTGTTTTATTTATAATTATTTTCTCTCTGCTAGATTATGTATTGCATTGAACTGCTGCTGCTAAGTTAACAAATTTCACGTCACATGTCGATGATACTAATTCTGATTCTGATCTTCTGTCCTCTCCTATCAGACTCCCCTTTCTCCAGCCCTGTATCTCTTTCACCAATCAACTTCCCAGCTCTTTACTTCATCCCTCTCCCTCCCAGTTTCACATATCACTTTATGTTTCCCTCTCCCCTCACCCCATCTTTTAAATCTACTCCTCGTTTTTTTCTCTAGTCCTGCTGAAGAGTCTCAGGTGGAAACGTGAACTGTTCTTTTTTCCATGGATGCTGCGTGGCCTGCTGAGTTCCCCCAACATTTTGTGCCTGCCATTTCTCAACCTATTTCACCCACCTGTCAATGTCATGCTGTAACCAAAGACCATACTCCATATCCAAATCATTCAAGCATATTATGCACAGCAAGGGTTTCACATGGAGCCGTGTGAATCATTAGTGATGGCATCCAATCACTAAAACAGTTGTCTATCATCACCCTCTTGTTTCAATTGCCAACTTCTGAATCTCATGGTCCCTCATCTTTTGGACCAGTCTTCCACCTGAGACCTTTTCAAAGATCTTACCAAAATCTATGTAATACAATATCAACTCCGCTGTCCTTTTGATCCCACATTCCTATTCACTCCCCAAAACTCTTAATGATTGATTTTGGTTGCCACATTTATTCAAACCCAAATGTCCTATTTTCTCTGATTTGCTATTATCAGAATACACTTTCAGCAGTTGGAAAAGGCAAGAATGCTTTGAGCTGAAGGATACATCAGTAAATCTAACAGTATCTACCACTTAGTTAAACTTTCTTATTTTTGATACGGAACTGCATGTTTTTGCATTGGAGACATGGTATAAATATTTTTGCTTATGCTCTTGTCAGGTGTGCAGTTCTGAAAGTTGACTCTCCCGACTTTGCCAAGTTAGCAGTGGATGAAATGAATGGAAGAGAGTATCATGGAATGCCCATTAAAGTCCATATGGTAAAAATCTCAGGAGATCACATGTTATCTGTACTTAAAAATCATCCACCGCTTCCACTGAAGGAACACCACCTGATGCAAGACCATGCTACAAAGAATACCAAATTCAAAGTGGACAGTCAATGGGACTCTTATTCTGAATTAACAAAGATTCATTATGCAGCTTCTCATAAGGTATTGAAAAAATATATAAAATGCCTGTTGTCTTTACTTAGATATTTTGTTTAATGTTAAATCCATATGTATGCATGTGCATTGATATATGGGGAAAGACTGTTGACATTGGATAAAGAAGTACGGTGCAGCTAAGCATGTGAATAATACTGCCTAACTCAAGAGTGATGTAAGTGGAGGAAACTTTAAGCTGCACAGGACTTGTCCTTCTTAAGTCAGTACTAGAGAAAAAAAAGGTTGTATTTAAGAGACGGCTTTGGGGGTAAAAATGTTCTTTATGAGCAAATATGCAGGTACCTTGCATGTACAATCCTGTAGAGTATTGTTATGTTAGCATTCTTGGTCCTCCAGTCCAAACACTCATGAGTAGGTACCCTCCCCCTCTCATCCACTCTGGGTCTGCTTATGTTATGCATTGCTCTTTTGGGAATCTGGTACAAACCCCTGCTTTCTGGAAACTTGAGTGCTGTGAACCAGGCATAAATCTCTACCCTCCACTTGCACTGCCCTAGCATTGAATAGCCCCAAAACTAGGTGGGGACAGGATGCCTGTGAGAGTTGGTGTTCTTTGAGGCAAGTGATATAGCTGCTCAGCACTGACAGGTTTGAGGGTAGACCCCAGCCAACACACTAAATGCACTCTATTGCTGGGTACTCTCAGCACTAGCATAAACAAACCTCTCAACTGTCAAGAGCTATGTAGTGAAGTTTCCATCATGATAAGAATGACCATAAGTTCCTGGTGGTATATCAATATGCAAAGCAGGCGCTACCCATCTGCAACATCTCATTGCAGAATGGTTATACCACGCCTCCAGCCCGCCAGCACTAATCCTCACATGCAGTTTCTCCACATCACTGACAATGGAACAATTCAATGATAAATTTGCATCAGGTTCTCAGCTTAACCACAGTGTCTTGTAATATATAAATATATAGTACCAGAATTACTGTTTAGCGTTAGTTCCGTTAATAGAGTGGTCTAGCATGGAAACAGGGCTCTTTGGCTTTCCAAGTCCATGCTGACCATCAAGGACCCATTTACGGTAACTGCATTTTATTCACGCCACATTCCTATACATCCATCTAGATTCTAGCACTCACCTATGCATTAGGATCTATTTACAATGGCCAATTAACCTAATGAATACCCCTCTTTGAGATGTTGCAGGAAAACAGAGTACCTAGATTAAGCCTGTGTGTTCACAGTGAGAACACGTGATACCATAGATCCTACCAAAGGTCAGAATGAAGCTGAGTTGTTGTGTAGAGGTAACTATTAGCTACACCACTGCCACCCAGTTGGTATACTCATTTCTGTAGTTGCATTTCTGAAGCAATTAGCAAGGCCACCTGTGCAAATGTAAATGGATCTGGCCCATCACACAAGCTGGAGGAATTCAGTGTGTTAGGTAGCATCTATGGAGAAGAATGGCCTGTTGACATTTTGGGTTCAGACTTTTTTATCTGGACTAGCCTCCCCACCTCCCTTTATTCCATTCTCTTCCTTCTGTCCTATCAGACACCATGACCTTCAGCCCTTTGTCTCATACCTATAGTCTTAGTAGCTTCTGACACTATTCCAAATCTTCCATTTCCCCATTTGCCCCCCTTCCCTCACTTGGATCCACCTAGTGCCTGCCACCCTCCACCTTTTTATGTTGGCTATCTCTCCTCTATCTTTCAGTCCAGATGAAGTCACTCAACCAGAAATGCCAACTGTCCATTTTCTTCCATAGATACTGCTTGACCAGCAGAATTCCTCCAGCTTTATATGTGTGACTCCACATTCCAGCAGTCTTTTGTGTTTCTGTTATGGATCTTGGCTCTCTTCTGTAATTATATCTGGAATGCTATTTAATATTTCTGCTTTTTTTAATTTCTGGAACAGCTCCTCATTTGGGTTGCAGGTGTTTCACATCTATAAAAACTGAGATCCAGATTAAACAGAAGATGGTCTGAGTAACAAGGTTGTTTTCTAGCTTGAATGTATCAGTATAATTGTTGTACTCTATATTATCCATATAAGACCATGCATGTCTCAATGGCTGATGTGGTTAAGTTTTTTTCTTATATACCTGATGCACTATGTTTTGTGCCCTGGAATTTATTCCCTTGGATTTCTTCCAGACATGTACTGGGTTCCTTTCAGACAGATAGGAGTTGATATATTTATATTTGGAATGTCATTGAGCAATCTGCTATCTCCACTGCCATCTGATTTCTAAATGGGTACTGAATCCATGAACACTACACCACTATGTTTTTATCTCTATTTTTGCACTACTTATTTAATATAATGTAATCCACAGTTTTTTCTCTCCATTATTATATATTGCATTGTACTGCTGCCTCAAAAGTCAACAAATTACATGACATATGCCGGCGATGTTAAGGCTGATTCTGATATGTACTTTGATAATAAACTTACTTCAAACTTTGATCTGGAGAACCACTTAGTTCCACTTTATAAGCACAAGAGATTCTGCAGATGCTGGAAATCTTGAAAAGCAGAAAAAAAAATACTATAGAACTCAGCAAGTCAGGTGGCCTCAATGGAGAAGAATAAACAGTCACGATTCAGACTAAGATCCTTCATCAGGATTTCATCAGGTTCTACTTTAGATTTCTCTTAGAAAATGGCATTTATTCAAAAGGGAGTGCAGCGACATGGCAGAAACTACAGGCTAGTGAAGTCAATGACTGATGTGAGCAAGCTTTTAGAATGGAGTATATTGACAAAGGGAATGCAGAAGATCATCTACATGATTTTTAGATAGTATTTGAAGTCCCACACAAGACTGCTTAGCAAAATTGAATTTGATGATTAGTAGCAGAACACTTAAAAGAACACAGAGAAGTGGTAAATAGTTACTTCTCATAAAGTATAGTGGACAGAGATGTTCCTCACTGTCATGTATTTTAATTGCTTGGACATGAGCGTGCAGGTAAAGGTCCAAAGTTACAGATTGAAGGTGTGTTAAACAAGGATAGCAATAGCTCGAGAAGCAGTGGCTTAAAAAGGTGGCATCCATCATTAAGTACCTTAATCCAGGACATGCAAGTTCTGTTCATTTGGACTATGTAAGTATTTAGTACAAATGCATACTCTCCCTGTTATGTACGTGCACGCATGTGGAGAAAGAGAAATTGTGGGATGTAAAGGTGGTGGCCCTCAGGTATTGAAGGAAGACGTTGAAAGTGAAGTTGTTTAAACAAAAGAAAAATAAGAGTCCTTGTTCGAGTGTTAACAATGCACTCTTCACATTACTAACATCAGGGAGGAAGTACAGTAGCCTTAAGACCCACAAACAACATTTTAGGAACGGCTTCTTTCCTCTTTGTCATTAGACTTCCAAATGGTCTATGAACTCATCAACACTACTTTGTTACTCCTGTTTTGTGCTATTCATTTAATTATTTTGTGTATTTTAGTAATCTTTATATCTTACACTGTACTGTGGCCACAAAACAAATTGCATGATTTATATCAGTGATGATAAACATTATATTGAATTGACACGCAAGTTCCATGTGGAATTTAATACAGTAAAGAGTAAAGCAATACAATCATAAGGTTTTCATAGCTGGGGGCAGGTAGAGGAGATAAGCTCCCACTACATATTAAATGCTCTCAACGGCCTCCACCTCAAATGGCCTCTGACAACTAAGTCCAGCTCATGGCCTTCACATCTAGCTTAGCTACTAAGTCCAGCAGAACCACTTCTACTGATACAAAAAGGGGTGAAGGTGGGTTACTGGTGCCTTAAAACCAGTCGCTTTGGACAGATGGGGCTCGTCAGCCATGATTGGCAGTTCACCTAGGACAGGGGTCGGCAACGTTTACCACTAAAAGAGCCAATATGGACCCATTTCCCACAGAAAAGAAAACACTGGGAGCCACAAAATGAAATAACACTGCATACAACGGGTTTTTTTTGCCTTTATGCTATGTATAAACAAACTATAATGTGTTGCATTTTTGAAATTGATGAACTCCTGCAGAGAAAACGAAATTACATTTCTGCATGCAACAAAAACATTTTGAACTCCGAAAAAAAGACGTTGGGTTGAAGGTTACTACATAGGTAGCCTACCTTGGATCGAAGAATTAAAAGAAAGCGCGCACTGGCGGGTGTCAGGCATTGGCAGTGGTGATATATATTAATAGCGATAAAAAACACGTTGTAGCGGTGTAGCGCTACACGCAGCGCTAAAATAAAGACTGCAGTCAAAGGTAACTTTATTCGAACTAAACAGCCTTGCTTTTAAGCCTCCCTCAACCCAGCCCCCATGGACGCAGATGCTGCAAAAGACGCGTACTCACAAACCCCCGTAGGCTATCTCCCTTAGCCGGAATGCTGGCTAATTGTGAGGAAATGTGTCGCCACACTTAGATTGAACAAGATCACCATAATCTTCAAATTTAGAATTACATTTCAAAAGCTAACAAACTAACATAAAATACATTTTAATTAAATACTGACCAATTATTTCCCAAAGCCACAGGGAGCCGCAGCACAGAGGTGAAAGAGCCACAAATGGCTCGGGAGCCGCAGGTTGCCGACCCCCGACCTAGGAGAAGGAAAACTCTGATCCCAAACTTCCACAATCTTGCAGCTATACCCACTCATGGTGAAGGCTTCAGGCATAATCCCGAGGAAAAATCTGGAGCTGGAGACCCTAACGCAGTCCTACGTTGAGTTCAACATTGATGGGCAATTCCTGCAATGCCACTGGTGCCAAACGGTATCAGTCTCTGCAACTCCTTTAGAATCATCAGCTGCGTGGAGAAGGAGAGCCTGCTGCATGGGCAATAGCTTGCTCTCCATATCCTGGCTTGCTTATCACGTAGACAGCTAGGATGCAATATCCATGATCAACCTCAACCAGTGGAGAGCCTCGATACACTTCAGCAGAGACAATATGGAATAAATGCAGATTGCAAAAGTATATGAAGACTTGAGATTCATAAAGAAACAAAGTATGAAATATGACAAGTTTCATTGACATAGTATAAAACAATGGCTGGATTATACATAGAAAACTCTACTCACCACACTTTGGAAAGATCTGAAGGTAACAGACAGATAAAGGTTTACTGTGAAGATTCCAGGAGTGAGCAATCAGAACTGGAAAGCTGAAAGTGTTCTTGTAGAAAAGGTTGAAAAGAGATTTGAGTGTGGTGGACAAGATCATGACTGGTTTAGAACGTGATAGATAACAGGAAGCTGTTCTCAATTGCAAAATGTTCAAGGACCAAGGAATACAAATTTATAATTTTGAGCAAAAGACATGAAGTGAAACAATATGAGTAAGATATTTTAAAATGCTAAAAGTGATCATGCTCTGGAACACAGCAGATGAGTGTTGCAGAAAAATAATTCATTTGTACCTTAAAACTACAATAACCCAGCATTCATGGGACTTTGGTAGAGCTGAACTAGATTTTACTGCTAATATACCCTAGCACACTTCTGTTTCATATTTTAAACATGTCATAAATGGTATATTTTTCCAATGAACCAACAATTTTAAAAGAAGCAGAAAAGTATATGAGCACTCTGAGGCCACAAACCTACCCATGTCCCTCACTACATGGTTCTGTACCCCAGCTTTGGCAGCACTCCACACTCACAGCTCCAGCTACCCACCCTTCTTGCCCTCAGGACCTCTGGTACGAGTGCATGTGCACACACACTTGTGTGGTTTCAGTTCATAGTTGAGAGGAGTGAAGTTATTCATGCCAATTCAGGAGCCTGATGATTGTAGGGTAATAACCGTTACTGAACCTGGTGGTATGCAACCTAAGGTTCCTGTATCTCCTGCCCAGAGGTAGTGGCGAGAAGAGAGAATGGTCCGGATTATAGGGCTGTTTGATGAGGGATGCTACTTCCTTGTGGCAGCACTAATCGTAAATGTGCTCATTGGTAGGGAGGATTTTGCCTGTGATGGACTGGGCTGTATCCACCACTTTCTATAGACGTTTCTGTTCCTGGCCATTGGTATCTCATTACCATGCTGTGATGTAACCAGTCAGAATATTCTCCACTGTGCAGCCTTAGAAGATTGTCAGAATTTTAAATGACATGCCGAAATATGCAAACTTCTAAGAAAGTAGAGATGCTGTTGTAACTGTAGTCGATAATCAGCTCTTTGGCTTTGCTAACATTGAGTGAGAGGCTCTTGTGACACCATTCAACCAGATCTTCAATTTTCTCCTATATGCCAATTTGTTACATTTGATTCGGCCAACAACAGTGCATTTACTCTGGATTTTTATTTTTGTTGGTCTGTTCTTTGGAGCCATTGTTTTGTCTCTCCTGTGAGAACAGAGTTGTTTAATTCTTCACCCATTTCTTTATCCCTAAAAATAAATTCTCCCTTCTCTGCCTATAAGAAGCCCACACTTGCCATGGCTTGGTATTTCCCTTTTACATACCCAAGAAGCTCTTTCCATCTGTTTTCTTTGTTTCTTGCCAGTTTACTTTCTCATTCTTGCTCTTTTTTTAATCAATTTCCTATTCCATTGCAGAATTCTTTGGTGCTTCCAATCCATTGATCTAACAGATTTTTTTCCTCTAATGCTGTCTTTAATTTCTCCTATCAACTGTAGATGGGCTACTTTTCTTAATGGGTTCTTGTTGCGTTAAAGAAATATATTTCTGTAAATTAACTGCTAGGCAATGCCTTTCCTTTATGTATTCCAGTGAAACACAATCAAGTCTCCCCTCATATCTTCATAGTTTTGTTTGTTTACATTTAGGAGCCTAGGTTTTTGAATTGTTTTTCAAGCTCGCCATGAAATTCTTCTGTTTGTGGTTTCTTTTTCCTAAAATTCCCCCTTACAACAAAACTGGGAATTAACTCTTTTATCATTGCATAAAGTGAAATCTAAAACAGTCATTACCCCTGTTGAATCTTCAACAAAGTGATCTCGAATTTCATATCTATTCATGCATTTAAAAAACACTTTTTAGTTCTTTTGCTGACCACATTCCTTTTAATTATTCTCACACGTACCAAGATACACTGAGAAGTTTTATTTAGCAACCCATTCAGATAGATAATTTCAAACGTAAGTACATCAAGGTATTACAAAGGAAAAAGGAAGTCATAGAGAAAGTGCAGTGCAGGTAATTAATAAGGTGCAAGAGCCACGATGAGGTAGACTGAATTTGTCTTTATTACACACAATCTGTTTAAGAGTAATTGAGATGTAAATGAGTAGAACTATTACCATACACTAATGAATAGACATGCTGAGAGCAGCTTGCAGAGACACCACACTCCATTGCTATCTTGCTCTTTATCCCCTAAGTCTTGATCTCTCTGAAGTGGTAATAGTTTTCCTCTTGTATTCAATCGATACCTTATGTGGGTTTTTTAATGTCTCTGTCAAATCCTTCATATTCTCTATCCAAGGAGACCAACCTCATTTCTTAAATATTGCCACACAACTAAAGGCCCTCATCCTCTAATAATTTTACTGAATTTCTAATGCACAATACAGTATCTAAACCCTATAAAGCCTATCTGTGAGATGTATAGAAAAAGACACAATACTCTAAATGTATCCAAAGCAGTATTTTTTAGAAATTAATTGTAATTTGCACATACTCTTCTATGTCTATTAACAGGTACATCTGGTGTTAATTAGCGTCAGTCAAACGTTTGACTTAGTATATAGTATATATTTTACCTTTCTATACATCTAAAACTCTTAAGAAATGTATGTATTTCAATAATTAAACCACTGTTGTTTAATAATAATTGTAGCTTTCATCGGGCAGGGCCTTTCACATGCTACATTATTCTCACTTTATCCTTTAAAATTGTTCCGATCGTTGAGCGACTGTAGCCTAAGGCTTTTCCAGTGACCAATGGTGTTTCACCTCTTCCCAATCCCTTTATTATTTCCACTTTATTTTCAAACATGATTGTTTTCCCTCAATGGAAAAGAAACACTACGGATTCAGCAGCAGCCGTGAGCGGCAGGTCCTGAGCTCCCCTGTGTCCTAAAGTCCATCTGCAATGAGACAAATGGGGATGGTGCTGACTGGAAAAGGGGAGGAGGGAGTTGGGGTGAATTTTGCTAAGAAAAAATTTTAGCCAAATACAAAGTTATACAGTCAACACAGTGTTAACGGTGACGTGATCTGACTTAAAATGGCAGACGCCAACAGATTTTTAATATAATACGCTTTATGGCAGGCCATTCAAAAGTACGAGTTGTTCGTAAATTGGATGTTTGTAACTCTGTTAATCAGAACTGAAATCAGAATCAGATTTATTACCACCAATATGTATCATGAAATTGGTTAGCAGCAGCAGTTCAATGTAATACATGATAATATAGAAAGGATAAATAAACTACAGTAAGTATACATATGTATATTGAATAATTTTTAAATAGTGCACAATCAGAAATAATATATATTAGAAAAGTGAGGTAGTGTTCATGGTTCAATGTCCATTTAGGAATCATATGGCAGAGGGGAAGAAGCTGTTCCTGAATTGCTGAATGTGTGCCTTCAGGGTTCTCTACCTTCTTCCTGAGGGTAACAATGAGAAGAGAGCATGCCCTGGCTGATGAGGGTCCTTAATAATGAATGTTACCTTCTTGAGACACCACTCCTTGAAGATGTTTTGGGTACTATGGAGGCTAGCACCCAAGATAGAGCTGACTAATTGTACGACTTTATGTAGCTTCTTTTGGTCCTGTGCAGTAGCTCCTCCATGCCGGACAGTGATGCAGTGATGCTCTCCATGGTACATCTATAGAAGTTGTCTGAATTGTTACTACTGTAATATTCCAACAATAATTGCAATTAAAACAATTATTATAAGCAATTTAGTATAATCTAAGGTTACAAACAACAAGGAACCTGCAAAATAAAGACTTATTCTAATTGGCATTCATGTTATTAGATGAGCAGACGGACATATAAACAGATGCAGTTTCTACAAGACACCCCCACAGCAACAGGAACATTCATTCCCCCAAATTCTGCTAATTTGAGTAGTTTCAACAAACTAATGAAGATTCTCTTGGTATCGCACCCTGAAGCAAACAGGTCAGGAACTAATTTTTTAATAATTAGAGTAAATATCTGCTCTAGAATGTACTGTTCTCAACACCTTTTTGTCTTAAGACTTTTTATCTAAACTTGCTCTCAATTATATCTCTACTGTAAATTCATTGTTTCTAAAATATATTTAAAATTTAAAATGTTATTAAAACATTTAATTTGCATTCCTATACATTACATTTACTTTAGCTGTTTGAATTTTATTTGAATGTATCCTGCTTTGTATTTTGTATTCCCAGCACAGACAAAATAGATCTTCAATACACATACCATTTTTTTTGTTTAAAAATGTAATGAATATCCCTTCGGATTTTTCCTCCATTCTTGGAATTACTTTCTTTTTCAATATTTTATTGATTACTTACATAGATGAATACAAATACATTATGATATTTTGAAAACAGAAACAAAGTTGAAATGCTCCATATCTGTATATGGTAAATTAAATGTAATATTGAAAAGGTGTATTTGATTCTAACCTAAAACAAAATCAAAACCCCATAACAAAAAAAAGAGGGGAAAAAAACAGCTGTTTGGTTAAAAGAAAAGAAAAAAATCATGAACATAGTTGTTAATTCAAACATATAATAGCCATCATCATTGCTGAACAAGTCAAAGATTGTGAAAGTAGTTCCAAAAGGTTCCCCATAATGTGAAAAAATCTTGTCTAGGTACAGAAGTAGAACACCTTATCTTCTCTAAATTTAAACATGACATAACATCAATCAACCAATGGGCATGAGTACGCAGAGTGGCATCTTTCCACTTAAGCAACAAAACTCTTCTAGCTAAAAGAGAAATAAAACCTAAAATATGCAAATCATTTGGCTTAAGAGTAAAATCATTTCCTCCAACAATGCTAAACAAGCAGTCAGAAGGTTGGGTTTAAAGATTACTTTAAAAAGCTCCAAGAAAGTTTGAAATACTTCTTTCCAAAATTTATCAAGCCGCAGGCAGGACCAAAACATATGAATTAGAGGGGCCTCTTCGACATTACACCTATTACAGCATTGAGAAAAATCTGAGTAAAAACTAGAGAGCTTTAGTTTTCTGAAGATAAACTTTGTTTAATTGGGGGGGGGTTTATTCTTCCATAAATAAGATATAATTGAATTTAAAGAGTCAAAAAAGGATTTAGGAATAAAAACAGGTAGGGCTTGAAATAAATATAAACATTTAGGCAAAATATTCATTTTAATAGAATTGATAGTACAATCAGCAGTAAAGAAAGGGGAGACCAGTTTAACAGTATCTTCTTAACATACTCCAAAAGAGTGATAAAGTTTTCTTTAAAAGGAGATTTTTAATTCCTAATAATTATTATACCCAAATAAGTAAATTGATTTCTTACTATTTTAAAAGGTAAGGTCAGAGATGAGTGATACCAAATTATTCAAAGGAAAAAGTTCACTCTTATGAAGATTAGGTTTATATCCTGAGAACTGACTAAATTCAGGAAGTAATGAAAATACTGAGGGTAGAGAGGATGCACATTAGAGATTAGAGCAAAAGGTCATCAGCATAAGGCGACAACTTATGAGTGATACCCCTCCTTAAAATACCCGAGGTGTCAACAGATTCACGAAACGCAATGGCTAAAGGCTCTAAAGCCAAATCAAAAAGCAAGGGACTCAAAGGTCATCCTTGTCTGGTTCCACGTTGGAGACTAAATGGCTTAGAACTCTGAGAGTTAGTAAGAACCTGTGCAGTGGGAGATAAATAAAGTAATTTCATCCATTGAATAAAATTGGACCAGATGTTAAATTTTTCTAATATTTTAAATATATCATTCTATTCAACCTGGTCAAAGCCTTTCTCAGCATCTAAAGAAATCATGCATTCAGAAGTTTCAGTAAACGATGAATGTTAAAATGAGAACGATTTTTGATAAATCCGGTCTGGACATCAGAGATAATAGAAGGTAGAATATTTTCCATCCTATGGGTCAAAAGTTTAGCTAAAATTTTAGCATCAACATTAAGTGAAGAAATAGGTCTGTAGGAAGAACAATCAGTTGGATCTTTATTCTTTTTGAGAATAAGCAAAATAGAGGTGTCATAAAAGGATTGTGGCAACCTGCCTAATTTAAAAGAGTCAGAAAGGACAGAAAGTAAGTGGGGAATAAGCAAAGGAGCAAAAGCCTTATAGAACTCTCCAGAAAATCCATCAGGGCCGGGAACCTTACCCCAACTCAGAGAATGGACAACCTGGGCAATTTCCTCAGAAGGAAAAGGTTGATCTAACCATTTTCGATTAACCTCAGAAAGTGAGAGAATATTTAAACAATCTAGAAAATTATTCATAGCAAAATTGGCTTTTGGGGAATCAGAGCTATTCAGTTTAGAGTAAAATTCTCTAAAATTATCGTTTATTTCTAATTGATCAGAAGTTATATCACCACTCACTTTGGAGATTTCCTCAATTTGACATTTAACTATTGAGCCAAAAGTTTGCCCGCTTTATTACCATAAATGTAAAATTGACTTTTATCTTTTAAAAGTTTCAATGGTACGTTAAGAACAAATCATATTTAGTTTTAACTATAACTCATCTTTTATGTAAGACAGAATCTGCATCGGAAGCATATTTTTGATCTAGATGTTTCAGCTGATTGGCTAAATCAATTCTCTCCTTATTAGCGTTTGTCTTAATACGCTGTATAGGAAATAATTTGACCTCTAATATAAGCCTTGAAAGCATCCCATATAGTAAGGTTAGTGTGCCAGCTAGCGTATTCTCTTCAAAGAAAAATGTAATGTGACTCTCTAAAAATTTTTATAAAACCTTATCCGATAGTAAAATCGGATTAAAATGATAAAATCTGATTGAACGAGAAACATCCGTAAGATTTAAAGATAAAAAGACGGGGGCATGACCTGAAACAGCAATTTCTTTATATTCACGGGATTGAATATAGTAACAAATGAGTATCGACAAAAAAATTAATCAATCCTGGAATAGGTATGATGAAAATGAGAGAAAAAGGAATATTCTCTACTTGTTGGGTGTAAAAAACACCAAATATCAATAATGTCACATTTCATTAGAAAAGGTTGGATATAGCAGGCAGATCTACTAATACTCAATCGTTTCTAGGATGAACAGTCTAAAACAGGGTCAAGACAGCAATTAAAGTCACCTCCCAAGACTAAAGAGTACATATTAAGTCTGGTAAAAAAAGAAAAAAAAGTTCAAAAAAGCCGGGATCATCTAAATTTGGAGCATAAAGACTAGCAAAAACCATTAGTTTGTTATCTAATTTCCCTGAGACTATAACAAACTGCCCATTGGGGTCAGACATTATATCATATTGAACAAAGGCAACTGAATTGTAAATCAAAATTGAAGTACCTCTGGCCTTGACTTGAAAGGAAGAATGAAAAGGTAGACCATTCCAACGCTTGAACAAACACCCACAGTCAGATCTGTGAAAATGTGTTTCTTGTAAAAAAAATATAATTGAGGCCTTAAATTTCTTAATATAGGTAAAAATCTTATTGCCTTTCACAGGGTGATTTAAACATTTCACATCTAAATTAAGTAAATTAATATTGTGTACCATTCAAATATGTTTAAAACAGAGGTTAGACATATAAACCACTGGATATACAAAAAATCCTAACCTTAAAATTCAAAATACTTAACCAAGCAATGGATGTAGTGGGGATAACCAAACAGCTGATAACAAGAAAGAGAACAATCCACTCCCATCCTCCCCCCTCCTAAAGAAGAAAAATCGCCCAAGAAAGGGCAAAGGCTTACTCTATTGATAAATCCCACCCACAATATCCTACAGGCAGAGCTCCAGGAGAAGAAAAGATTAGTACGGAATGAATTCCAACCTAAACTACATAACCTTAAAAAGAACTAAATAAAATTCAAAACATAGTGTTTGCGAAGAATAATTTCAAAGAAAACTTACTGAAGTTAAGTCTATTAATTTTCTAAACAGAAAAAAATAAAAATACAGGAAGAAAAATAAGGATTATTTATGAAAATATATCAAAAGAAAAAAAATTGTTCTAAGACATAGTAATAAACAAATAAACTGCAAAATTGCAACAAATTGATCAGCCAAACTGAGGGACCAAGGTTATATGAAGCAGAAATAAACAGTTAAACTTCTGGAGTTGATAGACTAAATAATATTCAAAAGAGCTAAAAAAGAGTTCAAAACATCATGTTGAAAAAAAATTAACTCAGCAAAGAAAATATGATAACAGAAACTAATTATGGGAGTATACGAGAATAGAAGAGAGAATTGTTCAGAAGAAAAACATACAAAACCATTAGACTACAAAATTCCAAGGAAGCGTAGCTTATATGGTACAGTTTTAAACAATTAATCTTATGGACTTGATTCGGCCCGAAGAAAATCGCGCACTTCCTCAATCAAAAGAAACCACTTAGGAGATCCATTTTCCAAAATAATCCTGAAGGGCACAGGGTAATTTAGTGCAGGTTTATAGCCTTTGTTATTAAATTCCACCATGACCTTTTTATACTTAAAACGTTCATTTAATACCTCGGGAATAATCTTTGACCAACCTTATCTTATAATCTTCAAAATTAATCATACCTAATGGACGAGATTGGCGAATTATAGTAACCTTTGTTTGGAAATCATGAAACACAATTTTCACACGTCGAGGTTTTTGTTGAGAAGAGGATCTAAATACTGGGGCTCGATGAGCCCGATCTATTCTTGGTGGAGTATCCAAAACATCAGAAAACAAACAAGCGAACAGCTTTGCAAAGAATTCTGAAGGTCGATTCGACCAACTCAGGAAGACCCAAAATTCATATATTGTTCCTTCTTGATTATTCTCCAAGGTGACAGTCTTTTGTCGTAAAGATTCAACAATTTTCGATTGTTTATCTCCCAGCTTTTCCAACACAACCATCTTAGTATCCAGTCTCTTGAAATTACTGACTTCTAGACGTTAGATCAATGAGCCTGTGCTTCTGTATTTTTCACACGTGAAGCTAGAAGTATTCGTTGACAGGCTATTTAAAAATGAAGTGGTAGATATAGCCAAGCTTAGGTCTGTTAGGTTTTCATTCTAACTTTGAACAAGGAATGGCAAAATACAAGAATCTTTGTGTATTCCCTCTTTTAGCTTGAGAACACAGAGCCCAATTGTAGCTTACAGTCTTACTGCCACAATTGGGTCAGCTAACTCATCTTAAATTGACCTGATTCAATTATTGATAGTTACATATTGGGTTTGTAACACTTAAGGGTGATTAGGTTTGGCTTGCATTACTGGAGATTACATGATACACATGCATGCAATATGTAGTTTAACCTTTTATATTTCTATGTTATTGCAGCGGTAAAGTAATTTGTAATTTGTTTTGTGTTTAGGAATGATATCATTGAAGCATTAAAAGAAGTAAAGGCAAATAACAAGGGTTTTCTGAGTGGCTTGGCTCTAACCACGATTGTCAGATTGGCATCTGCTATCTTAAAACGACGGCTGTCTTCAAATACCAAAAAATAGAGGGTATGTATTAAGAGTGTTCAGAATTTCATCTTACATTTTCTTAGAGCAGAATTAGTCCATTTGGCCATTAAAGTGTGCTCCACCATTTCATCATGGCTGATCAATTTTCCCTCTCAGCCCAGTCTCCTGCCTTCTCCCCATATCCCTTCATGCTCTGAATAATCAAAAGCCTTAAATATACCCAATGACTTGGCCTCCACAGCCACCTGTGGCAATGAATTCCACAGATTCACTACTTTTTGGCTAAAGAAATTCCTCCTCATCTCCATTCTAAACAGGCATCCCACTGTTCTGAAGTTGTGTCCTCTAGTCTTAGACTCCCACACCATAGGAAACATCCGCTCCACATTTGCTCTATTGATGCCTTTTAACATTTGATATGTTTCAATGAGATCACCTGTAATTCCTGTAATTCTAACGAGAACAGGCCGAGAACCATCAAAAGCTCTTCATATGACAAGCCTTTCAATCCTGGAATCATATTTGTGAGCTTATTTTGAACACTCTTCATTGTCAGCACATCCTTTATTAGATAAGGGGCTCAAAACTGCTCATAGTACTCTGTGAAATTTTACCAGTGCTTCATAAACCCTCAACATTACAACCTTACTTTTATATTCTAGTCATCTTGAAATAACTGCTAACATCGCATTTGCCTTCCACAGCACCAACTCACCCTGCAAATAAACCTTTAGGAAATCCTGCACAAGGATTCCCAAGTCCCTTAACACCTCAGTTTTTTTGTATTTTCTCTCCATTTAGAAAATAGTCTACCTTTTTATTTTTTCTACCAAGTTGCATGACCATACACTTCTCAACACTGTATACCATCTGCCATCTCTTTGCCCATTCTCCTAATCTAAGTCCTTCTGTAGCCTCTCTACTTCCTCAAAGCTACCTGCTCCTCCACCTAAGTTTGTATTGTCCACAAACTTTCAACAAAGCCATCAATTCCATCATCCAAGTCATTGACATATAACGTAAAAAGAAATGGTCCCAACACAGACCCCTATAGAACACCACTAGTCACTGCAGCCAACCAGAAAGAGTTCCCTTTATTCCCATTCTTTGCCTCCTGCTAACCAGCCATTGCTTTATCCATGCTGGTATCTTTCCTTTAATACCATGGGTTCATAAGGTACCTCGTGTGGTACCTTGCCAAAGGCCTTCTGAAAATCCAAGTACATAACATCTACTGATTTTCCTTTGTTGATCATGCTTGTTGCTTTTTCAAAGAATTTCAACAGATTTGTCAGGCAAGATTTTCCCTTAAGGACCACAGCCTATTTGATGTTGAATTGAAACAGTTTATGAAAATTAATGAGCCTTTTGAAATCTTAGGTGTAGGGTGTGAAGTGTTATTGACAGAAGTATTAATGATAAATGTACATTAAGAAGAAATTTGGTTGCATTGTAATATGGGCCGCTGAATTACCATGAACCTATTTTGTACTACTGATGTCAATCAATTTAACTTCCATTATGTATTAGGCAGATAATTAAACAACTTACTGCTTAATAAACACAAGAGATTATGCAGATGTCGTGAATCCAGAATAACTCACACAAAATGCTGGAGGAGCTTAGTAGGGCAGGCAACATCTGTGAAGAGAAATAAACAGCCAGTGCTTCGAGCCTACCTCTTCATCAGGACTGGAAAGGAAGAGGGAAGAAGCCAGAATAAGAGGCGGGGAGGGAAGAAGTATAAGCTAGCAGGTGATAGGAGAAACCAAGAAACCAGGTGAGAGGCTAGGTCTGTGCGTGGGAGCGGAGTGTGAAGTGAGAAGCTGGGAGATGATATGTGAAAGAGGTAAAGGGCTGAAAAAGAAGCAATCTGATAAGAGAGGAGAGTGAACTGGGAGAAAGGGAAGGAGGAGGGCACCAGAGGGAATTAATAGGCAGGTGAGGAGAAGGGGTAAGGGGGAGCCAGAAGTTAGAGAAATTGATCTTCATGTTATCAAGTTGTTTAATGACCTAGTGTAGTCAAGTACTTAAAAGAACAACTGTGCTCATCAAACCATGATCCCATACAAGAGTACTTACTGATTTGTTATAGTGTACTAGTTTATGCAAATACTTTAAAACCAAGTCTGCGAGCATTATTATCCTGAAAGTTCAAGTCACTGCAAGATCTTGGCATTTAACTTGTAATTTAGTCACATTTTACATTCCACCTCTTCCCTCAGTTTACTGGAAAAATACCAGAGGGTCAACAATAATGTAGTAGGGCAGAAAGATGTAGAGGGAATAATAATGGATTAAATAGACAAAATAATGATAGATCATATTGTGAACAACTGTGAATCCTTGATCCTAAGAAAATAAAATCATTATTTTCTGAATGATTAGAAGCTAAGAACTAGATAAACGTAGAAAATAGGTGCAGGAGTAGGCCATTCGGCCCTTTGAGTCTGCACCGCCATTCAGTATGATCATGGCTGATAATCCAACTCAGAACCCTGTACCTGCTTTCACTCCCACTGATCCCTTTAGCCACAAGGGCCATATCTAACTTCCTCTTAAATATAGCCAATGAACTGGTCTCAGCTGTTTCCTGTGGCAGAGAATTCCACAGATTCACCACTCTCTGTATGAAGAGGTTTTTCCTCATCTCGGTCCTAAAAGGCTTCCCCTTTATCCATAAACTGTGACCCCTTGTTCTGGACTTCCCCAACATTGGAAACAATCTTCCTGCATCTAGCCTGTCCAATCCCTTTAGAATTTTATACGTTTCAACAAGATCCCCCCCTCAATCTTCTAAATTCCAGTGAGTATAAGCCTAGTCAATCCAGTCTTTCTTCATATGAAAGTCCTGCCATCCCAGGAATCAATCTGGTGAACCTTCCCTGTACTCCCTCTATATCAAGAATGTCTTTCCTCAGATTAGGGGACCAAAACTGCACACAATATTCTAGGTGCAGTCTCACCAAGGCCTTGTACAACTGCAGTAGAACCTCGCTGCTCTTGTACTCAAATCCTTTTGCTATGAATGCCAACATACCATTTGCCTTTTTCACCGCCTGCTGTACCTGCATGCCCACCTTCAATGACTGGTGTACAATGACCCCCAGGTCTCGTTGCACCTCCCCTTTTCCTAATCGGCCACTGTTCAGATAATAATCTTTTTTCCTGTTCTTGCAACCAAAGTGGATAACCTCACATTTATCCACATTAAATTGCATCTGCCATGAATTTGCCCACTCACCTAACCTATCCAAGTCACCTTGCATCCTCTTAGCATCCTCCTCACAGCTAACACCGCTGCCCAGCTTCGTATCATCTGCAAACTTGGAGATGCTGCATTTAATTCCCTCATCTAAATCATTAATATATATTGTAAACAACTGGGGTCCCAGCAGTGAGCCTTGCGTTACCCCACTAGTCACTGCCTGCCATTCTGAAAAGGTCCCGTTTACTCCCACTCTTTGCTTCCTGTCTGCCAACTAATTCTCTATCCAAATCAATACCATACCCCCAATACTGTGTGCTTTAAGTTTGCACACTAAACTATATTTATAGATTCTAGTAAAATGGGGTAGTACAAAAATGTGAATAGAATTTTGTCCTCTTAAGAGCAAAAGCAGAATAAGGTTATATTACAATAGGCACAGATAGAGTGAGTATGAGCATTCAAGCCCTTTCCAGTTGGTAAGATGAATGCTTAATTTGACTAAATTATGAACGCTGAGGGTAATTATGGCATTTCGATCATTGCTTAAGCTCAGGTCGGTGAATTTAAAATTAATCAGTGATTACGCTGAATAAGTACTCTCTACGCATCATTATATATTCTAGCTTCCACAGCTCGCTAGGTCATTAGGGGAGGGTATACTGTATGGTTATTTTCTTGATATTTGAGAATTTGAAATGTGTTGCACTATAAACATACTTGTGCTTTGATGCTTCTTGTAATTTCTTTTCAGTGTTCATGAAGAAAGACAAACACCACTACTAAGTCCTGACTTCTGTTAAGCTTGAGATGTTTGTAACCTTGCCTTTCATTTTTCATCAGTTTCATTTTACCTTTGAAGAAATAATCCAGACTCGGAGGATTTTACGTTTGTGGCACAATGCTTTTTAATGCTGTTCTGCTAATTGTGTTGATTATTGGACTTGTTATTGTTTTTGAGCTCCGCCTGTTTTGTGAGCAAGTTGAATAAATTGATGAGAAATAAATGATACGTCCACTGAAGTGCATTTGCTCAGAATCACTTTGAATCGGAGCTTTGCATAATATTTAGTTTCAACTTACATTCTACATTAAGAAAAAAAAACTTAAGATTGAACCTGTTTTTATAAGTCAGACCTGCTGTTCCTAGTCACTACCCTCCTATTGGAAGTATATGCTTCTTTAGGTAAGGAGAACAAAATTATACACAGTACTCCAGGTGTGGTCTCACCAAGGCCCTTTTTACAAAGTAAAGATAATAAAGGATGACCAAGAGGACAGAGTATAATCTATATATATGGAAATAATAACTAACAAGCAAAAGAAAAGGTGGTGAAGGATGAGTCAGTGTCATACAACACTGCAGCACAGAAACAGGCCCTTCGGGCCATCTTTTCTGTGCCCAATCATTAACTTACTCCATCCCATCGACCTGCACCTGGACCATAGCCCTCTATATCACGCCCATCCATGTACAGTGGCATGCAAAAGTTTGGGCACCCTGGTCAAAATTTCTATTGCTGTGAAAAGCTAAGCGAGTAAAAGATTACTTGATTTCCAAAAGGCATAACGTTGAAGATGACACACCACTTTAATATTTTAAGCAAGATTACTTTTTTTAATTTCCATCTTTTACAATTTCAAAATAACAGAAAAGGAAAAGGGCCCAAAGCAAAAGTTTGGGCACCCTGCATGGTCAGTACTTAGTAACACCCCCTTTGGCAAGTATCACAGCTTGTAAATGCTTTCTGTAGCCAGCTAAGAGTCTTCCAATTCTTGTTTGGGGGATTTTCACCCATTCTTCCTTGCAAAAGGCTTCTAGTTCTGTGAGATTCTTGGGCCATCTTGCATGCACTGCTCTTTTCAGGTCTATCCACATTTTTGATGGTTTAGGTTAGGGGACTGTGAGGGCCAAGGCAAAACCTTCAGCTTGCGCCTCTTGAGGTAGTCCACTGTGGATTTTGAGGTGTGTTTAGGATCATTATCCTGTTGTAGAAGCTATCCTCTTTTCATCTTCAGCTTTTTTACAGACGGTGTGATGTTTGCTTCCAGAATCTGCTGACATTTAATTGAATTCATTCTTCCCTCTACCAGTGAAATGTTTCCTGTCCCACTGGTTGCAACACAAGCCCAAAGCATGATCAATCCACCCCTGTGCTTAACAGGTGGCGAGGTGTTCTTATCATGAAATTCTGCACCTTTTTTCTCCAAATATACCTTTGCTCATTGCGGCCAAAAAGTTCTATTTTAACCTCATCAGTACACAGGACTTGTTTCCAAAATGCATCAAGCTTGTTTAAATGTTCCTTTGCAAACTTCTGATGCTGAATTTTGTGGTGAGGATGCAGGAAAGGTTTTCTTCTGATGACTCTTCCATGAAGGTCATATTTGTGCAGTTGTCACCTCAACTTGACTTCCACTGTTCCTGTTATCTGCCATTTCTTAATTACATTATAAACTGAGGAAACGGCTACCTGAAAACACTTTATCTTCTTATAGCCTTCTCCTGCTTTGTGGGAATCATTTATTTTAATTTTTAGAGTGCTAGGCAGCTGCTTAGAGGAGCCGATGGCTGCTGATTGGTGGGACAAGGTTTGAGGAGTCAGGGTATTTCTAAAGCTTTGAAATTTGCATCACCTGGCCTTTCCTAACAATGACTGTGAACAGGCCATAGCCCTAACAAGCTAATTAAGGTCTGAGGCCTTGGTAAAAGTTATCTGAGAGCTCAAATCTCTTGGGGTGCCCAAACTTTTGCATGGCACTCCTTACCTTTTTCTCACTTTAAAATTGTACAAAGCAAAAATATTAGACTAATCTTGATTAAAATGTTGAAATGAATGTTTTATTTTTAACTTTATGACTTTTGGAGATCAGTTCAGCTTCTGGTCACTTAACTATTCACAATAACAGAAATTTTGACCCAAACTTTTGCATGCCACTCTGTCACAAATAACTGTGGATCAACTGTCTAAGAGGAATAACCAGATGGCTTGTGTCGCAAAAATAGACTGAGGTGCTTTTATTTACAAAAATAGTGGAAAAACAAAAACCTGGACATCCACATCAAAACAAGAAAAAGAATGAAAAAAAAAATACAACATAGATTGTTACGGATTCAGCAACAATGTATGAGTGAGGCAGGGGTTTTTATAACAAATAAAACATTTATTAAACACTGAAAAACAAACCCCCAAAAATAAACAAATCACTAATGTAACTGGAAATCAGCTGCTGTGCAGCAGCTTAAACAGTTCTTAAAGCAATGTTGCAAAAACAGTTCTTCAAAGTAGTCTTGCAAAAGTTCAAAATTCTTACAGTCCATTTAAGGGAGAGACTTTTTAAGAAGATTTAAATTTCACGTCATCTCGTTGCGATTCCAAATCGAACTTTTCCCATGAAGAATTTAGGAAGGTGAAATGTAACGGCTTAAAGGCACTGACCTTTCCTTTACAACACTGTACTCAATCCTTTCTGCTATTCACAGGGATTAACATGAACACAGTCAATGAATTCCTTCCGGATGAAGATCAAACAAGGTCGAACCTGTTTCACTATCGAAATAGACTTTCCTCGATCTTTTAACTCCCGAACTCCGATCTTCACTCTCCACTGATTCTCAACTAGCAGTATTATAAAGAAACTGCTGGCAATGACCTTTTAAACTTTAGGCATTAAATAAAACTCCATCTTTCAACCACACTGCGTCATGATATTAAATCACGCAGTCAACATGGCAAATCCAGCTACGAACTGCCCCTCCTCACAGGGAGGGGTCCTCCTTTTATACCCTGTAAAAAAAAAACCTGTCACATGACCTCCACTGGCAGGAAAATGATGTCACTCCACCATCACCAGACCATTACCTCATCCAGTATAGCTTCAACACCTGTCACGTGACAAGTACACCACTGTCACGTGTCACAGGTACGTAACAATATACAGATTGCAATTGTCACCTGCCTGGTTATCAGCCACCCTCAGACTAAACAGGGAAAAAAAACCAAAACCTTTGTTACCTGAGGCTTATAACTGCTAAGCCCCTCCCCCTAATTAACTTAATTATCTTCCATTTCACACAATCTGGAATTCTACTGCCAGTTCTCACAATAAACACATATACCTCATTATAGGAGTCACCATTTCCCAGTTAAATAAATAAATCCCAAAATGTTACCACAAGATGACCCTTGACCCAGTTAAAGATGGCATCCTCCACCATCAGTACACCTGTGCAGGTTGCTGCTGCCTCTATATTAGACACTCTATGCAGCAGCTCTGTTTCAGACCCAGAGACTGTGGAGGAGAGAAACGTCAGATTATCATGACACTTCGGCAAAACACTTATTGAAAAGATGAATATGAATAAATTGACCTGAGATAATTAAACTGTGACATAGTGTGTTTCTTTTTTTCATACCTATTACTGCTGGGGGTAAGTGTAAAATTGTGTCTGTTGATTTATTGTGATGCGTGCACTCACCACAATGATAGAGGGGAATAATGTGTGTGGATGCCCCTTTGAGTGTTTTACTGAATGTGCTGTGTGCCGTCCGTAATCAGTGACAGGCCTTCGTTACACACTCACTGTACCTATCCAAATTTCTCTTAAATGTTGAAATTTACCCTGATCCATCAATGACCAAAGTAATTAGCAAAATTAAACTAAAATGCTTGACAATAGACAAACAGTGCAAACCATTGGATCTTGTAAATCAATAAATGTAAAATTAATTGAGAAGTTAAAGTTGCGCAGGTAAATTTATCCATTAATAGTGAAGAAGAGATATACAATTATTGCAACTCTCTGTAGAAGGCAAAGTGTTCCAGAGAAAGACGGGGGACTAATAATTTAAAGGTAGCGATGAACCTGAGTACTTAATGTTGGAAACAAAGTTTTTAAAAAGGGAGTAGACCATCAAAGCCTGTAAAGTCATTTGATGTGACTGTGGCTGATCACACGAACTTAGTCCCCTGTTCATACATTTTCCCCTATCCTTGATCTATCTAGCCCAACGAAAAATAACTTTGTTTTAATAACTTGCCTTCAGCTTTTTGCTGTGATAGAGAAATTCTACAAGTTTATGATTCTGGAAGAAATTTCAAACTTTCAACCTTAAATGGCTTTCTGTTTATTTTAAACTGCAATCCCAGGTCGTGGAATCCCACCATTGGGAATGTGCTGCATCTAGATCATCCTGTACTGTTACAATTCTGTAGATCCAGTACAACCGTATCTCATTATTCTAAATCCTTAAAAATGTAAGCCTAATTGACCCTACCTCTCATCACTGAGCACCTTATATAGAAAGAACATCTTTTCTTAGATAAAAAGACTAAAACTGTAGATAGTGCTGGAGCTAGGTTTCAAGTAGGCCATATACTACAATAGCAACAAGATTCCCATACTCATTTCCCTCATTTGGAAAGTCAGCATTCTACCTGCCATCTTAATTGCCAGCTTTAGCTGTCATGATTGCATTTAATGACTGGAGTCCAAGTCTGGTTGGACTTCCTCCTTTCCCAATCTATCATAATTCAGATCACTTTTTTTTCTGTTATTACTACCAAGTGAACAACCTCACATTTGTCCTCATTATACCACATCTGCTCTTTCCTCAATGCCTAATCTCCCACCCAAGTGTGCCATTCAAAAACTTGGAAATATATTTAATTTCCTCATCTGAATCTTTGATATATATCACGAATAGATGAGTTGCCAGCACAAGCCTTAAGGTACCCCACTAATCACTACCTGCTGGTTAGAAAAAGACTCATTTATTCTGAATCTTTTGTTTCCTGTAATCTGCATCTTACTCTCCTATGCTTTACTTTTTGCATGCTAATCTCTTATGTGAGACCTTATAAATCCAAATGCACCACTGGTTTTCCCTCAATTATTCTGAACTTGTTATTTTTTTCCCAAGGAAAGAGAAGACATTAAAGAATATATGACTAACGGGTAATGAATGCTGACACTGGAGAGGGTCTAGAGGAAATTCACAAGAATGATCCTGGATTGAAAGGATTAATGTGTGAGCAGCATTTGATGGCTCTGGGCCTCTACGCACTGGAGTTCAGAAGAATAAAGGGGGATCTCACTGAAACCCATGGAATATTGAAAGGCCTAGAATGAGTGGATATGGAGAGGATGTTTCCTATAGTGAGAGAGTCGAGGACCAGAGGGCACAGCCTAAAAATAGGACATTCCTTTAAAACAGATGTGTTGGAATTTCTTTAGCCAGAGGGTGGTGAATCTGTGGCCAATTCCATGAGTATAGTTAAAGCATAGTTTCTTGATTAGTAAGCGTGTCAAAAGCTATTGGATGAAGACATTAGAATCAGATAGTATCAGCCATAATGGAATGGTAGAAAAGATTCAGTGGGCTGAATGGCCTAATTCTGCTCCTATGTCTTATGGTCTAAATTATGGCTAGCATTCCCAGCCTCTAAAAGATCTGGCTGCAACTGGTCAGTGTTTAGTAGATCCTTCCAGTATGTTCCCTTGATTTTAGTTCAGTCCCAGTAGATTGAAGTGAGCAGTTGGGAACTTGGCAATCTAGAAGAGAGCTCCTCTACCGTCAATTGTCAGAAAATGCAATAATATTATTGCAACAGAATAATTATAAACTAAATTAATCACGAATCTCTGGTTTTATGGAGGGCAAAAATTAGGAATTTTGAAGACAACTAACAGTGTCAACAAGAGAAAGCTGGAGGATTTAACACTGGGAATTTATAAGGCACCTGATTTGACACAAAGCAAGGTCTTACAGAGATAGAATAGCTAGCCCAGATGATGATTAATTAATCAATCGGTTTACAGCAAATGAGGTACCAAGCAGATCAAGAACTGATCTCAGCAATATAGAATCCATGTTAGTGACAAAAGACAAAACCCTAGAAATTCTAGTCTGTTTTTCTCATGTAGGTAATGTGTAAACAAAAGTCAATGTTGACATGCATCACCCAAAAACTAGCAAAACTGCTAACTTGGCAGAACATTCAAAATTCTTATTAGCACTTCCATCTGTTTAAGTTAGGCTCATGAAGTAATTAGAGTGTATAAAGGTGAGCATAATCACCACACACCCTCACTGTATCAAATTCTATCACCTTTCTGATTAAGTGTACTTAAACCTCTCATAGAAGACACTATTTTAACTCCTCATGCACAACAGTGCTTATTAAAGGATGACCTTTGATGTTTGCAGAAGCTGGAGATCCAGCTGCATTTGATTTCAGAGCTGTTAATGAGAACAATTAATATCTCATTGCCACGGATGTTTACTGGTTGTATAGCAAGGCCAGGAGCAGAAAGGAGGATAAGAAGGATTCACTGTTTGTGGGTGGAGCTGCATCTCCACCAAAGAAACTGTAAGGTGCTCTTTCCCTTCACTTGTCTGCTTAGCCTCTGATCAGTATCACTTGGAGCCATGGCAGCAGGTGGTAGATGGTTGTATGAACAGCTGGTGCGTATCACAAGTCCTGGTTATGCAACCACTGATTCCAGGCAGACAATCTCTGAAGAGTGTTGGTAACAGCTCAATTCACCTCTTGTAAAGACACTGCCAGAGGAAAATGGCAAACCACTTCCTTAGAAAAAATTGCCAAGAACACTCATGGTTATGGGACCATCACTGCCTACATCATAGGCATAGCACATAATGATAATAATGACTGTGTATATTGACCCCATCAATGAACCTCATGTTTAGAATATACCACACCTTGACAGAAGTTGAGGGTGTTGACTAAAGCCTGCTCCTCTCTGAATTCTGCTCAAAATGGAAGCAATGGTACCTGAGTAGTGGCTTCAGCAGTAAAAAAAAATTGACAGATGAACTACTGCATTCATGTAGATGACAAGACTCAATGGCTCTTTCATGAAGCTGCTTCTCCTGTCACTTCTGTTCATAGTACATGAACAGAATACCCATTTTATAGAATACCAAACCCTTATTTAATAGAAAATAAAATTATTGAAACACCTCAACCTGTTACAACTTGAAGGTATGTATCATTCATTGCCTGGGCATAACCTGGGGACTATATATGTGGGTCATTATTTTATTCAGTGACATTCTTACAGGGTTTTTTAGCTCTCTTTTTGTGCTACTTATTTTAAATATATATCATAGTGTAATTTATAGTTTTTATTATGTATTGCTCCCACAAAACAAATTTCACAACATATCCAAGTGAAAAAAAATTGGATAGGTATATGGACAGGAAAGGAATGGAGGGTTATGGGCTGAGTGCAGGTTAGTGGGACTAGGTGAGAGTAAGCATTCAGCACAGACTAGAAGGGCTGAGATGGCCTGTTTCCATGCTGTAATTGATTTTAAACCTGATTCTGATATGCTGTTTTTAAAATTAACTCAAGTGAAAATAACTGGCAAAATAGCTATAAGGAAAGTCACGCAGCTAGTGTTTACAGTCTTGATTGCTCTGCCGAAGTGTAATAAATCAGATTTAACTATAATATTTAAAGAAAGGAGTTTGACAAACATTAGAAAGGGAAAAAAAACAATTGTTGGGCTACAGTGAGAGGGTAAGAAGGCAAACTGGCTGGATTACTTAACAGATATAATCATTCTGTGATTCTGAGATACAAGTGCATGTTGAGCAAACTATTTTGAGAAAATGTGGTTTTAGCAATCCTAGAACAGTAAATTATTCCAGCAGATAAGAGTGTACGTGGTCTAAGTCAACAAACAAGATCAACAGTGTTAAGCCGCTCCTGTCATAAGCATTTGAAATTTAGCAACCGAAGATATTATACCAGAAAGTGAAAATCAATAAAATTACAGCTGCTGGAAATCTGAAGTAAAACGTGTTGTAATGCTCATCAGGTCAGGCAACATTCATGGAAAGGGAAAAGAAATGATGTTTCATGTTTGGTCAGAAGAGGGAAGGAGGGAAAAGTTAATTTTAAGTTTTAAAGAGGGTGGGTACGATACTTAGAATGCATATTAACATCTTGGTATATTTCTTAGGGTTTGCTAGATATTGGTGGCTAGTGGTAACATTCTTGTTGATACCAATATTGCCTCAGTGATGCATTGTTGATGAAGTTTAATGGTTGATAGGTTAATGTGGGGAATTAGACAGACCAAAAAGGGAGGACTGTAAAAGCTGTGAACAACAAGTGGAGTTAAATGTAGACCAATTGCAACTAACTAGATGGGAGTAAGTTTAGCTGAAAAGGAGAAGAAGCTGTTGAGCAGTTTATAGCTGTGGAAGTGTTTTGGTAAGTGGAAGAAAATGACTGGACATTTGGGAATTGGAAAGTGCTAAAGGATAGGTTAAGTATTCTTCAATATTAGTGGATTTTTTTTTCCAATTTTAACTACATATCTGCACCATGTGAATAAACAATTTACCATTTTTGCTCTGTCTATTTCTCCCTAGTCAACAGATTTATTTCTGCAAAGTTTGCCTTTGGTTGGAATCTGCAAAATACTGCCTAGTGTGGAGAAAGTTTCCATTGTGACCTTCACAAAGGAATGAAATAAATACATGGTTAAAAAAAAATGAGCTAAGGTTATGGCGAAGTGGGGGCGGGGTGTTAAAACTGAGAAGTTGGTATGATAGTGAGCCAACACGAACATAAAAGATTAATGTCCTCTTTCTATGCTGTAGCTATTCTATAGTTTCTTTCTTGTGTTGTATTTGGTAATTTTCCGTCTATCTGCTGTTTTTCTACATTGTCAATATTGATGATTTATATTTAGATAGCACCATTATGTAATAAGGCTACTTAATTGGATAGTTATCAAACTATTTACCACCAAGGCATGGAAGAAAGTAAAATGCCAAGTGAAAGAAAAATGAAAATGTTGAGAGTTAATGAAGGGATTTCAGAAGAATTATGCATTGTCAACTGAAGGCCAGATAGCAGGTGGTGGGAAACTAAAGCCAGAGATGTTCATGAAGTCAAAATTAGACAGGCACAGACATTTTGAAGAATAGGGGAGATTGTAGGGTTGGGAAATGGTAGTGTCAGAATTGGAAGAGGTAAGATTTGAAAATTAGTCTTAAGTTTTAAAACTGAGGTGTCATTTGACCAGCATCTACTATAATCAGCAAAGTACAATAAGGGAAGCAGAGAATAGATGGCCTTATGAAGAGAAGAAGAATAGCCCTTAACTCGGCAGTGCAGTTATTGGGGCACTTTCATGATGGTGTTTCCGTAGCAAGCTATTCTTGTTTTTACAAGGCTGAGTTGCTAGCTCGACACTCAACCCAACTTGGATTCAAACTTAGGAATCTTTGCTCCAGAGTCCAGCGCTGATATTATTGCGCCGCCAAGCGGGACAGATAGCCTTATGGATGACAGGCTCATCATGTTTGTTGGGAGAGTAAGATCTAGAAGTAACAAAGGCATGGGCAAGGCCTTTGGAAAGGTGATTTTCTGGGAGGTGGGGATAGGCAGCCTGACTTACAGAATAAGTAAATGGCTGAAAATACAATTGAGGATCAAATACAACACCAATCTTATCACAGTTTGATAAACTGCTCAGGGTGAGGGATAGAGTCAGAGACTGGGGAATTTCAGTCTTTGACGATTTATTGAAGAGTTTTCAGTTCATCCGGTCCAGACACTAGGCAACAATATAGAGAATGGCACATGAGATTTATCATGCTAACCTGCATGCTGTGCTGCTCAGTTTATTTTACTCTCGTTTCTTTATTCTTTCTTTATTAATTTTTGTCAGAGTTTACTGATCATCTTGTCACATTGTCACTTCCTACTCAGTGATTCCTACATTCTTTCCAGGCCTGGCAGCATCTATGGAAAAGAGAACAGTTGACATTTCAGGCAAGACTGGAAGGAAAAAAAATCTGAGTAGATTTAAAAGGTGGGGGGAGGGATGAAGTGAAGAGCTGTGAAGTTGATTGGTGAAAGAGGTACAGGGCTGGAGAAGGGAGAGAGTTTGATAGAAGGCCATGGAAGAAAGAAAGGGGAGGAGATGTGTGGGAAAGGAGAGAGGGAAAAGGGAATGGTGAAGGGGGTGGGGGGCACTACTGGAAGTTCGAGAAATCCATGTTCATGCCATCAGGTTGGAGGCTACCCAAACGGAATACAAGATGTTGTTCTTCCAAACTGAATGTCAACAGTACAGTAGAGGACATGGATTGACATATCAGAATGGGAAGTGGAATTAAAATGTGTGGCCACTGGGAGATTCACTTTTTCTGAGGGATGGACCATCAAAATTGGCTTTTCTCCAGTTTAGAACATCAACTGGCAGACCAGACCTATCTGTTTCCATATTTACTTTGAAACTAGTGGTGTTGTGATCACTATATGCAAAGTGTTCCCTTACACAAACTTCTGTCACTTGCCCTGTCTCATTCTCTATGTGTTGGTGTGTGGCTTAGGCGTTGCTCTAGTAATCTGAAGGTCGCTAGTTTGAGCCTCAGCTGAGGCAGCATGTTGTGTCCTTGGCACTTAACCTGTGACAACACCGGTGCCAAGCTGTATCGGGCTAGTGCCCTTCCCTTGCACAACATCAGTGTTCAAGAGAGGAGACTTGCAGTATGGGCAACTGCCGGTCTTTGTCCAGGCCTCGGTCAACATCGAAATCGATGGATAGCCGAAGAAGAAGAAGTCTCTCTAATAGCAGATCCAGTATTGCACACTACTGTTAGAACTTCTGCATACTGATTAAGGAAACTTTCCTAAACACATTTGACAAACTATCCCATATTATCTTAATTTTTAGTATGGGTGTGCAATATATTAAAGTTAATATATAGAAAGTTAAAATCACCTACTATAACAAACTTTTTTCTTGCAATGGTCTGCGATTTCTTTACAAGCTTGTTCCTCTAAATCCCTTAGACTGTTGGGTGGTCTGTAATATAGCCCCATTAACATGGTCATTCTTTTCTTATTTTTCAGTTCCCCCCCCAACAATGACTCATTAGAACCCCAGAATATTGAGTTACTAGTCCTACTCCTCCTGCAACCAAGTCTCACTAATGGCCAAAATATCATAATTCCAGGTGTTGATCCATGCCCTGAGCTCTTCTGCCTTTCCTATAATGCTTCTTGCATTGAAATATATGCAGGTCAGGACACTAGACACATGTTCAACCTTTTGAATCCCAAGTTTGTCTGAGGTTTTACCAACATCTGTCTCCACAACCTACCAATAACTGTTTTGCCACTCTGGTTCCCATCCCTGCATCTAATTTAAACCCCACCATGCAGCATTAGCAAACCTTCCCACTAAGATATTAGTCCCCTTCCAGTTGAGGTGTGAACTGTTTCTTAAATACAGGTCCCACCTTCCCTGGAAGAGAACCCAGTGATCCTTCAATCACATGTTCTCTCCTACACCAACTCCTTAGCTGTGGGTTAAGCTGTATAATCTTCTTATTTCTGGCCTCAGCACGTAGTGAGGTTAGCAATCCTGAGATTAGAACCTCCGAGGTCCTGCCCTTTAACTTGGCACCTAACTCCCTGAAAACACTTTGCAGAAGCTCATCACCCTTCCTACCCATATCATTGATACCTTCATGGACCACAACTTCTGATTGTTCATCCTCCCTCTTAAGAATGCTGAGGACTTGATCCAAGATGTCCAAGACCCTGACCCTTGGGAGGCAACATACCATCTGGTAATCTTATTTTCATCCACAAAACCTCCTTTCTGTTCCCCTAACGAATCTCCTATCATCACAGCTCACTCCTTCTCCCCCTTCCCTTCTGAGTGATAGAGCCAGACTCTATGCCAGAGACCAAACTGTTGTGACTTTCCTCTGCTTGGTCTTCTCCTCCCCCCACTAAAAACAGTATCTAAGGTGATAGCCACGGGGATATTCCGCACTGACTATTTAACCCCTTTCCCCTTCCTGACTCACCCAGTTTCCTGTGTCCTGCACATTGGGAGTAACTAAATAGTTATGTGCTACCTACACAGTATCACACCCTCAGCCTCCTGAATGATCTGAAGTTCATCCATTTCCAGCTCCAACTCCTTAATGCAGATTGTTAGAAGTTACAGCTCGATGCATTTCTTGCAGATGTTATCAGGGATACTGAAGATCTCCCTGCTCTCCCACATCCTGCAAAAAGAACATTCCACTAACCTGTCTGTATCTCTACTGTTCGAAATGAGAAAATATAAATGCGCCAAACCTTCTGAAGCCACAAAGAGCTAAAGCCTCAAATTCTCCACTCTTGATGCTGTCCATTCCAACAATAGCTGCTCTGCTTGCCCCTGCCTTACTTTAATTTGTTCTTGCTAATCAATCCTGACCGCTGTTTGGCCACTGCTCAAAGCACCAAGAAAAATAGTAATAATCAATTACTGCCTTTAATACTAAATCAGGCAACCTGTGTTAATTACATCCTCAGGCTCAGACCTCTCCAATTGGTCACTGCTTAAAGCTTCTTACTGTGTTGTGAAAACCAGGAATGTACACACAAAATGACAGAGGAGCTCAGCAGTTCAGGCAGCATCTCTGGAGGGGTGCATGTCTGTCTGTTTAGATTTCCAGCATCTGGAGAACCTCTTGATTCAATGTATACAGTTATTCCTTAATGGGCATTTTATGCAATTCTAGCACCATCTCCATGCTCTGATATGTTATACATATCTAATACAAGCAGATATTCCATTAGCCTCAACCATCTTATCAACCCATTATGCTGCTTTCAGGAATTTGTACTCATTCATTTCTGCATCACATTGCTTCTCTCTATTTCTCTATATCCCACCATTTCTGTGTATTGTGTGATCATGCTTGCACTGCCCAAATGCATTTTCAATTGTATTTTATTTGTTGGTTCTGTCCATCTAAATAATCATTGATACGTTTATGAAATGTACAGCTTTCATTCTCATGATTGTCCACCTGACAATGCTAGTATCTATTACACAAACAGAATTCAGGTTTAAGTTTAGATTGCTGATTTTTCACCACAGCAATTCTGCAGAAACCCACGATAGTTTCACAGTCACTGGAACACTTATCTTTCATTACCTTCTGACACTGAGCCAGTTCTGGATCCAGTTTGCTTTTTTCACAAGGGTTTTCACTTTCCTAATCAATCTAGTAGTAATGTAATCGCTTGAGTTGAGTATGATGTCTTCCAAAGAGGTTGTCTGTTATTGGGTCCTCAAATGGCTGAAAATACCGATCTGGGATGGTAGAATGGATTACCTTAATTAAGAATACCTGTGTGATGAGAGACCTTGTTGAGGATAGTTTGGACCCAAGTACTTGAGTATCCACAGGTGGAATCGAGACACTAAAAACCTGGAGAAACAAAACACTTGACGATCTCTCTAATTGTGTTAATGATTGAGCACTGAACTTCAGTTCAGTTCACAAGAATCGTTGGACTTGTTTGGCACTGGATGGTTGCAGCCAATCTCTGACTGCCTGGGTCTTCGTAGGGTCCATCTTGAGATTGCCATTGGAGATGAAACACGGAAATGAAATGGTCGTCGTGTGAAATTTGGACTTCTCCAAATTGACATAAAGGTCGATTTGTATTTGGTCACAGCCGTGAGCGACGTGCTCCTCCATGGACTTCAGGAAAATTATGACATCATCCAGATAGAAGAAAGCATACTTATGGAAAATATCCTGGAGCACATCAATATAAATGCTGGAATGTTCACAAGGCTGAAGGGCATAACCAGGTACTTGTATTGAATGCAGTCTTCTACTCATCGCATTCCCTTATACGAATCAGATTATATGCACTCCGTAGGTCTAGTTTAGTGAATACTCTTGCCCCTTGGAGAATCTCACAGACAGTATTCATGAGAGGAAGGGCGTAACAATTCTTGACTGTTAATGCAGTTTAATCCTCTAATCAATACATAGCCGTAGGCTCCCATCCTTCTGTATAAAGAAGCCTGCGCTGGCTGGGGGAGGTGGAGGACTAAGTTTATATATTCCTACATTGCACTGCTCACTGGACTTGAGAGCACGTATAATCGATAAGTACCAGGAAGACGATCTGTAGCAAAGTCTGAGGATTTGTGTGGTGGAAGAGTCAAGGCCTTTCCCTTGTTGAAGACCTCTTCCAACTCCTTGTATACAAAGGAACTTCAACTGGCCTGGGTGTTGCAATTTCTTCTGAACCCTCCTTCAAGGACAACTCCTGAGGCTTCTTAGGTGGCAGAGGTGGTTCACCCGATCTCTGAGTCTCCTCCCTAGGTTCTCTAGACTCCGTCCATTCCTCCATCCCATGGATGAGTTGTGCTGGGGCAGCCAAGAGTATCCAGGATCAGGGTGTGAGTGGCAAGTAAATAACGTAAAAACTAACATCTCCCATGTGATCCCCCAGCCTCATCTGCAAAACCACAGTCTGTTGCTGAATCTGCCCAGAACTTAGTGGACAACCATCCAAGAGTTGTGGGCATGGACTGGCTCAACTCTTGCAGTGATATGCCAAGCCAACAGGCAGTTCCCAAATCCAGAAAATTACCTGCTGCCCAAGAGTCCACAAAAGCATTCACCTGCCTCAAGTTCTTACACCAGATGAACTCTGCCTTCGGCACAAATGGGATTGGGAGTAGTGGCTGTTAATGTCACCGTCCACCCAATACTGACAGTCAGCTCACACGTGACCCACTTCCCCACAGTAATAGTAGCAGCCTTCATTCCGACTCTGGAACCACATGAGCTGAGAGCCTTGTGAAACCGTTGTGCATGGGCTCGACAGAGTCCGAAGCAGGAGATGAGTGGGTCACCGTGCAAGTTCTGGGTGGGGTGGGGAACAGCAATGGATTGAAGTCGAGCTCGGGCTAGTCCTCTTTGGCCTCATAGTGTAGCCTCTCCCACACTCCGCCTGACGATTGTCAAGGCAGATAGACTGGTTGATGAGGACCTCCAAGTCCCCTGTTGGCTCTCTCAAGGTGAGTTCATCCCGGAGTCCATGGCGGTACAGAATGGCCAAGGCTTCCTTGTTCCAACCACTCCCTTGCAAGGACATATCTAAGGAAAATAGCACCTACGGCAAGCACTGAAATTGCGCCCCTGTCCAAAAATCTGACACCCATCTTTTAGGTAACTTTACCATATTATCAGCTCAAGTATACAGGTCAAGCTCATTAATCTTTTAATTAACAAATTATGGCACTACATGTAAATTATAACTGCATGTTCCTTGCTTTCACCGATGCAAATTGGTCTATGATGTGATCAAAGTCAGTTTTTTCGGTTTCTTCTCTTTCTACACTCAGCAGAGCAAGATCACAGAGTCTGCCTTGACCCATGGAGGCTCTCAAATATGAAAGTATTACTTTTAACTTTCTAAATGATCTCTCACAGCTGGCGATGGAAACTGCAATGGTTAGCATTATCTGAATAGCAATGTGAAGATTGGGGAAAAAGCTCTCCTGTCTATATTGAACAATAAATTCAAGAAGCTCTTCAGGTCTTGTTATCTTCTTGTTGACCCACCTTGATAGCAACATTCTGCAATCCAAAATGTCTTCATATAGCTGCTGTCCATCAACATCAGAGCTGTACAATTTGCCCAAATTTTCGCACTTCTTCTTTAGGTTGTTACTGTCGGCGCTGTAACACAGTCCCTCGACATCGCGAAGGAACCCAAACTTGGCTTCAGTGTCGTTTTCAGAACCCAAACTGCTTTCAGGAACCTTTCATCCATTTCTCTGTCAAGATGGTCAAGTGTTCCCTTCACAACTCCTTAGCTGTTAACCCAGTGTCTCTCAAGTTCTCATTAGCCATTCATTTCTTTCGTCTCTGACATCTTTCAACTTCAATATTCCATTCTTGACAGAGACCGACCCCTTCTTCGAGTGACTCACTGACCAACACTTCTCCTTCATCATAAAAATGATCTCGGAGGGCTTTCAAATCCAGGGCAGCATCGTGGAAGTTCACGCTAGGATCCTGCAGCCTCTTTTGAATACAGTCAATGCGAATAAGTACTTTGTTCCAAAATCCTAGCAAAATCAGAAAATTGTAACTCAATATGCAGTTGTACAGCTGCCTTGCATCACTTCTTGTTTCACTGGTCTTGTTTTCATTGTCTATCATGTCCTGGAGAACTTGAAGTATCTCCTCTATTTGATGGACTTCACTGCTTCTGTCCTTGCACTCCACCTGATTTTTCCCAGCACCGTGTTGAACGAGAGAAATACATGTAGAGGGCTTCGATGGTTCCAAAAAATGTGACTATCATTGTATCCTGCTTGGCTGCATGTACACCCATCAAGTTGAGTGAGTGATTGTTGCAATTCACAAACACTGCCAGGATTGGAAGATGTACTGGCTCCGCAGAGCGACTGGCAGCCTCACCCGAGTGAATCTGGCATATTCCTCATGACAGCTGATACACGGCGTCCTGGAGGTCATGTATCTCCAAGTTCTGTCTGAAAATCCGCTGGTTGAGGCTGGCAACAGTGGCCAAGAGACTCTTGATACACTGCTGATTCCATGTTGGCTCTATCATACTGTGACAAGAGGTCTTGACGAGGACGGTTTGGACCAAAGTGCTGGAGTATCTGACGCTGGAATTGAGACACGGTATAAAGTTGGAATGAGAACTGGGCAAAAGCTAAATGATATCTCTTTTTAGACTCACTATTAAGCACCAAAACTCAGTTCTCTTTAAAGTTCTCTTTAAACACTCGATTCTTGGCGCCCAAAACACAATTGCCATTTAGCGGGATAGTCCTGAACCCTTAAAGGGGCTGCGCTGGAGAGTTACGGCTCCAAAACACCAGAAGCTGGGTGCATGTCCTAACAGTCTGTGCGTGACTTTGTTTAATGTGGAGGGCCTGATGCACGGGCAGCCACCACACAGTCCTTGACAGATCAGGATCAGGGTCCAGTGCAAGGTGATTGGGGATCTCTCACTGCTATAGCCTTCCTCTGCCTTCACTGGTGTTTGATATGCCATCATCTTCTGTCAGGTCTTGATTAATTTGCTCTTTGGAACTTCTCCCTTGACCTTACCACCATGGGTGACCCTGAGTGTCAATTGGCTAAACTCCAGCGAGCACCACTCTCGGGATCTCAGGAACTCACAAGCCCCTCCACCACGATCCATCGTGGGGTTCTTGGTAGAACAGCTTGCAAAGGCAACATCAAAAGAATGACGTGCATCCATGTCCTTGTTAAGTCGATGAATCCACAGTGTGTGCTCTCGAATAGATGGTGGTGAATTATTATTTTTCTGTCACCAAATATATTTCCTAATAATTTCCCTCCCCCCTCCCACTGATGTCAAGCTGATTGGTCTTGTGGTTACCTAAAGAGCTTTGTCTCTTTTTATAAGTAATAGTACTACTACTTTAAAAGAAACTCTTATGCCACTAGCACCCTGGCTCAATCTGGGGGGGGGGGAGGGTGGGTTGGTTAGGGGTTGCAAAATGCTGGTCAGAGTCTCTTCATCTCTTTCCCTGAAACACAATTTTGTTTGTAATTTTTTTTAATTGAAGTTCATCATCAAACAAACATTTCCAAAAGATGTGTTTCAGATACTGTACATATATATCACAGTCATAGTTGCCTCAAATCTCCACTTAATATTTATCTGAGGTACACACTTATAGAAAGAGAGGAAAGAAAGAACAAGCAAAAGGAGAAAACTATGTACAAGTAGGGAGTGTTTTTTTTTACAACATATTCATTGATATGTGAGAATAAAATCAGGCCTATGAGGTATTATGTTATTAAACTGTTTTTCCCAGAATGAATCAAATTGTTCCAACTTAAGATTAACAAATGCTGTTATCTTTCCATTTTGTAATTTCCATCGATGCGTTTAAAATTGAGCTCTCCTGTGATAGCCATTTCCAGTTAAGAGTCTTTTTACCAGCCACCTAAAAGTTTAAGTTGACTCTTTAATATTGAGTACATGCTATGGAGATGAAACTACTGTCCTTGGAAAGCTCAGCTAAGACCCCTTCTTTCCACATAGCCATCGTGGAGAACTAATGACAGAGATGGAGGGTATTCATTTAATTATGTCTTTGCAGATCAAAGCCGAGCTACTGAGCCCAGCCCCACCTTACTGCACCAAGTTCAGAGCCTGGTGTCTCTTCAAGTGCATAACCAGGCACTGCTTAAATGTGACGAGAATGTCTACCTCCATCATCCCTTTATGTAGCGGGCTCTGGGCGCCCACCACCAATTGAATGAAAATATTTTTCTACATCTCCCTTCTGCTCCTTCTGACAGTTACCTTAAATATGTTTCCCTTGAGTTTTGACTGAGGGCTTGGTTCCTTGTTGTGTGGCTCCATAGGTGATATTTATTTGTATTCTGTTCCTCCACTATAGTCGTTTTGGTTCTTCCCCCCACCGTCTCTCTCTCTCTCTCACACACATTTCCTCCTCCTCCAGTGTCTTTCTCTTTCGTGACGACATTCTCATTCCGTGAATGTTATTCTCCCTCTCCTTTCCAATGTCTATCACACTCATGCTTTCTATTATCTGCCACGAGCTCTTTCTGCTCTTATTTTCCACAGTTTTTCCATCCATAGTGTCTATTACAAACCCTTTCAGATTTTCTCTCTCTCCACCCTCTCCCCGCCTCTCCTCTTCTCTCTCTCTCTTTCTGCCTCTGTCTCTCTAATAGTCCTAGGTTTCTCAGTTATAAAACTATAATCTATTATTTTCTGTTAGGTTCCCTTTCCTTGCTACTGCCTGGCACATATTACCCCTGCGTTGATTTTCCATCACCCCCTTTCTCACATACGTCTTCCATCAAATGCTGTCTGCCATTCTTCATCGCGTTCTTTATTCTGGCAAGCGGCGTGAACGAAGGAGCGCCGAGTTAATTGTGGGCCAGTTCGGCAGAGGGGACCCTTCCCTCCAGTATAAGCTCCTGGCGTAAGAGAACATACCGTGACGGGTGAATGGGTTAGTAAGGGAAATGAGAGTCTCAGCATCAATACTTCCTCTACAGGTTGCAAGTTCGGAAACTCGCTATTTCCTTTCTGCGCATCATCTTACTAAATCAAAGACTCCACTACAGCCCGCGTCACTAGAAGCGAACAGCGGATGGGACCGAGATCTTCGGACTAAATGGAGCGTTTCCACTGTCTACTCTTCTTGGTATTCTTCTGGAATCACAAGTCTGGGAGGGCGAGTGGTAAGAGTATACTGAATTCAACCCCTGGACACGCCGGTAATTCTATCCCCAATGCCGTAGTCTAATATTCACGGCCACTCTGCCCTGCCGCGAGCGGTTGGTCTGGCAGACAAGCCGGCTTTTCCTTTGGATAACGATAGGAGGACAGGTGCGCCGTGTCGGAGTTCAACACAAACAGGAATTGAGGTGGCAGTATCTGTGGAAGCAAGAACAAACGGTCGGCCCGGCACATGGAGCCTGTTTCTCTCTCCACAGATACTACTTCATAGCTGAATGTTAGCAGCATTTTCTGTCTTATTTCCGAGTTGCAGCTTTTTTAAAAAAAATTCCACACAGAAGACTCGAAACCTAATACTACTAAACCGCAAACAGGATTTAGCGTTCTTTAAGTGCTGCTTTGATCGAACACTTGCAGTGTTCTGAACGGCAGGGTCAGGAAAACAACGGAGTAAACTTACCGGGTATTCCAGAACATTGACACGGTGGCATAGGTTCAGCATTTGGGGAATATTCAAGTAGTTAATGCCTAGAGGGAGCACTGTGGTTACATGGAGAGACTGGGTAGGCTGGGGTTGTTTTCTCTGAAGTGGAGGAGGTTGGTGGCTGAAATTTTGGAGGTATGTACGTAAAATTATGAGGGAGCTCAATAGAAAGGACAGTAAAAAAAAAAAATGGTGGTTCCTATGTCACGAGAGCATAGGTTTAAGGTGAGAGGTTTTTCTTGAGGCGACCCGAGGAGATTTTTCCCCCCACAGTGGGTGGTCGAATTCTGGAATGTGCTGCTGAGGAGGCGATGGAGGGAGATACTCTCCTGGCATTTATAAAACATGTAGAAAAGTACTTGGGTGGTACAGGCTTAAAAAGCTACGTGTCTAATGTTAGTGAATATGCTGAGTAGAACCAGGCAGCAGGGACATTGTGAGCCGAAGGTTCTGTTCCTGGGCCGTACGGCTCTAAAATGCTGATTCTGTTTGTGAGAAAACAGTAAGCACCAAATGATTAGTACTTAATCTCTGGAAAAACCCAACAGCTTCACTTCTTCACTTCAGTGAAGTAGATCTGTCACCCTTACCCAGTCAGGTCTATGTAGACTTCAGACCAACTATGTGCTTCTGCAATTTACAGATGGGTAGGGGTTGACACTAAATACTGGCAATGTCAGTGATATCCACGCTCCTATAAATTAATCTTTATTTTTAAATAATGTGACCAGATAATTATTTTTGGTTGTTGTTTGTCCAGTGAGAATGGATCCCCAGGGGTTTTAAGCATGTCACCCAGATCGCAGGATGGGTGCTGGGAAATGCTTTCCAATAGTGGATGGCATGTCTGGAATCTTCCCTCAGCTACCATCAGGCAGGAAGTTACATTCCGCATCATCAGGTTCAAGAGGAGCTACTCCACCTCAACATTCGGCTCCCGAACCAACCAGCACTACCTCAGTACAGCAACACTAGGGCCACTTTGATTATTTTACACTATTATAGATTTTGTTTCTTTTTTTTGTTCTAATTGTGTTCCTGTAAATAGGTTCTTTCTTGTAAAAATGTGTATAAATTATCTTTATGATTTTCCCATAAATGCTACATATAGATGCTATGTGCCTGTAATGATGCAGCAAGTAAGTTTTTAATTGCACTTGTGCATAACATGCACTTGTGCAGATGACAATAAACTCAACTTAGTTAATGAAACTAGAGAAGCGAAACATAATTATCAGAAAGACCTAAGTTACTTTACATAAACATGTTTTACTGGCAAATGGAGGAATTGAACCAAAGAATGGGAAGTGACTGGAATAAAAAAAATTAAAACACTAAAGGAGACAGTAAGCCTATTGTGAATGTGCAGTTTAAAAGGGTTTTTGTCTTCAGGTACAAGGTTTTGCACCCTAAAACCTGTTGGCTGATAAGGACTTCCCTATTTCCCCTTGAATAATTACTTTCAGCCTATGTTCTCTAGTGTTTCATCCCTCTGCTAACACATGAAAGAGACTGGTGAGGATCCTGATGAAGGGTCTCAGCCCAAAATATCGACTCTTTATTCCTTTCCATAGGTGCTACTTAACCTGCTAATCTGCAGCATTTTGTGTGCGTCACTCTGGACTCCAGCATCTCTAGAATCTCTTGTGTTTAGGACAGAACCTGTCCTCAAGCTTGTCCAAGGGTAAATGACAAGATGGGAGGAATCTTCAATTATTTTGGCTGTGAAGAAAATAAGTTGCAGAGCTATAGGGAAATAGAAGTGTGTTTATGGGATAAATGGGGCTGCTTGCTGGGAAGCCAGAATGAAGTCTTCCATGTATTTATAAGTACAAAGTCCACATTTCTCAACATCCTCTCATTAATTGTTCATATCTTTTCTTACTGCACCTCCACAAATGTATTAGCTTGCAGTTCTCTGGATCAAAAGCACTGGTTCACATCTTTCTGCATTAAATTAACATTAATTCACTATTATTTGATTTGCATTAACATTTAAACCTTTTCCAATTTACTAGACCATAAAGTGTAAGGGCCATAATGAGGTAGTTTGGGAGATGACTGAGCAGATCAATAGATTCCACCAGTCCATACGCTATCATGAGGAAATCTGCAGATGCTGGAAATCCAAGCAACACACACAAAATGCTGGAGGAACGCAGCAGGCCAGGCACCACCTATAGGAAGAAGTACAGTCGACGTGTCAGGCCGAGACCCTTCGTCAGGACTAACTGAAAGAAGAGATAGTAAGAGATTTGAAAGTGGGAGGGGGAGGGGGAGATCTGAAATGATAGAAGGCGGCGGGGAGGGGGAGGGATGAAGCCAAGAGCTGGAAAGTTGATTGGCAGAAGGGACGTACACTATACTGGGCATATTAATGGGAATATATGAACAAATCCCTACAAATAGTTTTGCTGGTTTGATGTCAATATCCCACTGTTTAACCCTATTTCAAGAGGGGCAAACTAAGATCATAATCTAAAAAGGCATTATTTAAAACTTTGAGCACTGACCAGAAAATGAAGTATAGTTTTTGAGGTAATGTTCCCCACCATTGAGCACATTTTTAAGGAGCACTGCTACTTAGAGAGCAGTATCCATTATCAAGGAACACACCATCCAGCCCTGCGTTCTTGTTGCTGCCACTGGGAAGGAGGTACAGGAGCCTTAGGTCCCACCCCACCAGGTTCAGAAACAGTTATTACCCTTCAACCATCAGGCTCCTGAACCAGAGTGGATAACTCAAGTCTAAACTGATTGCACAACCTACAGACACGTTTTCAAGGTCTCTGCAACTCGTGTTCTCTGTATTATTTATTTATTCATTATCTTTGTATCTGCGCTGATTGACTTCTTTTGGACATTGGCTGTTTGTCAGTCTTTGTGTGTAGTTTTTCATTGACTCTATTGTATTTCTCTATTCTACTGTATATCCCTGCAAGAAGATGAGTTGCAGGGTAGTATATGGTGACAGGTACTTAATTTCATATTTACTTTGAACTTTAATAAGTAAAGCACTGTGACTTCTGAACCAAGGATGGTGACTGTAGAATAGGCAGCTCTACAACAGAAAACTCAATTAGTCAGCTATGAAACAAGCCTACTGCTCCGCCCCCACCTCCAACTCACAAAAGAAAGAAAAAGTTCTGATGATTGTAATCTGTAAAATTGTTGCTGTCTGGATAAACAATATGTTCTGAAATGATTAATGTAAGTTACCAATGCTGAACTAGTCAGCGGATATGCACTGTCAAAGAATTTCACCTAATTAGGGTTTAGAGACCAATCCTGGGCTGTCAGCACAAAATAAATGATGAGTCTTTCTGCATACAGTGAGCATTTTTTAAATAGTGAATTCTGTTTCTCATTCCACAGATACTACCTGACCTGCTGTTGTTCCCAGCAGTCTCTGTTTTTATTTCTGAATTTCCAGAATCTGTTTTTTTGTTTTGCACCCTTTCATTGGACACCTCCTGTGGAACCTCTGATTTCATTGTTTCATTTGTTGCTGGCTCACAGATGTTGTTTTTATCTGTGGCTGCAGAGGCTTGGTTGCATGAGTGGGTGAATTCAGTGAGTTCTCACGATGTTTATTCCCCTGCCTGTCAGAGTATTGAGTGGCAGGTGAGGTGTACACAGAAAGTCAGCTTTCACCAAACGTATGGTATGTATGTTCTCCATGCCCACCCTAGACCAGAGGCCAATTACAAATTTCACTCAATGTGTAGCAACCCTGCTCTGGATTTGGGTAGGCACAGGTTCCACAGCAATTTCTGATTTCAACATTTATGAGAGATTTGGATGGGGAGGGTATAGAGGGTTATAGTTCTGTGTAGATCAATGGGGATAGTTTGGCATGGACTAGATGGGCTGATGGCCTGGATTTCTGAGCTATAGTGCTCTGTGCTCTGGGAACTGGGCACCACACAGCTGTATTTAGATGCACAAATCTAGTTCCATGCTATCTTATTGGTGGTGCTGTCTTTCTAATGGAGCCCAGTTTTTAAACTGAGCCCATGTTTGCTGTCTCAAGACAAGAAAGATTTCATGAGGTTATTTCTCAGAAAAGCAGGGGATTTTCCTCATTACTTTCTCCTCACTTGTTAGCTAGAAAAAAACAGATTATATGTTTCTTATCATGCATCAACTACTGAGAATTCTCTTTATACAAAAGCCTGATTCATTTTTTCATATTGAGACTGTGCTTGGAGGTGAAATGTGCCTCTGCACCCTCCCACTCAGTCTCTCTCTATTCCTTTCTACCAGGTGTTCATAGCTTCAGTTTCTCCCTTTTTGGGCACATTCGGTATGAACCATCTGCTTTTGCTTCATGCTAAGTTTTCACAACCATCACCTCGTGCCCCATACAGAACTTCCAAAAGCGGATAGACTACTTCAGCTGCCCAGTGGGCTCATTTGAGCCTCCCACCTTTCCCAAATGGTATTTTTAAAATAAGAATAAATAAGGTTCTTGAACAAACCTCTTGTATGATAAAGCTAAACTCTTGATCTCATAATCTACTTCATTGTGCCCTTTGTGCTTCATCTGTTTCCCTTCACTGTACTTCCTCTGTAACTGTAACACTATAATACTGCATTCTATTATTGCTTTTCCTTATTACCACCTAGTTGTATTAATGAAAGGAATGCACTAATTGGATTAAAAGATTCAAAGTACATTTTTGTTGAAGCATGTATGCAGTATACAACCCTAAAATTCGTCTTCCCCACAGACATGCACGAAACGAAGAACCGTGCAACTGACCCATTCAAAGAAAAACATCAAACATCAAACCCCCCTCCCCTCACGTACAAAAAAATTGTGCAAGTAGCAACAAAAAAAAAGCAAGCAAAAACACAGAATATAAAACACAAAATCAAAAGATCGTGTGGAGGCTTTTTCCCAGGGCTGAAATGGCTAACAGGAGGGGACATAGTTTTAAGGTGTTTGGAAGTAGGTACAAGGGGAATGTCAGAGGTAATTTTTTCACACAGAGAGTGGTGGAAGTGAGGAATGCACTGCCAGTGATGGTGGCAGAAGCGGATACAATAGGGTCTTTTAAGAGATTCTTAGATAGGTACATGGAGCTTAGAAAAATAGAGGGCTGTGTAGTAGGGAAGTTTCTAGGCAGCTTCTGGAGTCGATTACACGGTCGGCACAACATTGTGGGCTGAAGGGCCTGTTATGTGCTTAAGTTTCTATGTTCTAACAGGCACATTTCAGTATAATTCAGCTCAGTGTTCATTATCTACAGGCTGCTCCGATTCATGGAAAGTGTGTGTAAACTCAAACCGGTTTATAAATGGTATAAATCCTGGAGGATGAACTCAGCAAGCCTGGCAGCAACTATGGAAAGGAATAAAGAGTTGCTGTCTCAGGGTGAGACCCTTCATCAGGACCCCACTGTCTGGTGAAGCAAGTCCCAATGAAGGTCCCAGCCTGAGACGTCGACTGTTTATTTCTCTCCATAGATTCTGCCTGACTTGTTGACAAAATCATTTTGTGTATGCTGCTCTGGATTTCCAGCAACTGCAGAATCTCTTGTGTCTATAAATGGCATGATCATTTGTAAATGGATAATGGGATACTTACTCATTATGGCACAAAAGGAGGTTGTTTTCCCATTAAGTTCTCGCCGGCCCCTGACAGATCATTCCTCCTCTCCTTATTTCCCTGCAACTTGTTCTCTCTCACAAGCCCATCAACAGCCCTTTGATTCTTTTGGCTCTTCCTACTCTAACAGGCTATCCTACAGTGGCCGGTTAGTCTACCAGTACATCTCTGAGAAGCAGGGGAAGTGTTCAAACTCCTCGAATCCTGGCTGCTCTCAGGATGTTGAGGCAGCAGGATTACGCATTGCGACATCAATTGTAATGTACATAACAATTTCATCCAAGTGAATGTTTTTCCTTTCTTTCTTTCCTCACAGAGCTGAATGTTTCTCAGCCCGCATGGCTGGGCGTTTCAAGCACAGGCAAGCCTGCTCTGGACTGCATGCACAACTCTGACAACAATACCGAGCTGAAACTAACAATTCTTAAGGGGAATCAGAAATCATTTTTTTGCTTTGGTACCACAACTGCAAACTCACAGTCTTTCATATCAAATGAACCCCTTCGCTGTCATTTTGAACGGATCCCAAACAAAGTCTCCGTCATGATACTTGGACTGAACTCTTCATTGGTCGATCATTATTATTGTAAGATTGAGAAATTGTATCCTCCACCTTACGAATCCAGACTTGGAAATGGTACATTCATCTACATCAAAGCAGAAGACATGAAATGTGAGGAAATTTTCTTATTGATACAGTATTAGTTTTTTTTTGTGTTAATGTGGGTGTTCATCAGCATGAGGCAAACATGAAGAGCAATTGAACCCTTTTAATTTAATATTCCTGGAGTGACTATCAGAGTGCGTACAATTAAATTAGATAGAGAACTATGCTTTTTTTTGTTCCAAAGGCACTCAATGGCCACTTTATTGGGTATATCTGTACACTTGCTTGTTAGTGCAAATATATAATCAGAAAATAATGCAGCTCCAACACAATGCATAAGGGATGCAGACATGGTCAAGAAGTCCAGTTACTGTTCAGGCAAAACATCAGAATAGGGAAGAAAAGTGATCTAAATTACTTCGATAATGAAATGATTATTGGTGCTAGATGGGGTGATTTGAATATCTCAGAAACTGCTGATCTCCTATGATTTTCAAGCACAACCTTCCCTAGAGTTTCCGGTGAAAAACAAAATATTATCCAGTCACTGGCAGTTGTTGGGTGAAAATGCCTTGTTAATGAGAGAGGTCGAAGGAGATCGGCTAGACTGGTTCAAGCTGACAGGAAGGCCACAGTAACTCAAATAGCCAAGCGTCACCACAGTGGTGTGCAGTAGAGAATCTCTGAATGCACAACATGTTGAACCTTGAAGTGGATGGAGTACAGCAACAGAAAATCCCAAAGATACACTCAGTGACCATTTTATTACGTACAGGAAGTACCTAATAACGTGGCCACTAAGTGTATATTCCACGGCCACACCTCCAGGAAATGCCCTCCTGAAGTACAGATGTGATGTTTATCCCTTTCCCCATTCAGTCGTTTTGACTGGAAGGCTTGTGCCAAATTAGATGTTGTTTATGTTTCTGGACGCAGATATCAATATAAAGTTTAAGGTGTTTAGTCAGGCCTTTAAAATGTAATTTTGACCATAAGACAAAGGAGGAGAATTTGGCCATTTGGTCCATCGAGTCTGCACTGCCATTCTATCATGGCTGATTTATTACCCCTCTCAGCCACATTCTTCTGCCTTCTCCCCATAACCTTTGACACCTTTACTAATCAAGAACCTATCAACCTCCACTTGAAGGATGCCCAATAACTTGGTCTTTGCAATGAATTCCACAGATTAACCATCCTCTGGCTAAATTTATTGAGAAAGATTAATTCGATTGAACTAGATTGATTTCTAACTCTACATTTTAGCTTCCATTAAAAGAGTGAATTCCAGAATCATTAATAACTTTGTCTTGATAAGTCAATTCATATTATAGGATGTTCCTGATAACAACATTGACTCACTTAGGCTCTCCTCTTGTTCTCCTTCATTTACACTTGATTATCCTGAGTAGTTTTATTTATAATTCTAAATTTTCCTGTGGATCTTTGGCCACTTGCAAACGCACACTAGTCTTTAAATTAAAATACAACTAGAATGTGCCAAAGAGATTTGGTTGAGATTTTTCAACCAAATGTACATCAGTTGACAACAGGCTGTGATCTGAAGGCAGTTGCAGAGACTTGAATTTATAAATTCTAGGCTTCCACTGTTGCATAATAAGGAAGTAAACACAATTGGAGATGCAGTATTTTGGACGCCATGGGATAATAGTGAGGAAGGAGATTACTTCGTTAGGATCAAATGGCTCTTTGATCTGAAGAAGTTAGATTTTATTTTCCCACAACAGCGAGTTTGCTTCAAGTGTCTTCACAGAATGGGATGAAGGAGAGAAAGGAGATGCACAAAATAAGTACCACTCTTTAACTTGCCAAATGAACAAGCTAGTATTACAACTCTTCTTTGCTTAGCATATTTATTCCAAAATCTGGATGTCCATTCTCCAGTGATCATGAACCTCCGTCTATAAAAAGCAGTTTCCCCAGAATCCATGATCAGTTATGGGCAAGGGTTCATTATTTATACCATGCATCAGCTAGGAAAAGTGTTCTCCAATTTTGTACCCGGCTCCAGTACTAAGGTTAGATTCTTATACCTGAAGGAAGAGTATTCCCTTCTTGGCTGCAGGAATCCCCTAACCACTTTGGTTAATTCAGTAGGAAACTGCACTCTTTTGTAGACAACTCTGAGCCTTAATAGGGAGTGAGGTTTTTGTGGAAAAGTAGTGCAAGGGGCAGAATCCTTCTGCCTTGGTTCCAATAAGATTGACACAGCTGGGATGACCAGATCTCCAAAGTGTTTGTAATCCATGATGCTTTATTGTATTTCAGGTTCTCAGTTTCCCTTCTTCCTGATTGTGGGAATTCTACTGCTTCTGCTTCTAATCTGCATAGTTTCCGCCATCATTGTGATAACCAAAGTAAGTGGAAATCAAAATATTCTGATTGCTTGCTTAAGCAGAGATGAACCAAGGGTGCTTTATTGATTCTGTGTATACTTCCCTCTGCCTCAGGTTAGCAGCCATTCTCCCCTCTCTCCAACCCTATCAGACAGAAGATATTGAAGTTTGACAACACACAGCACCGGGATCAAGCACACTTTCTATCCTGCCGTTATAAGACTCTTAAACAAATGCCTTTATGATAAAGATGAACTCTTGATCTCTCGGCCTACCTTACCATGGCCCTTGTACGCTCAGTGGCTACGTTATTAGGTACTCTTGAGACTGCTGTGCGTGAAAATCACAGACCAGCAGTTTCGGAAATACTCAAACCATTAAAGCTATGCTCTCTATAATTTAACATTTCCAAGCTGGGAGAAAGACTCTGACTCTCTTCCCTGCTTATACCTCTCATAGTTATAGAAACATACAGCACAATACAGGCCCTTCGGCCCACAAAGCTGTGCTGAATGTGTCCCTATCTTAGAACTACCTAGGTTTTACCCATAGCTGTCTATTTTTCTAAGCTCCATGTATCCATCCAGGAGTCTCTTAAAAGACCCTATTGTATCCACCTCCACCACCGCCGCCAGTACCCCATTCCATGCACTCACCACTCTCTGCGTAAAAAACTTACCCCTGACATCTCCTTTGTACTTACTTCCAAGCACCTTAAAACTGTGTCCTCTCGTGCTAGCCATTTCAGCCCTGGGGAAAAGCCTCTGACTATCCACACGATCAATGCCTCTCATCATCCTATACACCTCTATCAGGTCATCTCTCATCCTCTGTCGCTCCAAGGAAAAAAGGCCAAATTCACTCAACCTATTCTCATAAGGCATGCTACCCAATCCATGCAGCATCCTTGTAAATCTCTTCTGCACCCTTTCTATGGTTTCCACGTCCTTCCTGTAGTGAGGCGACCAGAACTGAGCATAGTACTCCAAGTGGGGTCTGACCAGGGTCCTATATAGCTGCAACATTACCTCTCTGCTCTTAAACTCAGTCCCACGATTGATGATGGCCAATGCACCATATGCCTTCTTAATCACAGAGTCTAGTAAAATAATATTCACACTGATGTTTCAATATCCTTCCAGGACCTTGTTCTAGTTGTGGGCCTTCATGCATCTATCTCCTCCAACACCCCATTTCAATTTTCTTTGCCCCATCAATGAGATCTTCCCCTCATCCGAAGACACAACTTTAATGAAAATCATTGTTTTTCTTGAACCGGTTGCTGGGTGTGTTACAATAAATGTGTCTTTCTGATTCCTGCAGAAAAAAGTGAAGAAAACCAACGTGAATCCAGTGTATGAGCAAATGGCGCCCACTAGAGGGAGGTAAGCACAATAGAATGGGACAAAATGGATACCAAAACAACCACTAATCTTTCATACATCTTCGGAATAAAAAATATGATAAGCGGGTAAATAAATGGCAGTGATTACATTTCACGAAGGATTAATGTTAAGAGTACGGGCTAAATCTCAACTTAAAGATAAAAACATTAGCTTATTTGCTACGTGTACTGTACATTGCAACATCAAGGCGTACTGTGAAATGCATGGCTTACCTCTACAACCAACACAGCCCAAGGATGTGGTGAGGGCAGCCCACAAGTGTCACCTTGCTTCAAGCTCCAACATAGCACGGTCACGACGTACTCACCCCAAACGCTAACCATCCATGTTTGGAATGTGGGAGGAACCCCACACAGTCACTCAGAGAACATGCAGACTCATTGCAGTCTGAAGTGTTATGCTAATTGCTCTGCTTCCGTGCTGTCCTTATCAAAGAGAATAAGGCAAGAAATTGAAAATAAGATGAAAATAACTTTCAACTGTATTATTTTTGTTTGGTGTTCAGAAAATAAAATGGTGGGATGCAGGCTGATGAAGAAGCGATACTACGCAACCTACATGTACACAGCTAACAATTCTGGGAAGCACACAACCACAGTTCCATGATGAATTTGATTGCAAATCCTACCTGTGATTGGGTACCTGGTGGGATTGATTGGAGGATTGTGAGATCCAGCTCTTCACCACATGATGATCTTCACGATTGATACTGTGCACGGTGTAAACTACAGTTCACACAAATTACCAGACTGACACGACTGAGGGCTGCCACCACCGTACAGGACACAAATGGGATTTTATTTGAGTTGGGAGGTGAGTGTAGGGTGTATCACAGGCTGTCTGTTCAGCAGGACTATACTTCATGCTCCGGTTATGCATAATTAAAGGTCGTTCCATGAGTTTGTTTGGGGACATTTTCATGATTGTGCTGCCTGATGTGCAAGTGTTGGCAGTTTTTTCCTGTTTCTATTTGTAATAAAAAAGTATTATGTTAAACTCAAAGTTCTCTTATTTCTTAAAAAAATTACACTTAGTGGCCACTTCATTAGGTACACTTATATGCTTGCTCATTAATGCAAATAAGTGTTGGAGCATGGCCAAGTGGTTAAGGCATTCGTCTAGTTATCTGAAAGTTGCTAGTCTGAGCCTTGGCTGAGGCTGCGTGTGTGCCCTTGAGCAAGGCACTTAACCACACACTGTTCTGCAACGACACCGGTGCCAAGCTGTATGGGTCCTAATGCCCTTCTCTTGGACAACATCGGTGGCGTGGAGAGGGGAGACTTGCAGCTTGGGCAACTTCCAGTCTTCCACAAAAAAAAACCTTGCCCAGGCTTGCGCCCTGGAAACTTTCCAAAGTGCAAATCCAATGCAAATATCTAATTAGTCAATCACGTGGCAGAAATTCAAGCATAAAAGCATGTCGACGTGGTCAAGAGGTTCAGTTGGTGTTCAGACTAAACATCATGTACATTGCAACATCAAAGCCTGTAGTGAAATGCACTGTTTACCTCTACACCCAACAGTCTGAGGAAGAAATGTGATCTAAGTGACTTTGAACATGAAATGGTTGTAGGTGCTAAATGGGGTAGTTTGAGCCTCTCAGAAATTGCTGATATCCTGGGATGTTCACGCTCACAAGAATTTACAGAGAATCGTATGAGAAACAAAAATAAAAACTCAGAGAGTGGCAGTTATGTTGACCACATATCTTGTTAATGAGGTCGGAGAATAGCCAGACTGGTTCAAACTGACAGGAAGGTGGCCACGCATTACAACAGTGATGTTTAGAATAGCATCTCTGAACTCACAACACGTCAAACCTAGAAGCGGATGGGCTACAGCCTGTACCTAAAAATGTGGCCACTGAGTGTGTGTTTTCAATAAAGCTATGCAACTTGCTGTATGTAATTGCCAAGGTGCACCTATAATTTGGTAAATTGTACCTAAAACATGTCGATCCTACCTATCTGAAATCAGGGTTAATTTTCCAAATTTGGGAGCAAACTCGGGTACAGGCGGAGACAGGTTGGCAAATCATCATTCCTGTTTCCAAATTGTCAAAAGATTTCTAAATGAACTTCAGAGCCCCAAGTCATTGTGAGATGTGTTTATGAGATCAAACAATAATCAGTAAAGAATTACAAAGCTCTTCATTGACCCCAAGGGTGACAGATGCTTTCTGAATCAAAGCTGAAGTAAAAGTCTGATAAAGTAAGTTAAAAACTTACTAATATATTTGACAGCAGCTATAACCAAACCTGCAACACTTACACAGAAACTTGGGCTGACAAGAGTCACAGAATTACGCTCTGAAGCCAAGGTACTTGATTTTTGTTCCTCCACGTCACCCTGCCTTTAAACTGGATTGTTGAAATGAGAGGAAGCTGTCTGGCCTATCTTTAAAAGGTGCCATCCATCACAGATCAACCCCATCATCCAGGGCAAAGTGAAAGCCTTCTTCACTTTGCTTCTGTCAGAGAGGAGGTACAGGATCCTGAAAACACCCGACATTTTACCAATTGCTTCTTTCCTCTGCCATCAGATTACTGAACAGACAGTGAACCATGAACACTGGCTCATGCACTTTTCACAATACTTATTCAACTTAAAGTGTTTCAATATATAGTTCTTACTGTAGTTTATAGTATTTTTGTGTATTGCACTGTCACGACATAGATCAGTGATATTAATTCTGATTCTGAGCCCTTTGAACCAATTTTGTCATCCAATTGGACCCTGGCTGATCATTTTCACCTTTGCATCTGTAATTGCCGATACAGCTACTTAACCTGATGAATGGTCTCTGACTGGAACCATTTTTCTTTTCCCACAGACGTGAATCGATCAGCTGAGCAGTTCCAGCATTTTCTGTTTGTGGCTAAACTACTAGTCCTGATTTTGTTTTAACATTTTCAATTTGGCTTAAGACATTTCAAGAGGCATTCAGACATTCCCGGATTTCCACAACTTAAGGTGTGAAGTTCAGTGACCCAAGGTTGTTCAGAGACCATTAGAAACAATTCCCGCACAGAGCAACAGATTAACAGAAAACTGACACGTGTTGCTGAGATTAATCCAGTCACTACCAGCAACCAAGGCAAGAAGAAGAGCAAATTTTTGCCTATCTTTTCTGAGAAGTACTTCAATTTTTTCCTCTTTGCTAATCTATATTTTAGATCAAACAAATGATGACACGCCACTACTCTGGTTTCTAGGTCTGACGGTGTGTTATGCTTTCTGCTGCCACAGTGTGACGGTCTAGTTCCGTTCATCTCTTGTGAAACTGATGTGCAGCGTTTAGTTTGGCTCAATGGTCCACCTGTTCAAGCAGAGGCTAGGAGGGCTAAGGTGGGCAGTGCACAGATTTCCCAAGTCTGAAGGACTGCTACAATCTCAAGAGATATGTATGTAGGAATCGATTTGGAAGCAGTGAGTGTTCAGTGGGGAGGAAGATTGTGTGGGGCTCCAGAACTAGCATCATTCTGCTCTGCGAGTGCAGTGCCAACCCTCCGTGGAGAGCAAGTCATAGAGTCAGGGAGCACTGCAGCACCTGACTCTTCTGGCCCTTCTAGTCCGACTGTCGTTCTGCCTAGTCCTATTGACCTGCACCTGGACTATAGTCCTCCAAACCCCTCCCATCCATGTATCTATCCAAATCGAGCCCGCATCCACCACTTCCACTGGCAGCTTGTTCCACATTCTCACCGTCCTCCAAGTGAAGAAGCTCCCACTTAAACATTTCACCTTTCACCATTAACCCAAGACTTCTGGGTATAGTCTCACTTAACCTCAGTGGAAAAAGCCTGCTTGCATTTACCTTATCTATACCCCTCATAATTTTATATACCTCTGTCATAATTTTATATACTTCTCCTACGCTCTAGGGAATAATCAACACGTACAACAAGCTGGAGGAACTCAGCAGGCCAGGCAGCATCCGTGGAAACGAGCAGTCAACATTTCGGGCCGAGACCATTCATCCTGACAAAGTTCCTCCAGCTTGTTGTACGTGTTGATTTGACCACAGCATCTGCAGTGTACTTGGTGTTTACTCTAGGGAATAAAGTCCTAACCTATTCAACCTTTTCCTATAATTCAGGTCCTTGAGTCCCAGCAGCATCCTTGTAAATTTTCCCTGTACTCTTTCAATCTTATTGATACCTTGCATCTTGTGAAATGGGTGACTGTAGGGGAGGAGGAACGGCTGGATGAGTTGTTACCTCACCACTCCTGCAACAAGAATTCTACCCTGACCGAGTGAGTGGCTGGAAACTCTGCAAGCGCAGTGAGGAAGTGGGACGTCATGTTCTTTGGTAAGAGAACGAAAGGCTGATCATTATCTAAGTGGAGAGAGACCAGAACAAAATAAAGCATAGAGAAATCTCGGTGTGCTTGTGCATGAATCACAGAGTGTTACGCAGGTAGAGCAAGCAATTATGAGAGTAAATGACATCTTGGCCTTTATTGCAAAGGAGCTTGTACCAGGGAGCTTCTGATATAATTATACAAGGTGTCAGTGAGGTCTCACCTGGAATACTGCACACAGTTTTAGTCCCTTTACCTATTATAGTGGCATTGAAAACAATGCAAAGGATGCTAAGCCCTAGGATGAAAGGGTTATCCAGAAAGAAAGGTTATACAGCTTGTGCCTGCATTCTTTGAAGAATGAGGTGCAACCTTGCTGAAATATTTAATATGACAGGGAGGTGATGTAGGTGTGGAAGTGCTTCCACTAGTGGAAGAGTTTTAAATGAAGGGATAAAACTAGAAGATAAGACTCCAGTTTAAAACCAAAGCATGTAGAAGTCTCTTCTCACATCAGTGGTGAATCATGGATGTCACGTTGAGTTTTATCAGGCACTGGTCAGAACCCATGGAGTATTGTGAGCAGTTTTGGGCCCCTTAGAACCATAGAACATTACAGCACAGAAACAGGCCTTTTGGCCCTTCTTGGCTGTGCTGAACCATTTTTCTGCCTAGTCCCTCTGACCTGCACCTGGCCTATATCCCTCCATACACCTCTCCTCCATGTACCTGTCCCAAGTTTTTCTTTAATGTTAAAAGTGAGCCCACATTTATAACTTCATCTGGCAGCTTATTCCACACTCCCACCACTCTCTGTGTGAAGAAGCCCCCCCATTGTTCCCTTTAAACTTTTCCCCCTTCCCCCTTAACCCATGTCCTCTGGGTTTTTTTTTCTCCCCTAGCCTCAGTGGAAAAAGCCTGCTTGCATTCACTCTCTCTATATCCATCATAATTTTATATACCTCTATCAAGTCTCCCTCATTCTTCTATGCTCCAGGTAAAAAGTCCTAACCTATCCAACCTTTCTCTGTAACTCAGTTTCTCAAGTCCCAGCAACATCCTTGTAAACCTTCTCTGCACTCTTTCAACCTTATTAATATCCTTCCTGTAATTCGGTGACCAAAACTGCACACAATACTTCAAATTCAGCCTCACCAATGCCTTATACAACCTCACCATAACATTCCAATTCTTATACTCCATACTTTGATTTATAAAGGCCAATGTACCAAAAGCTCTCTTAATGACTCTACCTACCTGTTACACCATTTTTAGGGAATTTTGTATCTGTATTCCTAGATCCCTCTGTTCTACTGCACTCCTCAGTGCCCCACCATTTACCTTGTATGTTCTACCTTGGTTTGTCCTTCCAAAGTGCAATACCTCACACTTGTCTGTATTAAACTCCACCTGCCATTTTTCAGCCCATTTTTCCAGCTGGTCTAAATCCCTCTGCAAGCTTTGAAAACCTTCCTCACTATCCACTACACCTCCAATCTTTGTATCATCAGTAAAGTTGCTGATCCAATTTGCCACATTATCATCCAGATCATTAATATAGATGACAAATAATAATGGACACAGCACTGATCCCTGTGGCATACCACTAGTCACAGGTCTTCACTCAAAGAAGCAATCCTCCACTACCACTCTCTGGCTTCTCCCACTGAGCCAATGTCTAATCCAATTTACTACCTCTCCATGTATACCGAGCGACTGAATCTTCCTAACTAACCTCCCATGCGGGACCTTGTCAAAGGCCTTACTGAAGTCCATGTGGACAACATCCACTGCCTTCCCTTCATCCACTTTCCTTGTGGCCTCCTCGAAAAACTCTAATAGATTTGTTAAACATGACCTACCACACACAAAGCCATGTTGACTCTCTCTAATAAGTCCCTGTCTGTCTAAATACTTGTAGATCCTATCTCTTAGTACTCCTTCTAATAATTTACCTACTACCAACGTCAAACTTATCAGCCTGTAATTTCCTGGATTACTTTTAGAGCCTTTTTTAAACAACGGAACAACATGAGCTATCCTCCAATCCTCTGGCACCTCACCTGTAGAGACTGACATTTTAAGTATATCTGCCAGGGCCTCTGCAATTTCAACATTAGTCTCCTTCAAGGTCTGAGGGAATACCCTGTCAGGTTGTGAGGTTTTATCTACTCTGATTTGCCTCAAGATAGCAAGCACCTCCTCCTCTTCAATGTGTATAGGTTCCATGACCTCACTACTTGTTTGCCTTATTTCCATTGACTCTATGCCAGTTTCCTTAGTAAATACAGATGCAAAAAACCCATTTAAGATCTCCCCTATTTCTTTTGGTTCTATACGTAGCTGACCACTCTGATCTTCAAGAGGACTAATTTTATCCTTTACTATCCTTTTGCTCTTAGTATACCTATAGAAGCTCTTTCGATTATCCTTCACCTTGACTGCCAAAGCAACCTCATGTCTTCTTTTAGCCCTCCTGATTTCTTGCTTAAGTATTTTTTTGCACTTTTTATACTCCTCAAGTACCTTATTTGCTCCCTGTTTCCGATACATGTCATACATCTCTCTCTTCATTTTTATCAGAGTTCCAATATCCCTAGAGAACCAAGGTTCCTTATTCTTATTCACTTTGCCTTTAATCCTGACAGGAGCATACAGACTCTGCACTCTCAAAATTTCTCCTTTGAAGGCCTCCTAGTTACCAACGACATCCTTGCCAGGGAACAACCTGTCTCAATCCACGCTTTTTAGATTCTACACCTGCCCTTACACTTCCTCTCTCACCACCATTCAGGGCCCCAGACAGTCCTTCCAGGTGAGGCGACACTTCACCTGTGAGTCGGCTGGTGTGGTATACTGCATCCGGTGCTCCCAGTGTGGCCTTTTATATATTGGTGAGACCTGATGCAGACTGGGAGACTGTTTCACTGAACACCTACGCTCGGTCCGCCAGAGAAAGCAGGATCTCCCAGTGGCCACACATTTTAATTCCACGCCCCATTCCCATTCTGATATGTCTATCCATGGCCTCCTCTACTGTCAAAATGAATCCACACTCAGGTTGGAGGAAGGAACAACACCTTAAACACCAGCTGGGTAGCCTCCAACCTGATGGCATGAACATTGACTTCTCTAACTTCTGTTATTGCCCCTCCTCCCCTTCTTACCCCTTCCCTGATATATTTAGTTTTTTTTTTCTCTCTCTCTGCCCATCACTCTGCCTGTTCTTCATCTCCCTCTGGTGCTCCCCTCCCCCTTTCTTTCTCCCTAGGCCTCCTGTCCAGTGACCCTTTACCTTCTCCAGCTCTGTATCCCTTTTGCCAATCACCTTTCCGGCTCTCAGCTTCACCCCACCCCCTCCAGTCTTCTCCTGTCATTTCACGTTTTCCCCTCCCCCTCCTACTTTCAAATCTCTTACTATCTTTCCTTTCAGTTAGTCCACCAGCATTTTGTGTGTGTGGCTTTTTAGATCCTTTCTCATATCTTCAAATTTGGCCTTTTTCCAGTTTAGAACCTCAACCCGAGGACCAGATTCAGATTCAGTTTATTGTCATTTAGAAACCACAAATGCAATGCAGTTAAAAAATGAGACAACGTTCCTCCAGAATGATATCACAAAAGCATATGACAAAACAGACTACACCAGAAAATCCACATATCCAATCCCCAATCCATATTCCGGAGAGGCTGCTGCGTATTAATATTGCGCTACCATCTTAGTGTGTTCCCCAGAAAGGAGCTCCAAATCCACCAGACAAAACAAGACCAAAAACCAAAGCTACAAGACCTGCACAAAACCACATAATTACAACATATAGTTACAACAGTGCAAACAATAGCATAATTGATAAAAACAGACCATGGGCACAGTAAAAATAGTCCAAAGATTTTAAAGGACTATAAGTTCAAGAGAAATCACCACACAGTTTCCACAAGTCCTCAGGGTCCCGACAGACTCGCCATCCCACGCTGGCAGCAGAAGGGAATACCCCCGCTATGGACTGCCACGGCGCCGCCTGACTCAGCCTCGCAGACACAACACCCACCGAAAGCAACCTGAGTCCGTCGAAAGGACTCTGAATCCGTCGAACCTCCGAGCCAACGACCGTCCCCTCCGGCACAGCTTCTCCAAGCTCCATCCTCTGCCGAGCGTATTAAGACAGCCCCACCAACAGCCATTGGCAACGACCCCGAGGACTGGGGGCCTGTTCTTCCCAGCAGAGTCCCGGACCTCACAGCAGCAGCAGCAACGAAGAAGGTCTTCCTGGAGATTTCCCGATGTTCCTCCATGCTCCCACATCCGTTTTCAAACGATTATGATTGCACACGGCACCCCACTTCACAAATAACAGATAATTAGCTCCAGAGTGGCCGCTGCAAGCTGCGTCATGCCACCATCTTGGAAGTCATCTTTATTCATGATCAAGTTGAAACTAATGCTGTTATGATCACTGAAACCAAAGTGTTTCACACACACTTCCATCACCTGTCCAAACTCGTTTCCTAATAGGAGATCTAATATTGTACCCTCTCTAGTCACTACCTCTACATATTGATTTAGAAAACTTTCCTGAACACATTTTACAAGCTCTAACCCATCTAGACCTTTAACAGTATGGCAGTCCCAATCAACATGTGGAAAATTAAAATCCCCTACGATCACAACTTTATGTTTCTTGCAATTGTCTGTTATCTCTCTGCAGATTCGCTCCTCCAATTCTCACTGGGTGGTGGATAATACAACCCCATTAATGTGGTCATACCTTTCCTGTTTCTCAGCTCCACCCATATGGCTTCGGTAGGCAAGCCCTCTAATCTGTCCTGCCTGAACACTGCTGTAACATTTTCCCTGACTAGCAATGCCACTCCTCACCACTTCATTCCTCTGCCTCTGTCACGTCTGAAACATTGGAACCCTGGAACATTAAGCTGCCAGTCCTGCCCCTCCTGTAGCCAAGTTTCACTCATGGCTACAATGTCATAATTCCATGTGTCAATCTATGCCCTCAGCTCGTCAGTCTTCCCCACAATACTCCTCACATTGAAATAGACACACCTCAGAAGATTATTACCACCACACACAACCCTTCTATTTGTGACTTTGCATGAACCTTTAACATCGTTTATTTTCATCCCTGCTCCACTATCTACTTTGGCACTCCGGTTCCCATCCCCCTGCAAATCTAGTTTAAACCCCCCCCCCAATAACACTAACAAACCTCCCTGCAAAGGTATTGGTCCCTCTGTAGTTCAGGTGTAACCCGTCTCTCTTGTACAGGTCCCACCTGCCCTAGAAGAGGTCCCAATGATCCTGAAATCTGAAACCCTGTTCCCTACACCAGTTTCTCAGCCACGTGTTCATCCTCCAGAGCATCCTACACTTACCCTCACTGGCACGTGGCACAGGTAGCAATCCTGAAATTACCACCCTCGAGGTCCTGCTTTTTAACTTCCTACCAAGCTCTCCATACTCACTCTTCAGAACCTCCTCACTCTTTCTTCCTACATCACTGGTACCGATGTGTACCATGACATCTGGTTGCTCACCCTCCCATTTCAGAATGCTGTGCACGCGATCAGTGACATCCCCAACCCTTGCACCCGGGAGGCAACAAACCATCAGGGAGTCTCTGTCACAACCACAGAACCTCCTGTCTGTACCTCTAACTATCGAATCCCCTATCACTACCGCTCTCCTCTTCTTCCCCCCTCCCTTCTGCACTGCAGAGCCAGACTCAGTGCCAGAGATCCGGCTGCCACAGCTTGTCCCAGGTAAGCCATCCCGCCCCAACAGTATCCAAATCGGTATACTTGTTGTTGAGGGGAATGGCCACAGGGGAGCCCTGCTCTGCCTGCCCTTTCCCTTTCCCTCACCTGACGGTAACCCAATTGCCTGTGCGCTGCTCCTTTGGCGTAACTGCCTCCCTGTAGCTACTATCTATAAACTCCTCCTTTTCCCAAATGATCCGGAGGTCATCCAGCTCCTGCTCCAGTTTCCTAACGTGGTTTGTTAGGAGCTGCAGCTGGATGCACTTCTTGCAGGTATCGTTGTCAGGGACACCGGAGGTCTCCGATTTCCCACATCCTGCAAGAGGAGCATTCCAACATCCTGCCTGGCGTTCTCTCTACTCCAAATGAACAAAACAAAACAAAACTTACCAGAACCTACCCTCACCCCTGCCTATTCACACTGAAGCCTGTTGAGCTAAAGCCGTCCCACTCTGACTCAGTCCCCTCCAACGATGACCGCTGTATATGGCGGTCTTTTTCTTAAACCCTTAGTGCACTACGTCACGCACCTGTGCACCTGCGCACTCTTTTCCCCGATCAGTTAAAAAAAATGGCTTCTCTATGAGATGCCTTTAGTTCTTCACTCTCCGTCTCTTGTTTCAATTTAAAAAATGATTGAAAAATTCCTCTCCTTTTTAAACCTTTGGCTTGTTTCCAAACTTACTTAAAGAAATTGATTAGAGTCCAGTGGGTTCACAAGAATGATTCCAATGAACAGATGAGGAGCGTTTGATGCCTTTGAACCTGTACTTGCTACAGTTGAGAAGAATGAGGGGGATCTCATTGAATTCTATCAAATATTAAAGGCCTAGACAGAGTGAACGTGGAGACAATGTTTCCTACAGAGGGGGAGTCTAGGACCAGAGGCCACAGTCTCTGAATACAAAGATGTCCCTTTTGAACAGAGATAAGGAGGAATTTCTTTAGCCAGAGGGTGGTGAATCAGTGGAATTCATTGCCACAGATGGTTGTGGAAGCCAAGTCATGGGGTATATTTAAAGCAGAAGTTGATAGGTGCTTGATTAGTAAGGGCACTGATGGTATGGGGTGAAAGCAGGAGAATGAGGTGCTCCTTCTCAACCCCATTCCCCTGCCTTCTCCGTGCAACCTTTGCAAGTGTCACCATGCTTCCAGTGCCAACGTAGCATGCCCACAACTCACTAACCAAAATCCTAGTGGTATGTCTTTTGGTATGTAAGGGTGGAAACCAAAGCACCCAGGGGAAACCCACATGGTCAAGGGGAGAACGTACAAACTCCTTACAGACAGCGACAGGAGATGAACCGTAATCTGTGATCGCTGGCACTGTAAAGCAGTGCACTAACCACTACACCGTCGTGCTGCCAAACATCAAGGAGATATTTGGAAAAACATCCCTTCACCACCTGAAAACATTCTAAAGAAGAAGCAAAAACGTCCTTTTATAGAACAGCTTAAACATCCCAATGTTCTTACAGGAGTATGATCAGGGGAGATATTTGGAAGAGTGACAGAAAGGTTCATCGTGGAGGTTAAGTTCTGAGATGGGTCTTGCAAGGATGAGAGGGTGAGAGAAGCATAGGGATGGAGTTCCAGGACTTAAGTGCATAGGCTGCTTAAAGCTGTAGAGGAGTGGAGCTGGGATAGGGTGAAGTCCAGACTTATGACATTGAACATTATAGCACATTACAGGCCCTTTAAGCCCAACCTACCTTCCAACCTACTCCAAGATCAATCTAACCCTTCCCTCCTATATAGTCTATTATCCATGGTGGCCTTGAACCATCACGAACACTCACTTGTGGGAGAGGCGGCATGAGGTTTAAAAAGAGCTCAGGTCCTTTTGGTTCTTTTCAGTGGCCTTTAATCATTGTGTGCACTTACTTGTGGGAGAGGTAGTGTGAGGTTTAAAAGGAGATTAGGGCTTTTCAGGACTTTTTGGCAGCTTTCAATCATAGTAAACCGTTAGGCACTTGGCAAAGCCAATAAAAGGATGGGAGGTGTGAGCTGAGCAGCCATTGTGGGAGTGGGCCCGTGTTAGGGTGGTCAGGCTTTGACTCAAAGAGGCTGAGCAAAAAGGGACAAAAGGGCAGGCAGATAGGCAGAGGTGAAGGGAAGCCACTTGGTAAAAAAGATGAAATCAAATTCTTAGAACAAGGTAACACATGTTTGGAAGATGTAGAATCTCTGTGGGTAGAATTAAGAAAGCACAATTGTAAAAATACCCTGATGGGAGTTTATACAGACCTCCAAATAGTAGCCAGGATGTGGAGTGCAAATTGCAAAGGCAGATAGAAAAGGCATGCAAAAATGGCAATGTTACAATAGTCATGGGAGATTTCAATCTGCAGGTACATTAGGAAAATCAGGTTGGTGCTGGACACCAAGACAGAGAATTTGTAGAATGCCTATGAGATGGCTTTTTAGAGCAGCTTCTAGTCATGGCCAGCAGGGAAAAAGCAATTCTGGATTGGGTGTTGTTTATTGAACCAGATTTGATTAAGGAGCTTAAGGTAAAGGAACCATTAGGAGCCAGGGATCATAACATGACAGAACTAACCTTGCAGTTTAAGAGTGAGAAGCTAAAGTCAGATGGATCAATCCTGCTATTTAGTAAAGGGAATTACAGAGGTATGAGAAAGGAGCTGGCCAATGCTGACTGGAAGGGGTCACCAGCAGGGATGAAGACAGAACAGTGTTGGCTGGAGTTTCTAAGAGTAAATCAGAGTGAGCAGGATAGATACATCCCATAGAAGAAATATCCTAAAGGGAGGATGAGGCAACCATGGCTCACAAAGAAAGTTAAAGATGTCATAAAAAGAAAAGATAGGGCATATGATATAGCAAAAATTAGTGAAAGTTAGAGAATTTGGAAGTTTTTAAAAACCAACAGAAGGCAACTAAAAAAGTAATAAGGAGAGTGATATGAAGGTAAGCTAGCCAATAATATAAAAGAGGGTAACAAAGGTTTTTTCAGATATGCATATAGAGAGTAACAGAGAAGTGACAGTGGATGTCGGACTGCGTGAAAATGAGGCTGAAGTGGTAGTAATAGGGTCAAAGAAATGGCGGCTGAACTCAATAAATATTTTGCATCAGTCTTCATTGTAGAAGACACCAGTAGTATGCTAGAAATTTGAGAGTGTCAGGGGCAGGAGTATGGTTGCTTAAAGAGAAGTTGCTTGGGAAGCTGAAAGGTTTGAGGGCAGATAAATCTAATGGACCACATGGATGATACCCTAGGGCTCCAACAGTGGGAGCTGAAAATGACATTGGCAGTGATTTTTCAAGAATCACCAGATTCTGGAATGGTTCTAGAGGACTGGAAGATTGCAAATCTCACTCCAATCTCACTTGAGAAGAGAGGAAGGCAAAAGGAAGGTAAATATAGATCAGTTAGCCTGACTTCAGTAGTTGGGAAGATGTCAGAGTCCATTATTAAGGATGAGGCTTCAGGGTACTTGGAAGCACAGGATAAAATAGGGCAAGTCAGCATGGTTTCCTTAAGGGGAAATTTGCTTGGCCAATCTGTTTCAATTCTTTGAGGAGATAATAGGCAGGATAGACAAAGGAAAGGCAGTAGGTGTTGTTTACTTGGATTTCCAGAAGTCCTTTGACAAGCTGCTAAACAAGATAAGAGCCTATAGTATTACAAGATAGATAGTAGCATGGATGGAAGATTGACTGACTGGCAGGAGGCAAAGAGTGGGAATAAAGTGGTCCCTTTCTGGTTGGCTGCAGTGACTAGAGGTGTTCCACAGGAGGCAGTGTTGGGATTGCTTCTTTTCATGTTATATGTTATTGATTTGGATAAGGGAATTGAATACTTCATGGCCAGATTTGTGGATGATATGAAGATAGTTGGAGGGGCTGGTTGTGTTGAAGAAGGATCTAGACAGATCAGAAGAATGGGCAAAAAAGTGGCAGATGGAATATAGTGTAGAAAAGTACAGTATATGTTCATACTCTTTATTAGAAGGAATAAAGGCATAGACTGTTTTCTAAACAGGGAGACCATTCAGAAATCAAAGGTGAATTGGGATTGGGAAAAGATGTGTTGGCATTAGAGAGGGTCCCGAGGAGGTACACAAGAATGATTCCGGGAATGAAAGAGTTAACATAAGAGGAGCATTTGATGGTGTGTGGGCCTGTACTCACTGGAGTTTAGAAGAATGTTGAGGCAGGGGGGGGTTATCTCATTGAAACCTTTTGAATATTGAAAGGCTTAGATAGAGTGGATGTGGAAAGGATGTTTCCAGTAGTAGGGAAGTCTAGGACCAGATGGCACTACCTCAGAATAGAGGGATGTCTACATTTCCGCCTTTCACCATGATGTTAGAACAGATACGAGGAGGAATTTCTTTCACAGAGGGTGGTGAATCTGTGGATTCATTGCCTCATACAGTTGTGGAGTCAAAGTCATTGGATAGATATGAAGTGGAGGTTGTTGATTAGCAAGGGTGTGAAAGATGACGAGGAGAAGGCCGGAGAATGGGGTTGAGAGGAATAATAAGTTAACCATGATGGAATGTTGGAGCAGACTCAATGGGCCAAATTGCTTAATTCTGCTCCTATGTCTTATTATCTTATGGTCTTATTGCAGGGTGTTCCACACACCCATCACTCTGTATAAACATCCTACGATCCTTTCCTCCAAAGACTTTATTATTATGCACCCCTTGTATTAGCCATCTCTGTCCTGGGAAAATGTCTCTGGCTGTCCACTCGATCTATGCCTCTTGACCTCTATCAAGTCACTTCTCATCCTTTTTCACTCCAAAGAGAAAAGCCTCAGCTCACTCAACCTATCTTCCCAAGACATGGTCTCGAGTCTAAGCAGCTTCCTAAAAACCCTCCACATTCCTAAAAAGCTTCCATCTCTTCTTGGTGACTTAAAGGTGTGGTGAACGTTACAAAGGTAGAAGAGTGAATGAGGCCATGGGACGTTTTTAATACAACTTTAGGGACACTAAAAAGAGAGGGTGAACTGCCAAAATCAACATTTTGTTGATGTCAACAAAATAGAGAGAGTACAGAGGAGATTTACTAGAATGTTACCTGGATTTCGGCACCTAAGTTACAGAGAAAGATTGAACAAGTTAGGTCTTTATTCTTTGGAGTGCAGAAGGTTGAGGGGGGACTTGATAGAGGTATTTAAAATTATGAGGGGGATAGATAGAGTTGACATGGATAGGTTTTTTCCATTGAGAGTAGGGGAGATTCAAACATGAGTTGAGAGTTAAGGGGCAAAAGTTTAGGGGTAACACGAGGGGGAACTTCTTTACTCAGAGAGTGGTAGCTTGTGGAACAAGCTTCCAGTAGAAGTGGTAGAGGCAGGTTCGATATTGTCATTTAAAAAATAATTGGATAGGTATATGGGCAGGAAAGGAATGGAGGGTTATGGGCTGAGTGTAGGTTGGTGGGACTAGGTGAAAGTAAGCATTCGGCACGGACTAGAAGGGCCGAGATGGCCTGTTTCCATGCTGTAATTGTTATATGGTTATATAAGAGCTAATAGCATTAAGCATCATTAATAATATTAAAAAAACATTTGCACAGTTACATGGATTGGAAAGAAAAAGAGGGAGAATATGCAGGAAAATAGAACTAGTTCATTTAGATAGGCATCTTGGTCAGCATGTATGAGTTGGGTCAAAAATGCCTGATTCCATGCTGAACAACTCAATGAATCGACGAACATTGCAAGTCCAATGGAGATTTGAATAAGGCCATCAGGATTGTAATCAAAATTGAGGATGAAGCTTCTCACAGAGCAAGAGAGCCTACATCAATACTTGCGAGCTTCAACAGATGTGCAGCAGAGAGCATCCTTGCACGTTGCTTCACTGTGTGGAATGGAAACTGCACCGCATTGGACAGGAGGACTCTACAACGGACAGTTAAAACTGCCCAATATTTCACTGGCACCAGTCTACCCAGCGTCCAGGACATACCAGTGCCTATCAAAAGTATTCACTCCTTGGCGGTTTTCATGTTTTGTTGTTTTACAGCATTCAATCACATTGGATTTCATTTGACTCTTTTGACACTGATCAACAGAAAAAGACTCTTCCTTGTCAACGTGAAAACAGATCTCTACAAAGTGATGAAAATTAATTACAAATATAAAACAGAAAATAATTGATTACATAAGTATTCATGCCCTTCAAGTCAGTATTTAGTAGATGCATCTTTGACAGCAATTGCAGCCTTGAGTCTGTATGGATAGGTCTCTGGCAGATTTGCACATCTGGACACTGCAATTTTTCCCCGTCCTTTATTACAAATCTGCACAAGCATGGGGATCATGATTGAACAGCCCTTTTCAAGTCCAGCCACACATTCTCAATTGGATTGAGGTCTGGACTCTGATATGGCCACTGTGGGACATTAAGTTTGTTGTTTTTAAGCTGTGTGTAACTATGGTTTTACGCTTGGGGTCATTGTCTTGCTGGAAAACAAATCTTCTCCCTAGTCGCAGTTCTCTTGCATCAGGTTTTCCTCCAGGATTTCCCTGTATTTTGCTGTATCCATTTTACCCTCTACCTTCGCAAGCCTTCCAGGGGCTTGCTGCAGTGAAGTATTCCCACAGCATGATACAGACACCACCATGCTTCACAGTGGGCATGGGGTGTTTTTGATGACATGTGGTGTTTGGGTAACGCTAAACAAAGCTTTTAGTCTGATGGCCAGAAACCTCAATTTTGGTTTCATCAGAGCATAGAACCTCCTTCCAGCTGACTTCAGAGTCTCTCACATTGTCATAAGGTGGGCGTTGGGAGTGGACCAAAAGCAAGACACAGACACTAAACTACCAGGAACAGGACTAGGCGTGAGAAGGAAGCAAGGAAAGTGGGGAAGAAACAACACTGGACTCGACTAGGATACAGGGCCTGGATGAGACAAGGGCTCTGGGCCTGGGCTAGGACTTGACGAGGATAGCGGAACCAGGACAGATAACTGGGAACCAGGAGCCTGGGCTTGGACTCCGAGCCAGAGACTGGACAAGGACCCGAACCTGGGTCTTGACTCGGCCTCGGACTCCAGAACCAGGCGAGGACAAGACGTGGCTATAGGACGAGGAGAGGCACAAGACTGGACGTGAGACTCCTGGACAGGACGAGGAAACCCCAGCACCGGGCTGGGCAAGGTACTCCTGAGCTGGGTGAGGCACATGACAAGACGAGAACACAAAGCCGTGGCTTGGACAGGACAAGAACCTTGGACGTGACTGGGACTGTATGAGACCCCGAAGCCTTGACTTGGTTGAGGAAGAGACAGGAACACAGAACACAGAGCTGAGGGAGAGACCGGAACATGGAACACCGAGCCGGGACCCCTCCTTGGATACAGGATCTAGGGCCAGGACTCATTACACAGAACACCGAGCCAGGACCCCTCCTTGGATATAGGATGTAGGGCTGGGACTCATTACACAAAACGCTGAACACAATGAGACAGTTCTCAACACTAGGTAGCGGCAAAATGGCCGGACCTACCTAGCGGAGGCGTGGACACAGAGAGGCAGTTCCCAATGCTAAGTAACAACAAAATGGCCAGACCTACCTAGCGGAGGCGTGGACATAAAGTAACAGTTCCAAACAGGGCAAAGCTCCAGACACAGTCGAGGCGGGGTGGTGCTCATGGCAGAGGCAAGGCGGGGCAGGGCTCCATGTGGAGAAGAGGCGGGGCAGGGCTCCATGCGGAGGTGAGGCGGGCCAGGGTTCCAGGTGGAGGCGAGGCAGGGTGGGGCTCCAGGCACAGGGAAGGAAGGGAACTGTCCAGCCTCAAGGTAACTGCAATGATGGCCTGACTTACCCAATGGAGGGAAGGACCGGGAGGGACAGATCCCACTGTGGGGTAATGGCAAGGACAGCCTGAATTACCCTACAGAGGCAAAGATACCAAAGGGATGAAACCCACACGGAGGCAAGGACAGGAGACTGACAAGACGAACCCCACAGAGACAAGGACAGGATACTGACAAGACGAACCAGCGCCTACGCTCGAACCCAGGGCCACTTATATTCCCGGCCCCAAGACAAGAATCAGGTGCTGACGATTAAGCCCCAAATGAGACAAGGGACAGCCAGAAGACCCAGAGTCTGGAGTCCTTCTGGCAAGCTCTAGCCGAGATTTCATGTGAGTTTTTTTTCCAACAATGGCTTTCTCTTTGCCACTCTCCCATGAAGCTGCGACTGGTGAAGCACCCGGGCAACAGTTGGTGTTTGCACAGTCTCCCATCTCAGTTGCTGAAGCTTGTAACACCTCCAGAGCCATCATAAGTCTCTTTGTGGCCTCCCTCACTAGTCCCCTCCTTGCATGGCCACTCAGTTTCTGAAGATGGCCTGCTCTAGGCAGATTTACAGCTGTGCCATATTCTTTCCATTTTTTGATGATTGACTTAACTGTAGTCCAAGGGATATTCAGTGAATAGGAAATTTTCTAGAGGTTCTCTTGGGGCACTAGATGGAGGAAGTTGCATTTTGGCTTTGCTCCGTTCATTTTTCAATTTTTTTACCACCCTTTCACTATCTATATTAAAGTGTTTATAACACTTTTATATGCCTGAACTTTGATTTTTAATCACTCAAAATGAATACCAGAGGACAAATGGCATCAGCCAAAGGCAAGGAATCCAGTAATGGAAGTGGAAGGAGAGAAGGAGATTCTAAACAACTTAAGCAGTCTCCACTCACTTTGGAAGCTATGTTGAAGCTCCTGGATGATAAATTCAATTAAAAAAAATTCTACTTTGGAAGCATTGTTAAAGGAGATCGAAAGCAGACTGGGAGCTCTTAAGCAGGAGAGTGAAAAAGAACAGCGACAAATGTCTGAACTTGATGAAGCTGGAAGACAGAGAGATCATAGATTGGATGTGCTGGAAAAGAAATTAACTTTGACTACTCAAACACTGGAACAGTATAAACTCAAGATTATTGACCTGGAAAGTCACAGTTGTAGACAGAACCTGCGAATAATGAAGACATTGAGAGTGGTGACCTTACTAAATTCTATTCTCAATTTTTAATGGACGTGTTTGGCTCTGAAGCTCTCTCTACAACTCCTATACTTGACCATGCCCATTGGGCTTTAAGAGCCAAGTCTCCTAAAGTGCTGAAGCCCCAACCCGTTATACTCTGATTCCACTATGTGCAAACCAAGGAGCATTTAATTCAAATTGCCCTTTGGAAAGGGGTTATTGAACACAGGGACCTCAAGTTTTGACTGGTTGAAGACTACAGTCCCAAGGTAATGCGAGAAAGATCGCTTTTTAAACCAGTGATGTCTGAGTTTTATCAAAAAGAATTTCAACCAGCTCTGTTATTTCCAGCTTGTAAAAGGGTTGTTCTGCCTGACAAATCATGTAAATGGTTTAAATCCGTGGAAGAAGCTCAACAATTCCTTGAGGATCAACGTTCCATCCCAGCTGTCTAATAAATTTACTGTTTCTTTGTGTCTGTATTCATTTGGTTTATAAGTTAATAATCAGTTCATAGATCTAGACTTTTGAAGTTTGAAGAGTTTTGCCATTGGTTTGATAACACTCATTTTCTGTTTCGGAGTATGGATGTTTATTATGCTTCTGTGTTTAAGTTTCTTTTTTTTCCTTTGTTACTTTATTATTTTCAATTGTTCATTTTTGAAAATACTTAAGAATTTCATCTGGTGATTGACTGTTTTTCCCAGAAATATTAATAAGATTGTATTCTCTTTCATTTTTCAAGAACTCATCTTTCAAAATGTTTTGCAAATGGCCGATCTTTTTTTAACACTGGTTTGGTGTTGTTTATAACATTCCCTTCTCAATGTGTTGACTATGGATAGAAGTTCGCATTTTTTCCAGTTTTTTTCATGTCTGTATTCATTTAGTTTATAAATTAATAACCAGTTTATAGATTTGGACTGTTAAAGTTTGAAGTTTTTTCTGATTTGGTGATTGATTGTTTTGTTCCTGAAATATTAATAAGATTGCATTCTGTTTCACTTTTCAAGATCGTCCTTTGCAAAATGTTTTGCAAATATGACATTCCTCTTTCAGTGTTTTGACTGGGTGGTATTTTGCAACTTTTTTTTCAATTTTGGAGATTTGCCTTCAAGAGAGTGGGGTTAACTGAGTTTCTAGTTAGCTTTCTGGCTGTCTATTAGCCAGTTTTCAGGCTTTTGTGGGTGAGGGGTGGGACTGTCCTTAGTTTAGTTCTTTTCATCTCGGCTGAACTGAAACTACAAATATGTCTGAATTGTCGTAACTTCTGGCTCCCCTTTAAACCTTTTTCCCTCTTCCTGATTCATGAGTTTCCTATGCTGAAAGATTAACCCTTTACAAACCATATGGTTTATTTAAATAAAATGGATAATATTACTAACTTTGTCTCATGGAATACAAATTGTTTTGAACCATCTGATTAAATGGAAGAAGATTTTTAAAGTTTTTCATAGATAGAATGCTTAGATTACCTTTGCCCAGGAAACTCGTGTGAGGAAGGAGGATAATCAGCATTTTTTTAGGTTTTGGAAAGGTCAAAAAATTCATTCTAATTCACAGGCAAAGTTGAGAGGTGTACAGGTGTTTCCCCCATTTTTCGAATGTTGGCTTTACGACAACTCACTGTTACGAAAGACTTACATTAGTACCTGTTTTCGCTAACCAAAGAGGAGTTTCGCTTTTACGATAAAAAGATGCCCGCTTTATACGTGTTTACCCCGAGAAAGACTACAATGACCATGAAACTTTGTGCAGGTATTTGTTTGTGCACACATGTACGTGCTGAATTTTTTCTCCAAATCAACTTTGGCTCGCTGTCTTCTCAATTTTGATAAGTGAAACTACACTGTACATACAATATTTCTACTTTATATAAGGTGTATATTTATCATATCATTCCTGCTTTTACTATATGTTAGTGCTATTTTAGGTGTCATGTGTAATTGGTATGATTTGTTAGGTTATTTATTGGGTCTGGTATGCTCAAAAATTTTTCCCAAATAAATTAATGGCAATTGCTTCTTCGCTTTATGACATTTCGGCTTACAAACTGTTTCATAGGAATGCTCTACCTTTGGATTGTGGGGGAAACCTATATCTATTTTTATAGACTCCTCGATTTCATTTGTTCACTATGAAACAATCTCAGACCTGAATGGTAGATTTCTATTAATTACTGGTTTACTTTATAACCAAAAAGTTGTCATGGTTAATATCTATGCACCAAATGCCGACTATCCTGAATTCTTTAAACATCTATTTGCTTCTCTTCCTAATTTAAATGAATATATGTTGAATATAGGAGGAGATTTTAACTGTTGCCTGACTCCCTCGATGGACAGGTCTGCATCCAATCAGGTACCTCCAAACAAATTCACTATTCATATTAATTCCTTTTTAGTTGACTCCGGAATTTTAGAAATTTGGAGGTTTTTACATCATAATGACAAAAAATTTTCATTCTTTTCTCATGTATATCATAATTACTCTAGAATTGATTACTTTTTTATTGACTCTATAGATTAGTTCCATCTGTTACTGCCTGTGCGTACGATGCAATCGCCATTTCCGATCATATGCCCTAGAAACTATCAATCAAATTAACTGATATAACTTTTAGCACTAGACAATGGTGGTTCAATTCTACTCTACTTCAAGACTTAAACTTAGTTAACTTTATTGAAGAACAGATTGCCTTTTTCTTTTCAACTAAGTTTACGAAAGAAATTTCCAGTGGGATATTATGGGATACTTTTAAAGTATACATCCATGGGCAAATTATTTCATATTCTGCTGGATTGAAAAAACAAATTAATAATGAAATACATAGAGCAAACACAAGAAAATCTGCAAATGCTGGAAATTCAAACAAAAACACACACAAAATGCTGGTAGAACACAGCAGGCTAGGCAGCATCTATAGGGAGAAGTGCTGTCGATGTTTCGGGCCGGGTTGATAAGATTAAAGAAATTGATAAAAATATTCTGCTGCTTTTAATCTGGAGTTTTATAAAAAGAGAGTTGAACTGCAGATGTAACACAGTTTGTTATTAACATCCCCGATTGAAAGTCAATTACTTAAAACTAAGAGTAAATTTTCTATGCATGGTGATAAATCGGGTAAATTATTGGCCAACCAATTGAAAATTGCTTCGGCTAAATGTAAGATTATTAAAGTTCATAAACTGGATGGTAGCTTGATGGTTGACCATGACAAAATTAATATATCTTTTGAAGAATTCTATACCTCTTTATACCAATCAGAATTTCCTGATGATTCTACCATAATGCATGAATTGTTAAGAAAATTGAACATTCCAAAATTGCCACTTAATGAACATTTAGCATTAGATGCACCCATCATGGAAGAAGAAATAAAGAAAGCAATTTTTGATGAATTCTGGTAAAGCACCTGCTTTGGGTGGGTATACAGTAGAATTTTAAAAATCTTTTTCTAATCTACTTTCTCCTTGGTTATGTAGAATCTTCTAGGATGCCTTATTTGTGGGTAAATTATCACAATCCTTTTATAAAGCATCTATTTCTTTAAATCCTAAAAAAGATAAAGACCCCACTGAATGTGCATCATATAGACTATATCCTTGTTGAATGTGGACTCCAAAATCATTTCCAAAATATTGGCAATTAGTTTGGAAAATGTATTGCCACAAATTGTCTCTGATGACCAGACAGGATTTATTAAAAAGTGTCACTCGTATTTTATTGTTAGGAGGTTAATGAACATTGTATATACTTCTTCATCTAAAATTCCAGAATGTGTTATTTCGCTTGATGCCGAGAAGGTGTTTGATAGAGTTGAATGGGAATATTTATTTAACATGCTTGAGATATTTAATTTTAGCCCAAAGTTTATATCTTGGATTAAAATGATATATCATATACCTTTGGCTTCTGTACTTACCAATAATCAGAGATCCCAATTTTTCAGGCTTTTTCAAAGTACTAAACAGGGCTGTCCTTTAAGTCCCTTACTATTTGATATTGCCTTGGAGCCTTTGGCAATCGCTCGTCGTGATTCACCCAATATATTTGGCATTATTCAAGGGAATGGGATGCATAAGGTATGCATCAGGAATGAGATGCATAAGGTTATGCATCTATATGTCTATATCTATATCTGCACTATATGCAAATGACCTGTTACTATATATCTCTAACCCAGAGAAATCTATCCCTGCAATAATATCACTACTTGCTCAGTTTAGTATTTTTTCTGGTTATAAATTGAATCTTAATAAGCTTTTCCATTAAATATGCAAGTTCCAATCTATAGAAAATCACCATTCAGACTGGCTACTGATTACTTTACTTATTTGGGTGTTAAAATTACTAAAAAGCATAAGGATCTATTTAAAGTTAACTTTTTACCCTTAATTGATCATGTTAAACAACTGCTTACTCAATGATCCCCATTGTCCTTATAGTTCATTGGTAGAATTAATACTATTAATACTTAAATTTCTGTATCTATTTCAGGTGGTACCAATTTTCTTTTCTAAATCCTTTTTTCATATTAATGATTCTAAAATTTCCTCATATATATGGCAAAATAAAACTCCTAGGTTAAGTAAGAAATATTTACAGAAATTAAAAAAGGATGGCGATTTGGCATTGCTGAATTTAAGATTCTATTATTGGGCAATTAATATTCGATATTTAATGTTCTGGACACAAGATCGGGATGAAATTCAATGTCCACGATGGGTGAACCTCAAGCGCAAGTCCGTACAGGGGTTCTCATTGGCTTCCATCTTAGGGGCCTCGCTTCCCTTTGCATTTACTAAACGGAATAAACAAACAGCTAATCCAATAACTAAACATACAATACAAATATGGTTTCAATTTCGTAAATTTTTGGATTGAATAAATTTATCCAATCAAGTCCTATTACATCTATTTTTTTCTTCCAACCATCTAGAACTGATCAAGCTTTTCTTTTATGGAAAATGAAGGGAATAACATGTCTGCATGACTTATTCATGGATAACTGTCTCATGTCTTTTGAACAGTTGTCTAATAAATATAATTTGCCTAGATCACATTTTTTCAGATATTTACAGATTAGAAACTTCTTGAATATTATTTTACCTACTTTTCCGGTATCACATCAAACTGAAATTATAGAAAAAATTTAGGTTTAAAACACTATCAGAAGATGTTTAATAGCAATTATTTATGATCTAACTATGAAAATATGTCTAGGTACATCTGATAAAATTAAGAATGAATGGCAAAGAGAACTTCAGGTATTTTTACCTATAGAGAAATGGGAGAAAATTCTCCAACTAGTTAACGCTTCTTCAATGTGTGCCAGACATGTTTTGATACAATTTAAGGTGGTTCATAGGGCCCATGTGTCCAAGGATAAGTTAGCTCATTTTTATTGCCATATAAATCCTGTCTGTGACAGATGTAATTCTGAGGTAGCTTCCTTGACACATATGTTCTGGTCTTGCCCTCTTTTGGAAAAATATTGGAAAGATAGTTTTGATATTATTTCAGCAGTTTTGTGTGTTGATTTACAGCCTCATCCTATTACTAAAACTTTTGGATTACCAGTGATGGACTCTAGTCAATTATCCCCTTCAGCTTGCTGTTTGATTGCATTTGTTACATTAATAGCCAGAAGATCCATTTTATTTAGAAGGAAATATTCTACTCCCCCTACTACATTTCAATGGTTTTCCCAAACTATAATATGTTTAAACTTGGAAAAAATTAGCAGTGGCACTATTGACCCTTCAGTTAAATTTGAAGAAACTTGGACCCCATTTATTCAACATTTTCATATGATGTAAACTGTCCTTCTCCGAATCCTTCTCAATAACTTTTTGTTCATGTATATAGGAGCGGAGTTAATGACAAATAATGATTTTAACCAATGAAACATGGCAGCCCAGCTTTTGTTTTGTTTTGTTTTTATTTTGTTTTCTTTAGTTTAGGGGGACTTTTTTTCTCTTGTTAAGTACTTCTTTCTTTGAATCTTTTTCATATTTAGTTACTAAGAGACTGGGAGGCTTAGATTAAACATGTTACTTGGAGTCAGTATCTGTACACATTAACCGTTATTGATGTAATCCCTATCTCTTTGTATCATTATTATTGTTATGTTTATCTACTCAAAACTCAATAAAAAAGATTAAGAAAGAAAGAAAGAAAGAGAGAGAGAGAAAGAAAGAAAGAAAGAAAGAAAGAAAGAGAGAGAGAGAAAGAAAGAAAGAAAGAAAGAAAGAAAGAAAGAAAGAAAGAAAGAAAGAAAGAAAGAGAGAAAGAGAGAAAGAAAGAAAGAGAGAAAGAGAGAAAGAGAGAAAGAGAGAAAGAGAGAAAGAGAGAAAGAAAGAAAGAAAGAAAGAAAGAAAGAAAGAAAGAAAGAAAGAAAGAAAGAAAGAAAGAAAGAAAGAAAGAAAGAAAGAAAGAAAGAAAGAAAGAAAGAAAGAAAGAAAGGAAATTTTCTTGTATCCATCTCCTGGCTTGTGCTTTCCAATAACCTTTTTGGAAAGTTCCTTTGTCTTCATGGTGTAGTTTTTGCCAGGATACTGACTCACCAGTGTTGGAGCTTCCAGATACAGGTGTATTTTTACTGCAATCAATTCAAACACCTTGACTGTACACAGGTGATCTCTATTTAACTAATTATGACTAAAACTAATTGGCTGCACCTGTGATGATTTGGTGTGTCATCTTGGGGGGGGGGGATGAATACTCGCACAATCAATTATTTTGAGTTTTATATTTGTAATCAATTTGGATCACTTTGTAGAGGTGTGATTCCACCTTGATATGAACAAGCATTTTTCTGTTGATCAGTGTCAAAAAAGCTAAATTAAATCCACTGTGATCCAATGTTGTAAAACAATAAAACATGAAAACCTCCAAGGAGAGTGAATACTTTTTATGGGCACTGTATATACAGAAAAGTGCAGGAAATGGCCAGTAATATCATGAAGGATCCACCCACCCTGCCAATAGTCTGCTTGCCCCATTCCTGTCAGGAAAGAGGCTATGCGGCATTCACATCAAGATCATCAGACTCAAACACAGTTACTTCCCCTAAGCTGTCATGCTGATCAACACCTCCACCCATTAATATGTGCAGCAAGATGTTGGCAATCTTCTCCCAGTCTGTTGTACCGAGTGTAGTCTTCTTTGTGGCTTCATGTTGGGGAAGCATCGGTGCTGGTGATGCAAAAAGACCAAATAAACTCAATAAAAAAGGCTGAATCTGTCCTTGGCTACAACCCGGACTCTTCTGAGTTCGTGTCACTAAACAAACTGTTTCCATTATGGACAAGCAGGCACATCTTCCATGACCTACTGAATAAGCAGTGGAGCACCCTTTTGAATACTCTCATTCAGCTCCACTGTCACCAGGATCGTTACAGAAATTCTTTTCTGCCAAATGCAATAAGCACATACAACAATTCATCTCTGTACGACAGGAAAACACACTTCATAGTACAGTAGTCTCTGTTTTATTATTTTGTACATTATTATTGCACATTATAGGCACATTACCATTGTGTATATTACTATTCTGTATTTTATTATTAGTTATTATTATTAATAATTAGTAATGAATAAAAATAGTTATTATTATTGCTAAGTGTGTTTTTAAATGTTGCTGCTATAACAAAATAATTTCACACTCAGGATCAATGAAGTATTATTATTAAACCCCCCACCACCATCACTACTTTCACATCACCTAGCATCATTTTATATATTGCACAGTCTTTAGCAATAACAATCAGTATGTAACAATTACCTGAACATTGTGTTTTACGGAATTGCTTTTACATTATATTTATTGTGTTTTTATGGTTATTGTGTTTTTGACACTGCATCAGACCTGGAATAACAATCATTTCATTCCCCTTTACACCTGTACACTGAAAGATGACAATAAGCAATCTTGAATCTTGAAGATGACGGGGAGCAAAACAGCAAAAGAGCCTGAAAGTGTGATGATGAAGTACAACTGGGTATTGTCAGGATTCCTGTGTTACCAAGGGGTGGAAGGTAGGCAAGAAACAGGAGAAAGATTGTAGATAACATGTGAAACCCTTGAGGTCACTGTTGCTGGATGAATGAGGAGGAGACAGGTGATTCTCACATCCAAAGGGACAGATGGTTCGAAGCCTCAGTTTACATGCTCACAGGCCACAGGTGACTGATAGTATCAGACCTGAAGTTCAGGAGTACTTGGGACAGAGAACAATGACAGCTGGACAGCAAGGGAAGGAATTCATTTTCTTGCAGGCATTCACAATGGAGCAAAGAAATACATTGATCTATTGTATTTCTTTGTTCTACTGTGAATGCCTGCAAGAAAATTAAAGTTAATCAAGGTACATATTTGTTACCATATACAATCCTGAAATATATTTTCTTGCAGGCATACTCAGTAAATCCATAATAGAATAATAACCACAATAGAATCAATGAAAGACCACCCCAATTTGGGTGATCAACTAGTGTGCAAAAGACAACAAACTGCAACTACAAATAGAAAGAAATAATAATAAATAAATAAGCAATAAATATCGAGAACATGAGATGAAGAGTCCTTGAAAGTGAATCCATAGGTTGTCGGAACATTTCTATGATGAAGTGGTTATCCCCTTTGGTTCAAAAGCCTGATGACTGAGGGATAATAACTACTCCTGAACCTGATGGTGTGAGTCCTGAGGTTCTTGTACCTTCTCCCTAATGGCAACAACAATAAGAGAGCATTATTTGGATGCTGGGAGTCCCTGATGATGGATGCTGCTTTCCTGCGACGAAGCTTCGTATAGATTTGCTCAGTCATGGGAAGGGCTTTACCTGTGATGGACTGGGCCATATCTACTACTTTTTGTAGGATATTCTATTCAAGGGCATTGGTGTTTCCATACCAGGCTGTGATGCAGCTATCAATATATTCTCCACTACATATCGATAGAAGTTTGTCAAAGTTTTACATGTCATGCCAATGATCGCAAACTCCTAAGGAAGTAGAGGACAACCTGTTTATTTGAATTACTCTTACCTTCCTTTCAGCTCAAACCAGTCTGGCCATTCTCCTCTGACTTCTCTCATTAACAAGGCCATTTTTCCCACAGAACTGCTGCTAACTGGGTGTTTCTGTTTTTCATACCATTCTCTGTGAACTCTAGAGACTTCTGTGTGAAAATCCCAAGTGATCAGCAGTTTCTGAGATACTCAAACAACTCTGTCTGGCACAAACAATCATTCTGATGGTTAGTCTGAACAACAGCTGAACCTCTTGACTATGCCTGCATGCTCTATGCATTGAGTTGCTGCCACTTGATTGGCTGATTAGCTTTTGCATTAACAAGCTAAATGGCCACTGAGTGTATTTGTACTTTGATTATCTGAACTCTGAGCACTGAGGTGATTAGCAGTTTAGTGCAAAAATGTGAGACCCAGAGACAGATCCTACAATTATAATGATCCAGGTAGGAGAAGATGGAAGAAACATCAAAACCATTACTAAGACTTGAAGCAGACAAAAATGATAGTGTGGTAGAGCAGGGGAGAATAGAAGCCACAAGAAGCAACCAAACAGATGGGTCTAATCCACCGGGAATTATTCACCGAGTTCCTCCTCCCTCTTAACTTTGAACTTAGAGAAACCATGGCAAAGAAATCTGTTCTTGTAATGAGTAAAGGTCTCTATCTGGGCATGTAGAAGTGAGATGCATGGGAGATCAGGGTTGGAAAGACTGGGGTCATATGATATGACATTTGTTGTTTTGATGCAACAGTACAGGTGCAGGACATTAAAAAATCTCTAAATTCCAAAAACAAATAAATACAGCAAAGAAGGAGGAATAATGAGATACTGTTTATGGGTTCATGAACCATTCAGAAATCTAATGGCAGAGATGAAGATGTTCCTAAATCATTGAGTGTTGATCTTTAAGCTATTGTACCTCTTCCTGATGATAGTAACAAGAAGTGGTCATGTCCTGGATAGTGAAAGACCTTAATGATGGATGCCAATTTCTTGCGCCACCACCCTAGGAAATGTTCTTGATGGTGGGGAGGATTGTGCCTGTGATGGAGGTGGCTAAATGTACAACCCTCTACAACCTCTTGTGATTCTGTGCATTGGAGGTTCCATACTAGTCAAAATGCTAAATGCTCTCCATTTAGAAGTTTGTATGGGTCTTTAGCAGCACACTGAATCTCCTCAAACTTCTAACAACTCCTAGCATGCCTTTTTCATGTTTGCATTAATATGTTGGGCCCAGGATTGATCCTCTGAGATGTTGACACCCAGGAACTTTAAGCTGCTCACCTATTCCACTTCTGGCCTTCAATGAGGATTGGCATGTGAGCTCCTGACTTCCCCTTGCTGACATCCACAATCAGTTCCTTGGTCTTGCTGACATTGACTCCGAGCTTGTTGCTACGACATCACTCAACCAGCTGATCAATCTCACTCCTGTGTGTCTCCTTGTCACAACTGAGGTTCTGCCCACAACAACGGTGCCATCCACAAGTTTATAGATGGCATCTGAGCTTCATTTAGCCGCACAGTGATGGGTGTAGCGAGTGTAGAGCAATGGGCTAAGCATGCATCCTTGAGGTGTACCGGTGTTGATTATCACTGAGAAGGAGATATTATTGCTGATCTGCACTGACTGTGACCTCCCAAAAAGAAAGCTGAGCATTCAGTTGCAGAAGCTATAGCAGCCCAAGTTTAGAGAGTTTGGTGATTATACTGAAGGAATGACGGCATTGAATGCCAATCTGTAATTGATGAACAGTAGCCTGATTTATGACTTGCAGTCATCAAAGAGCTCCAAAACAAAATGGAGAGCCAGGGAAATTGCATCCACTGTGGGCCTATTGTGGTGGTAGGTGAATGGCAGAGGGTAAGCAGAATCCTTCCATTTCAGGAAGAGGCAGTTATTTCCAGCCTTTTATGTTCCAGTTCAGTCAAAGATTCATACAACATGTAAGCAGGTCAATCATTGAACCATATTTGTGCTTGGCATCAAACTTACCTGTACTGATAATATTTACCAGTACTTGGTTCGTAGCCTTCATCAATATGACAATTCAAGTGCTTGTCTAAATCTCAAATGTGGAGAATGTCTCTTCCTTCACGACCCACTCAAGCAGCGTGTCTCAGATTCCAACTCACTCTCTGGGTGGAAAAAAATTCTTCCTCCGATCCCCTCTAGAACCCTTTCTCCCATCAGGCAGAAAATCCCACATGCACCACCAGGCTCAACAACAGCTTCTATCCCAATTTTATATGACTTGAATGGACCTCATGTAGAATAAAGTTGAACTCTTGATCTCCCAATCTACATTGTCCTGTCCCTTGTACCTTAGTTGTCTACATGCACTACATTTTCACAGTAACTGTAAAACTATGTTCTGCATTCTGCTATTGCTTTTTCCCTTTGTACAACCATGATACACTTATGTATGGATTAATCTGTCTGGATAGCATGCAAAACCAAGTTTTACACTGTATCTCGGTGCATGTGGCAATAATAAACCAGTTATCAATTTTAAAGCTTTTCCTTCTCATCTCAAGCCTGAACCGTCTAGTTTTCAGTTCCCTTTTCCTGGTAAAACCACTCTGTTCCTCATTGCTGTTTACACCCCTTTATCGAAAGGTACACAAGAACCCTTTAGAACATAGAACAGTAGACGCCCTTTGGCCCACAATGTTTATTTCTGTTATATATTTATTTAGAGAGAAAGCACAGTAACGAGTTCCTCTGGTCCAACAAGCCCATGCCACCTAATTACACCCATCATCATTATGTACATAATCATCATCATCATATGTCATGGGCGATCGTGGTCTCAGAGCCATGATTGTTCTTGGTATATTTTTCTACAGAAGCAGTTTGTCATTGCCTTCTTCGTCTGGGCAGTGTAGTTACAAGACAGGTGACCCCAGCCATCATCAATACTCTTCAGACATTGTCTGCCTGGTGTCAGTGGTTGCGTAACAAGGACTTGAAATATGCACCAGCTGTTTTCAACCATCTACCACCTGCTCACATGGCTTATGTAACCCTGATTGGGTAGCTAAGCAGATGTTACACCTTTCCCAAGGGCAATCTGCAGGCTAGCAAAGTGAAGGAACTCCTTACACCTCCTTTGGTAGAGATGTATGTCCATCCCACCACCCACATGACAGTTAAGAAGGTTAATTGGTATGTCTTTGGATTGTTGGAGGAAACCAGACCGTTTCGAGGAAACCTATATAGTTGCAAGGATGTTGTACCAACCTTCTTATCCTACTTTAAGATCAATCCAACCTCTCCCTCCCACATAACTTTCCATTTATTCTATAATCCATGTGCCTTTCAAAACTCCTGAAATAATACACCTCCTCTCGCATGTTACATCTTCAAAAATACTGCTATTTGTGAAGATACCAGAGCAGAATTAAGCTACTTGGCTCATCAAATCTACTCGGTCATTCCATCATGACTGATGTATTATCCCTCTCAACCTCATTCTCCTGCCTTTTCCCCATCATCTTTCATGCCCTGACTAATCAAGAACCTTCACTTCATATATATCCAATGATTTTGTCTCCACACCCGTATGAGGCAATGAATTCCACAGATTCACCACACTCTGGCTAAAGAAATTCCATCTCATCTGTGTCCTAAAAGGACATCTCTATATTCTGAGGCTGTGCCCTCTGGTTCTTGATTCACCTACTACAGGAAACATCCTCTCCATATCCACTCATTCTAGGCCTTTCAATATTTGATAGATTTTAATGAGATTCCCCACTCCCATTCTTCTAAACTCCAGTGAGTACAAGCCCAAAGCGATCAACGCACCTCATACATTAACTCTTTCATTCCCAGAATCGTTCTCATGTACGCTCTCCAATGTCAGCACATCTTTTCTTAGATAAGGGGCCCCAAAACTGCTCATAATACTCCAAGTGTGGTCTGAATAATGCCTTATAATGCCTCAGCATTATATCCTTGCTGTTGTAGTCTAGTCCTCTTGATATGAATGCTAACATTGCATTTGTCCTCCTTACCACCGACTCGACTGGCAATTTAACCAACTCAACCTGCAAATTAACTGTTATGAGTGATGAACAGATCTGATGGACAATGGGGTTCAGAGTTACCCATCCCCCCCTGAGAATCACAAGCCATTACTGTTGCTATGCTGCTCATGAGATGAAAAAGATGCAAGAACATCTGCTACAGGTAAGAGAGGGGAGAGAGACTTGTTGATTTACTGTATTATGACTTTTGCGAGGGTTATTTATCTTCTACCATTCTGCTCATTAACTTTCCTCAGTGGACTGCAGGAGTGGGCTGGTTTGATGGATACAGTCATTCAAAATTGATTGATAGTTGAGACCCCGTTAGAAGGGATAAAAGACAGGTCTGGAGAGACACCCTTCAGACACACCAGGAGACACACCAGTGGACACTGATTGAGTGTTGGAACCCACAGGAAAGGTGGGGGCATTGGAGACTGAACCAGGATATCGGGCAGTTAAACTCACAGTGTTACAGCAGGGACGGTGGGGACTTGTATGTCTGTCCACTCATGCCAGAGTGATGAGTCCACCACAGAAGAACAGTCTAGCTGAATGACAGAGGGGTCATAACTGAATGACCACAATGATATGACGGATTAAGAAAGGAGTAAAAGGTTTGCCTGTCGCAACAGTTGCTGTTACATCTCACTCGCTCTCTCTCTCTCTCTCTCTCTCTCTCTCCAACGATTACAACACAACAACCATAGCTACCTCAGCACGCATGAACTGAACCAAACTTTATACTTTTCTATGACAATTCATTTACCCCTAGACATCGATAGAGCTTGTTTATTATTGCTTATTATTATTCCTATACTTATAGGTTTATTATTGCTAACTTGTGTTATCTATATATTTGCATTATTGGTATTGATTTTGCTTATTTTACTAATAAACACTTTTGAATATAGTACCACCCAACTCCAATGGATTCTTCTTTCTTTGCTGGTCAAACACCCAGTCACGGGGTACATAACAAATTGGGGGCTCATCCGGGATTTGATTACCAAATTGAGGGGGCCAGTGAATTGGGATAGAAGTCCCTTATCTGATCTGGTTGTGTGAATAACCAGATGGGAAACCAGCAGAGATGGAAATAGACACATTTTTAAAAGATCCGACTTCGGGGGCATTGGAGGATGCCAGGAAGGCGGAATTGATGAGTGTTGCAAAACGATTAAATCTCTCTGCGGTGAAATCATCGATGAGAAAGTTGAATATACAGAGAGCAAGTGCTATGCATCATGTATCCGAGGGTCTGTTCTCATCGGATGTGTTGGACCTGTTCCCTGAGAGGAAACCAGCCGACGGTGAGGTTCAGTTACAGATAGAAAGATTAAGGTTGGCTGCGGAAAAGGAGAAAAGGGAGCATAAGTTCCAGATAAAGGAGTTGGAGGCTGCAAGGCAGAGAGAAGAAGCTGCAAGGCAGAAGGAAGAAGCTGATAGGCAGAGGGAGGAAAGGAAGAAAGAGAGGCAGCATGCGCTGGAAATAGAGAAGTTAAAGGTACAGCAGGGAAGAGACTGGGCAGCAGACCCAAATGAGGGGTTCAAGATTGGTCAGGAGATCCAGTTGGTACCTCCATTTGAGCAGATGGATGTCGATAAGTTCTTCCTCCATTTTGAGAAAGTGGCTGTGAATCAGAACTGGTCTAAGGGGAAATGGGCTGTTCTGGTACAGAGCGTACTTAGGGGGGAAGCTCAACAAGCATATTCGGCATTGTCCATGGAGGAGTCTAGGAATTATGAGGAAGTAAAAAGGGCTGTATTGAGGAGTTACGAGTTGGTGCCAGAGGCATACCAGCTGAAGTTCCAGAACTGGAGAAAGCCATGAAACCACACATATTTAGAGTTTGCCCATGAGATGCAAATGTATTGTGAGCGTTGGTGCACCTCAAAAGAGGTTGTTGGAGATTATGATAAACTGTTACAGTTAATACTGATAGAGCAGTTCAAAGGTTGTATCCCTGAGAGTATGAAGACATACTTGGATGAGAAGGAGACAGAGACTCTGTCTGCAACTGCCAAGTTAGCAGATGAGTACGCCTTATCCCACAAGTCAAAGTTTTCCTCAAACAAGAGCTACCAGAGAGGCAGTAGGGATGGCAAAGAAAGTCCACCGTCTAAGGCAGAGAATAAGCTGGGAGCTAGTGGAAAAGGTAAAGAGGAGGAAAAGCAGGCAGGCAGGAAGGTTCCTAGCCTTACCTGTTATAATTGTGGGAAAGCTGGTCATATAGCATCTAAGTGCTTTGCTCCGAAGAAGGAGACTGGAAAAGGGAAAACAGCAGTCCCTACAGGTTGCATTGAGTCGGTCAGCAGATCGATGAGGAAGGCAAAGGTAGATAGAGCACAAGAGGGGCGTGAGAAGTTTATCTCGGAAGGGACGGTGTCTGTGAAGGAAGGGGAAACCCCAGTTCCAGTGCGGATCTGGAGGGATACCGGGGCTGATCAGTCATTGATTCTAAAGAAGGTGCTGAGACTGAGACTGGAGAGGTTGTGTTAAGAGGTATCAGGAAAGGGACCGAGGCTGTACCTTTGCGCAGGATGTTTCTGAAATGTGACCTGGTATCTGGACCAGTCGAAATAGGGGTGCGGTCGAAACTACCGATGGACGGCGTGGACGTCCTACTTGGTAATGATTTGGCCGGTGGTGATGTGTTTTCAGCAGTAAAACTGACAAGCAAGCCTGTAAGCACTGAGGACCCGCCCATAGATTCCAAGATCTATCCCGCATGCGCAATCACTCGCATCATGTCCAGAAAGGCGGCTGAGAAAGGAGCCAGTTTAAACGAGCCCAGTGTTGATTTGGCGGAGACGTTTTTACCGACCCTGTACCAAGAAGGGTTAGAGGGTGGTAAAGCGGAGAATAGTGAGGTTAAAGAGAGTAAAGGAGAGGAGGTAGATCTACCCTTAGCCAGGAGGGAATTTATAAAAGAACAGAGTCGTGATGAGGAGCTTGTGGCGTTGAGAGAATCAGCTCTTTCTGAAGTAGAGATTGATAAGGAACCAGAGGGCTACTATCTGAAGGAGGGAGTGTTCATGAGGAAGTGGAGGCCGACCACGGTGCCAGTCAATGAGGACTGGGCGGTGGTACACCAGGTGGTAGTTCCGAAGGTTTATTGGGATGAAATTTTGAACTTGGCTCACAAGGGACCTCTAGGTGGACATTTGGGAGTAAGGAAGTCAGTAGATAGGGTTATGAAAGATTTTTATTGGCCAAGTATGAGGAAGGATATTGTGGACTATTGTAAAAGGTGCCACACTTGTCAGGTGGTAGGAAAGCCAAATCAGGTTATCCCTAAGGCACCTCTCAGACCGATACCCGCCATTGGGGAGCCTTTTTCCCGAATCATCGTGGATTTTGTGGGTCCTTTGCCCAGAACTGCGAGTGGGCAGCAGTACGTTATGACCCTGATGTGTGCTGCTACTCAATTCCTGGAGGCTGTGCCCCTGGAAAACATTAGGATTCCTGCGGTGGTAAAGGCACTCATTAAATTTTTCACCATGGTAGGGTTACCTAGAGAGATAGAGTCGGATCAGGGGAGTACCTTTATGTCCCGTGCATTTCAGCAAATGTTGGCTCAGATGGGAGTTAAACAAATTCTAGCCTCTGCATACCACCCAGAATCACAAGGAGCATTGGAAAGATTCCACACGACTTTAAAGACCATGATTAAAACTTACTGTCAGGAAAACTCTCGAGACTGGGATGATGCATTACCACTTCTGTTATTTGCAGTGAGGGACATGGTTCAGGAATCCTGGGGTTCAGTCCATTTGAGCTCGTTTTTGGTCACAGGCCCAGAGGACCTTTAACCTTACTCAAAGAGAAATGGTCTAGTCCGAATGTGCAAGTCAATGTGATTGACTATGTTTTGAGGTTCCGTGAAAGGCTACATAAGGTTTGCGAGTTGGCAAAGCAAAATCTTAAAGACTCCCAGACTAAAATGAAACAATGGTATGATAAATGAACTCGAGAACAAGAATTTCAAGTGGGCGATAAGGTTTTGGTCCGGTTCCCTGTAGTCACCAATCCCCTACAGGCAAGATTTCAAGGGCCGTACAAAGTGATCAAGAAAATAGACTCTCTGAATTACGTGATCGAAACACCTGATAGACGAAAGCCGAGCCAGTCGGTTCATGTTAACATGCTCAAAGGTTATCATGACGCGACCCCAATGGTGGTTGGTGTTGTCGCGAAGACTGATGAGGCAGAAAGGATTGATAAGGAGGGGCCTGAGCGTTTTGAAAAGATAAGCATAGTACCCACCTGACTAGAGAACTCTGTTATTTTAGCCAACTTTGTCAATAAAGTCAGTCATTTAGAGCCTGAACAAAGAGAGCAGCTGACACAGCTAATTAACCGGCATGCAGATTTATGCCCAGATGTTCCCAGGAGATGCAAAGTAACAGAGCATAATGTTATTGTTACCTCGGCCCAGCCGATTAAACAAACCCCTTATCAGATGAATTTGGAAAAGAACAAGCTGGTGGAGAAAGAAATTGAGCATATGCTAGCTGCTGGTATTATTCGTGAATCTTCCTCTGCATGGGTATCTCCATGCGTGGTTGTACCGAAACTGGATGGTAGTATAAGATTCTGTAAAGATTACAGAAAGGTGAATGCCATCACACAATCAGATGCTTATCCTATCCCCAGGGTGGATGATTGTAATGATAAAGTGGGTAAAGCGAGGTACATCACTAAGATTGACCTGCTAAAGGGATACTGGTGTGTTCCTTTAACTGACAGGGCTCGAGAAATTTCAGCCTTTGTCACCCCATCTGGGTTCTACGAATACAATGTCTTGCCATTTGGAATGAAAAATGCTTCAGGGACATTTCAGAGGATGATTGATGCCGTGATTAAAGGGTTAACAAACACAAAGGCTTATATTGACGATGTAATAGTTTGAAGTGACACTTGGGATGAGTGCATTGAGGCTGTAGAAAAACTGTTTAAAAGAATGTCTGCAGCCCATCTCACAGTGAACCTCGCAAAGTGTGAATTTGGTCATGCCACGATCACGTACCTGGGGTATGTGGTAGGACAGGGGCAGTTGGCTCCTGTGCAGGCTAAAGTACAGGCTATTTCCAAGGTTCCTGTCCCAACAAATAAGAAGGCACTGAGAAGGTTTTTGGGCATGGTGGGGTACTATCGAAAATTTTGTAAGTACTTTGCGGATATTGCCCTCCCGCTTACAAAACTCCTACAGAAGGAGGAAAAATTTGAGTGGAGCAGTTCTTGTCAGGAAGCTTTTGAGAAGTTGAAAACCATGCTGTGCCATCACCCTGTGTTAAAAGCACCTGACCTTTTGACTCCTTTCTCCCTGGCGACTGATGCAAGTGATGAGGCTGCAGGGGCAGTCCTATTGCAGAAAGCAGGGGATGGGTGGAACACCCAGTAGCATATTTCTCTTGAAAGTTCAATGTGCATCAGAGAAATTACTCTACTGTGGAAAAGAATTTTTGGCACTTATCTTGGCAATACAGCATTTTGAGGTCTACATTTGTTCAGCACAGAGACCATTAATTGTTTATACTGATCACAACCCCTTGGTATTCTTGGCTGACATGAAAAATAAAAATAGGCGGTTATTAAGTTGGAGTCTGTTGTTACAGGAATTCGATATTAAAATACAACATGTAAAGGGGAGTGATAATGTAATTACTGATTGTTTATCTAGATGTTAAGTTGAATGTGTATCTGTATTATTTTTGTAGTTAAGACCACTTCTGTATTTTGTTAAACTCTGTAATTCTGTAATATGCCGTATTAGTTAATTTTCACCTTGGTGAAAATTCCCAGAAGGATGGGGGTGTTATGAGTGATGAATAGATCTGATGGACAATGGGGTTCAGAGTTACCCATCCCCCCCTGAGAATCACAAGCCATTACTGTTGCTATGCTGCTCATGAGATGAAAAAGATGCAAGAACATCTGCTACAGGTAAGAGAGGGGAGAGAGACTTGTTGATTTACTGTATTATGACTTTTGCGAGGGTTATTTATCTTCTACCATTCTGCTCATTAACTTTCCTCAGTGGACTGCAGGAGTGGGCTGGTTTGATGGATACAGTCATTCAAAATTGATTGATAGTTGAGACCCCGTTAGAAGGGATAAAAGACAGGTCTGGAGAGACACCCTTCAGACACACCAGGAGACACACCAGTGGACACTGATTGAGTGTTGGAACCCACAGGAAAGGTGGGGGCATTGGACACCGAACCAGGAGATCAGTTAGTTAAACTCACAGTGTTACAGCAGGGCCGGTGGGGACTTGTATGTGTGTCCACTCATGCCAGAGTGATGAGTCCACCACAGAAGAACAGTCTAGCTGAATGACAGAGGGGTCATAACTGAATGACCACAATGATATGACGGATTAAAAAAGGAGTAAAAGGTTTGCCTGTCGCAACAGTTGCTGTTACATCTCACTCGCTCTCTCTCTCTCTCCCTCCAACGATTACAACACAACAACCATAGCTACCTCAGCACGCATGAACTGAACCGAACTTTATACTTTTCTATGACAATTCATTTACCCCTAGACATTGATAGAGCTTGTTTATTATTGCTTATTATTATTCCTACACTTTTAGGTTTATCATTGCTAACTTGTGTTATCTATATATTTGCATTATTGGTATTGATTTTGCTTATTTTACTAATAAACACTTTTGAATATAGTACCACCAGACCCCAACGGATTCTTCTTTCTCTGCTGGTCAGACACCCAGTTACGGGGTATGTAACATAACGTTTAGGAAATCCTGCACAAGAAGCCCCAAGTTGCTTTGCTCCTCTGATATTCTCACCATTTAGAAAATAGTCTACGTCTTTATTCCTTCTACCAATATCCATGACCATACACTTCCCTACACTATATTCCATCTCGTACAAACAAGCTGGAGGAACTCAGCAGGTTGGGCAGCATCCATTGAAATGAGCAGTCAACATTTCAGGCTGAGACCCTTAGTCAGGTCTCGTTTCAACAGATGCTGCCCGACATGCTGAGTTCCTCCAGCTTGTTTGTACATGTTGCTTTGACCACAGCATCTGCAGTGTACTTTGTGTTTACTATATTCCATCTGCCACTTCTTTGTCCACTCTCCCAATCAGCCCAAGTTCTCCTGCAATCCCTATTTCCTTAACTCTACCTGCCACCCCCACACCCCCACCTATCTTTGTATTGTCTGCAAATTTGGCCTCAAAGCCAACAATTCCATCATCCAAATCATTCACATATAACGTAAAAAGAAACTGTCCCAATGCTGACCCCTGCAGAACCCCACATGTCTCCAGTAGCCAACCAGAACAGCCCCTTTTATTCTGACTCTGCCTCCTGCCAATCAGACTATCTTCTATCCATGCTAGTATCTTTCCTTTAATACCCTGGACTCCTACCTTGTTTAGCAGCCTCCTGTGCTGCACCTTGTCAAAGGCCTTCGGAAAATCTAAAGAGACAGAGTCCACTGCCTCTCCTTTGTCTATCCTGTCTGTTATTTCTGCAAAGAATTCCAACAGATTTTTCAGGCAAGGTTTCCCTTTAAAGAAACCATCTTGACTTTGGCCTACTTTATGGATTTTCAAGTATGCTGAAACCTCATCCTTAGCAGTAGACTCCACCATCTTCCCAACCACTGAATTCAAACTAATTGTGCTATAATTTCCTTTCTTCTGCCTCCCTCCCTTCATAAAGAGTGGAGTGATATTTGCAATTTTCCATTCCTCCAGAACTATTCCAGACTCTAGTGATTCCTGAAGCACCACTTTCCTTTCATAAGTGTACGTTCGCTCTGTATGGAGTAGCAAGCAATCTGCTGGGAAAACTTCAGAGGTTAAGCAGAGTGTGTCAGAGGAATGGAAAACCCTGAGACATCTGTGTTTTCTCCACAGATGCTGCTCAACCTGCTGAGTTCTTCTAGCAAATCGTTTGTTGCTCCAGGCGCTAGCAGCTGCAGTCTTTTGTGTCGCCATTGTGTATGCATGACTTTCTAAGTGACCTATCAGCAAAGTTCAATGTAAGTCCAAAATAAATTTATGACTGAAATATGCATACATTACCATATACCCTAAGATTAATTTTCTTGCAGGCATCCACAGTAGAACAAAGAAATACAATAGAATCAATGAAAAACTACAACACAAGAACTTGACGACCAATGTGCAAAAAAAGATGAACTACGCAAATACAAAAAAGATAGGAAAGTAGATAATAAATAAATAACAGTGAGATGAGTTGTATAGTCAATGAAAGTGAGACTATTGGTTGTGTTCAGTCTGAAATGAATGAAATCATCCCACATTGGTTTAGGAGCCTGACAGTTGAAGAATGATAACTGTTCCTGAACCTGGTGGTGCGAGACCAGAGGCTCCTGTACCTCCTTCCCGATGACAGCAGTAAGAAGACAGCATGGCCTGGATGGTGGGGGTCCCTGATGATGGATGCTGATTTCCTGTAGTGCTCCTTGCAGATGTGCTCAGTGGAGGGGAGGGCTTATTTTGTGATGGTAGTATACACTGCCTTTTGTCAGCCTTTCTACTCTTGGCCATTGGTGTTTTCCTACCACGCCCATAATGCAAGTAGTCAGGATACCTCTGCTGTGCATTTATAGAAGTGTGTCAACGTCTTAGATGACATGCCAAATTTTGGCAAACTTCTGAAAAAAGCAGAGCCACTGCTGTAGCTTCTTATTACTGACACTTATGTGTTGGTCCCAGGGCCGATCCTCTGAAATGATAATAACATGGAATTTGAAGTTACTGCTCATCACCACCTCCCATCACTAGAATACAGATTACATCCTGTAGCTGAAATCAGCCTAAAGGGTACACCTAGCCATAAAATATGACAAGAATAATAAACTCCACCAGATGTAGATGAAAGGTGTGATAGAGAGCTCAAGCTTCTTTGTAAACTGATTCATGGTATGACACACAGTGTGGGAACAATATACAGCCAGATCAGACCACAGGATTCCAACTCCACGAGTAACCTTGACATTTAACATCCGTCCACTCCTGTGACATAAGCTTTAATTACAGCTCTCAGGGCAAATGCCCTGAAGGCAACGAATGGCCAATGAAACCACACACCTGCCTTCAGGGAGTCAAAAAGGGGAAGACTAAAGCAGCTGATAGATACAAAAATATATTCAATCTAACAGCAGGGTAAGTTAGAAGAAACATCTCGCAGATCAGGTGGTGACAGTGGTCAACGCTTGTGGTCATAATAGCGGATGGTGTTCCTGCTTAATAAACTACTTAAGAAGTAAAAGTTAGAGTCTGCTGGGGGGAAAATTTGCTTAGTTTCATTCGATGTGGACTTGCAACTTTAAAGGAAATAATGACGCCGGAAGGCAGAGCGAGTCAGTAGGTGACACTGTCACCCCAAAACGTGATTCTTTTCTCTCCGCTAGGAGGGTTGTTATGTAGCGCGCTGCCTCTGGGGCAAAGGTTTGCACGAATGGTAAAACGCTCCGCTCAAAGTGGAATTGAAACTCTAACCTACAGTGAGTCAACAGTTTACAATCTGACATCTTCCAGTCTCCCGCAACTCTAACAGAAGGCTGGAAGATTATTTTTAGCATCCATTATATACGCAGCCGACAATTTTAGTCCCGGAATGCAAGTTTGAACACCACGGGACGGCGTTAATGCCGCCTGTAACTTTTAGAATTTATAAGCTTAGTTTAGTAATGTGAAGTTTTGGCAGGCACTTGAATTTTGCTCTCTCGCCCTCTCTGCTCTGGATGTTCCTGACGGAGACTGTGTTTGGCGTAGAGCGAACAACATGCTGGCGCGTCTTTGTTTACTTAAACAAAAATCACCGCGTTTCATTCAACTAGAAGTCCAGTCAAAAGCTGTTTCTATTTTTAATTTAAGTTTGACTTACCTTCGGACACCAGGGTTTAATTCAGATGATAATAAAACAGGTAATATAATGAAAGGACGAAAATCACTAATATGCAAAATTCAAAGCAGCGGTAAGAACATAGCGAAGTTAGAGTTATGTAAGACTTGTTTCACTTTTTCCTCAGAGCGAGCACCAGGTGAGGGCAACACTTTGCTAGAAGGTTAAGTTCATTCAGCATGTCACACCCTTCTGCAGATGCAGACGGCCTCGTACAGCAGCTCGAACGTGCAGGAGCGCCAAGAAGGTGCAGAGTAGTGGACTCGCCCCCATACATCGGAGGCACATCCCTCCCCACCCTCAGGAAGGCAAAACCTATCAATAAAGATCCTCACCAATCTGGTCAAAACACCTTCTTGCATTCTGACAGGCTGCATCACTGTCTGGTGTGGAGGGGCTACTGCACAGGACCGAATGAAGCTGCAGAAGGTTGTAAATCTAGTCAGCTCCATCTTGGGCACTAGCCTACAAAGTGCCCAGGACATCTTCAGGGAGCAGTGTCTCAGAAAGGCAGCGTCCATTATTAAGGACCTCCAGCACCCAGAACATGCCCTTTTCTCACTGTTACCATCAGATAGGAGGTACAAAAGCCTGAAGGAACACACTCAGCGATTCAGGAACAGCTTCTTCCCCTCTGCTATCCGATTCCTAAATGGACATTGAAGCTTTGGACACTACCTCACTTTTTTAAAAAATATGCAGCATTTCTGTTTTTGCACATTTAAAAAAATCTATTCAATATACGTAATTGATTTACTTGTTTATTTATTATTGTTTTATTTTATTTATTATTTTTTCTCTCGTTGCTAGATTATGTACTGCATTGAACTGCTGCTGCTAAGTTAACAAATTTCACGTCACATGCCGGTGATAATAAACCTGATTCTGATGCTATCAGGCAGGAGGTATAGAAGCCTCAAGTCCCACATCACCAGATTCATGAACATCGACTTCCCTTCAACCATTCGGTGGTGAACGGGCCTGCACCAATCCTGGACCTCAGTATCGCAACACTATGAACAATTTGATCCGTTTGCACTACAATGGACTTTGCCTTTTTTGTACTAAATGTCTTATTTCTTGTGAAAACAATTATATAACTTACGTTTCTCTTGTGAATGCCGCTTGTATGATGCCTTGTGCCTGTCATGCTGCAGCAAGATTTTCATTGTACCGGTGCATTCCTGCATTTGCTCTGACTTCGATTTCGGAACAAATGTAGTGAAGCAAGTGTCATGGAAACCTTTAATTTCTTATTTATAATATTTGTAGCAAGGACGCTGCAGTTTTTCACACTTCAAAGCAGTCCAGCACTCACAGACTTCTAAAAAGTTCCTAAATATTTACTGAAATTGTGCAAAGTAATTTTTAGACTCGTTAAATTTTGATGAAGCTGATGCTCTTAGCAAAGAGTTGTCACTATAACTTAGCACAGAAGACTACTGCATGGGAACAGCTCCTTTGGACAATCGTGTCTTTGTTAACCATGATGCCAATTTAAACTAATCTCAATCCCAGAAGACCCCCAGAGAGCTTCTGAGCACCTCATGCTCCCTCTTCAGGAACAGCTGGGCATATTTGTATCCTCGGAAGAGGGGCAGACAGTCAGCTTGCCCCCTTAAGGTCCACCATTTGGACCTGTGCTTAGCTATCGAGGTTCGAAGTAAATTTTATTATCAAAGTACATATATATCAACATAGTGTTTGTGAGTGGTCAAGTGGTTAAGACGTTCGTCTAGTGACCTGAAGGTCGCTAGTTCGAGCCTTAGCTGAGGCTGAGTGTGTGTCCTTGAGCAAGGCACTTAACCACACATTGCTTTGTGACGACACTGGTGCCACTGGGTCCTAATGCCCTTCCATTGGACAACATCGGTGGCGTGGAGAGGGGAGACTTGCAGCTTGGGAAACTGCCAGTCTTCCACAAAAAAAACCTTGCCCAGGCTTACACCCTGGAAACTTTCCAAAGTGCACATCCATGGCTTATCGAGACTAATGGAGGCCTACACATATCAACATATAGAATCCTGAGTTTCATTTTTTGTGGGCATATTCAACAAATCTATAGAGTAATAATTATATCAGAATCAATGAAAGACCACTTAATTGCTCAAGTAACCAGGCCAGTCCCAGGAGCAGAATAAGGTTACTCTATGCTGACTTGGTCTCCACCCACTAGATGCTCAAAGCTCGGAGCGCAGGCCTGAGGTGCAGCCGGAACTGATACTCCAATCTCTTGTGCTCTTTCACCCCCGTCTGTGAGTTCCCATGCCTATCTCTCTCTGTGTAAGGAAACAATCTCTGACATTCCCATAGAACACTACAGCACAGTACAGGCCCTTCAGCCCTCCATGTTGTGCTGACCCATATAATCCTTAAAAAAAGTACTAAACCCACACTCCCCCATAACCCTCCATTTTTCTTTCATCCATGTGCCTGTCTAAGAGGCTCTTAAATACCCCTAATGTTTTAGCCTCCACCACCATCCCTGGCAAGTCATTCCAGGCACTCACAACCCTCTGTGTAAAAAACTTACCCCTGATGTCTCCCCTAAACTTCCCTCCCTTAATTTTGTACATATGCCCTCTGGTGTTTGCTATTGGTGCCCTGGGAAACAGGTACTAACTATCCACCCTATTTATGCCTCTCATAATTTTGTAGACCTCTATCAAGTCCCCTCTCATTCTTCTACGCTCCAAAGAGAAAAGTCCCAGCTCTGCTAACCTTGCTTCATATGACTTGTTCTCCAAACTGGGCAACATCCTGGTAAATCTCCTCTTCACCCTCTCCATAGCTTCCACATCCTTCCTATAATGAGGTGACCAGAATTGAACACAATACTCTAAGTGTGGTCTCACCAGAGATTTGTAGAGTTGCAACATGGCCTCTCTACTCTTGAACTCAATCCCCCTGTTAATGAAGCCTAGCATCCCATAGGCCTTCTTAACTATCCTATCAACCTGCGCAGCAACCTTGAGGGATGTATAGATTTGAACCCCAAGGTCCCTTTGTTCATCCACACTCTTAAGTAACTGACCATTAATCCTGTACTCAGTCTTCTGGTTTGTCCTTCCAAAATGCATCATCTCACACTTGTCCAGTTTGAACTCCAGCTGCCATTTTTCTGCCCAACTCTGCAGCCTGTCTATATCCTCTTGTAACCTTCAACCACCTACAGCTCCATCCCCTGACCACTCAGTAGTAATCACTTCATTAGGTAGAGAAGGTGGAGTGGCCACTGAGTGTACAGTCCAATTTAGGCATCCATTAGTCTTGTGAGACCATGGATTTGTGCCTTGGAAGGTTTTCAGGGCACAGGCCTGGGCAGGGTTGTATGGAGACTGGCAGTTGCCCAAGCTGCAAGCCTTCCCCTCTCCACACCACCGATGTTGTCCAAGGGAAGGGCACTAGGGCCCAAGCAGTTTGACACTGGTGTCATCGCAGAGCAATGTGTTGTTAAGTGCCTTGCTCAAGGATACAACACGCTGCCTCAGCTGAGGCTCGAACCAGTGACCTTCAGATTACTAGTCCGATGCCTTATCCACTAGGCCATGCGCCAATAATCCTTAAAGCATGCTGATTTCACACAGGTTCAGCATCGAGCCCTGAAACTGACGGACAGCAACTCCATTGAAGCCTCCACCGTTTCCAGTGATTTGATAGAAAAGTTTGATCCATCCACTCCACACTACATGCACACACGTTGCTCAGTCAGCTCCTTTTGTTACTGACATGTATTGGCTGGTAATCCAGTTACTTTCATGACAGTGATTACAACACTTTATTCATGTTACACCAACACACCAATTCATCTTTGATAGCCCTTCAAGTTATTTCCCACATGGTATTAGTCAGGGACAGCTTTCTGTCAAATATACACTCAGCAGCCACTTTATTAGGTACAGGAGGTATCTAAAAAAAGCGGCAACTGAGCCTTATCTCTGTACGTTCATGGTCTTTTGTTGCTGTAGCTCATCCACGTCAAGGTTCAAAGTGCTGAACATTCAGAAAGGCTCATCTGCACACCACTGTTTTAATGTGTGATTACTTGAGATACTGTCACCTTCCTGTCAGCTTGAACGAGTCTGGCCATTCTCCTCTGACCTCTCTCAGTAACAAGGCATTTTCACCCACAGACTGCCGGATGTTTCTCACACCATTCTCTGTAAACTCTAAAAACTGTTGTGCATGAAAATCTTGGAAGATCAGCAGTTTCTGAGATACTCAAAACACCCTGTCTGGCACCAACAGTCATCCCACGGTCAAAGTCACTTAGATCACGTTTCTTTCCCATTCTGATGTTTGGGGTCTGAACAACAACTGAACCTCTTGACCATTTCTGCATGCTATTATGAATTGAGTTGCTGCCAAATGATTGGTTGATCAGATATTTGCATTAACGAGCAGGTGTATAAAAGAAAGTGGCCATTTAGTATTTGCCTGATCAGCTACTTCAGGCTGAGTGGGATATGTTGCACAAGTATGAATGAGAATGGATAGTTTGGGCCATAACACCATAAGAAGCAGAAATAGGCCATTCAGCCCATCAAGTCTGTTCCACCTTTCCATCATGGCTGATTGATTATCACTCTTAAACCTATTCTTCTGCCTTCTCCCTGTATCCTTTGATGCCCTGAATTATCAAGAACTTATCAACCTCCATCTTAAATATACCCAAAGAACTAGCCTGCACAGCAGTCTATGGCAATGAATTCCTCAGATTCACAACTTTGTCTAAAAAAATCCTCATCTCCATTCTAAGTTAATGTCCATCAAGTCTGAGGCTGTTACCCTTAACCCATGATCATTTTTGTCCAACTCTACACTGGAACAATGTTGCATGGGACCATACTTGTGCAACATATCCCACTCAGCCTGAAGTAGCTGATCAGGTAAATACTAAATGGCCACTTTCTTTGGTACACCTGCTCGTTAATGCAAATATCTGATCAACCAATCATTTGGCAGCAACTCAATTCATAAAAGCATGCAGAAATGGTCAAGAGGTTCGGTTGTTGTTCAGACCAAACAGAATGTTTGTCTAATGTTGCGTGGGACCAGCTCACATGAAGGGGTTTGGGGCTTGGGTCCGATGGGCAATTTCATCCAGGCAGAGATGAGCTTGGCCAGATTTGCACCATGCTCTTGAGACCCCTCAACGCCCATTGTGATGAGACTTTGGCCAGGAAAAGACTAGCCATTCCTGCAGATGACGATCACCTCTGGGAGTTGCTTGTTGTCCTAAGTGCAGTACCCCTAATGGAAAACAATGTTACAGGGATTTCAGCGGGGTCTAAATGCAGAGAGTTGGTGCCAGGGCTTGAACATGCATCACTGTATGATGGGTCCCCTCAGTCAGGAAACTCAGAACCACAGCAGAGAGCCAGCACTTCCTCTTCCCCCACTACCACCCTCAAATGAATCCACCAGCTTCTTCCAGATCTTGGTACTATAAGGCCAAGTTCAACATTCAAAGTAAATTTATTATCTAAGAATATATATGTCATCATATGCTACTTTGAGATTAATTTTCTTCCAGACATTCACAGTAAAACAGAGGAATACAATAGAATTGATGAAAACCATACACAAAGACTGACAAACAGGCAATGTGCAAAAGAAGACCAGCACTTCAAGCAGTAAAACATTGGAACAGCATCCAAGATCAAGCACAGCGGCCATTGTTGGAGTGGACAGAGATAGTGAGGGAATTCTGAGGCTTTAGCTCTTCGAGACTTCAAAAAGCTGTCAGTTGAGTTTCTCCACCCCCTCCCCCCAACAAACACACCACAGTTTATTGTTCTTCCGTCTTTATGGCTGCTCAGTTAGAACGGTAGAGATGCCAGTCAGGATAGTGGAATGTTCCTCTTGTGGGATGTGGGAAGGTTTGGAGACCTCCAGTGTCCCTGATGACTTCTCCTGTGAGAAGAGCTTCAGCTTCTAAATGATCACGTTAAGGAGTTGGAGCTGGAACTGGATGAACTCCGGATCATTCAGGAGGCTGAGGGGGTGATAGATAGGACATATAGAGAGGTAGTTACACCCAAGGTACAGGACACAGGAAACTGAGTGACAGTCAAGAGGGGGAATGGGGTTAAACAGCCAGTGTAGAGTCCCCCTGTGGCCATCCCCCTCAACAACAGGTATACCCTCTGGATATTGTTGGGGAGTGGCCTAGCAGAGGAAAGTCATACTGGTCAGGTCTCTGGTACTGTCTGACTCGGTGATTCAGAAGTGAAGGGGTGGGGGGAAACAGATGAGCTGTGGTGATAGGGGAACAGAAAGGAGGTTCTGTGGGCAAGAACGAGGTTCCTGGATGGTATATTGCCCCCTGGGTGCCAGGTCTGTGGCATCTTGAATCGAGTCCTCAACATTCTTAACTGGGAAGGTGAATAGCCAGAAGTCATAATCCACGTAGATGCCAATGACATACAGTGCCTATAAAAAGTATTCAACACCACCCCTCAACAGAAGTATTCATATTTTATTGTTTAATACCATTGAATCACAGTGGATTTAATTTGGATTTTTTTTTTGACACTGATCAACAGAAAAAGCCTCTTTTATGTCAAAGTGAAAACAGATTTCTACAAAGTGATCTAAATTAATTACAAATATAAAACACAAAATAATTAATTGCATAAGTATTCACTCTGTTTAATATAACACACCAAATCACCACTGGTGCAGCTAATTAGTTTTAGAAGTCACATAGAAACATAAAAAACCTGCTGCACAGTACAGGCCCTTCGGCCCACAAAGCTGTGCCGAACATGTCCTTACCTGAGAAATTACCTAGGGTTACCCATAGCCCTCTATTTTTCTGAGCTCCATATACCTGTCCAGTAGTCTCTTAAAAGACCCTGTTGTATCCGCCTCCACCGTTGTCACCGGCAGCCCATTTAACATACTCAGCACTCTCTATGCAAAAAACTCACCCCTGATAGCTCCTCTGTACCTACTTCCAAGCAGCTTAAAAATGTGCCCTCTCATGTCAGCCCTGGGAAAAACATAATCAGTTAAATGGAGATCTCTCTTCTTCCCTCTTTGGTTGCCCATCGGAATCCGATGACGATGTCCACTCCTTTAACAGTGAGATTTTTGATGATTATACAGTCCTATCCTGGACCCACAAATGGAGATCACTTCTGTGCAGTCAAGGTATTTCAATTAATTGTAGTAAAAAAAAACCTGTATCTGGAAAGTTCAACTCTGGTGAGTCAGTATCCTGGCAAAAACTACACCATGAAGACAAAAGAGCACTCCAGGCAACTCCGTGAAAAGATCATAGAAAAGCTTAAGTCAGGAGATGGATACAAGAACATTTCCTGGTCACTGAATATCCCTTGAATTACAATTAAGTCAATCATCAAGAAATGGAAAGAATATGGCACAGCTGTAAATCTGCCTCCAGCAGGCAGTACTCAAAACTGAGTGACCGTGAAAGAAGGTGACTAGTGAGGGAGACTTATGACAGCTCTGGAGGAGAAACAAGCTTCAGTGACTGAGATGGGAGAGACTGCGCATACAACAACTGTTGCCCGGGTGTTTCACCAGTGGTAGCTTTATGGGAGAGTGGCAAAGAGAAAGCCACTGTTGAAAAAAACTCACATGAAATCTCGGCTAGAATTTGCCAGAAGACATGTGGGAGACTGAAGTCAGCTGGAAGAAGGTTACATGGTCTGATAAAACCAAACCCTATGTTTGGTGCAAGCCAAACACCACACATCATCAAAAACATACCATCTCTACTGTGAAGCATGGTGTTGGCTGCATCACGCTGTGGGGATGTTTCACTGCAGCAGGCCCTGGAGGGCTTGTGAAGGCAGAAGGTAAAATGAATGCAGAAAAGTACAGGGAAATCCTGGAGAAAAGCCTGGTGCAGTCTGCAAGAGAACTGCAAATTAGGAGATTTGTTTTCCAGCAAGACAATGATCCCAAGCATAAAGCCAAAGCTACACAGGAATGGCCTAAAAACAACAAAGTTAATGTCCTCGGGTGGCCAAGTCAGAGTCCAGACCTCAATCCAATTGAGAATTTGTGGTTGGACTTGAAAAGGGCTCTTCACTCACAATCCCTATACAATATGACAGAGCTTGAACAGTTTTGTAAAGAGAATGGGAAAAAATGACAGTGTCCAGTGTTACACACCAGCAGCAGCAGGTATGAAATTGAGTCAGATTCTTCTAAATAAACAACGAAAATTTATTAACTTCTACTCAAAAACATCGAAAAGTAAACAAACGACTAACTTAAATGAAAGTTAACGGTGTTATGTGTCTATAGTTAACAAACAGTCAAGCTTAGAGAGAATTCTTAACAGAGCTTATTCAAGCACAGTCTTAAAGTGGTCATTTAAGAAATCCAAGAGATTAATGAAATAATTGAGAGGAGAGACGTCCTGAACTAGCGATGAGCCGTGCCTTAAAGAGAAAAAAGGTGAAACTGCTGGTGCAGATACCAGCCGATAAATGCCTTTTCCGAAGATCCTGAAGAATAAGATTTCTCGAAGTAACTGACCTTTCACCAGAGGTGGTCATGACACAATACCTGAGACCTTACAGGGGTTAACCAAAAGTATGTGCCACACTTCACATCAATCACTTTGATACACACAGAACGCCGCTGATTCCTACCCAATTCTTTGGGTTCGCACAAAGCTGGTACCTTTTCACTCTCTCTCCGTCTATGATTACGTAACCACAGACCGTGACTCCCAACAAAACAACTACGCAACAAATTATTTTCTCCCCTTTTAATAGGGCTATATTTCAGACTACCAAGCAGTCTGAGGGATTTAGAGTGACATACTTACAGAAAGATCGCAGACTTTTGCAAGAAACAAAACGTTGTTATAGTAGGTGATTTTAACTTTCCACATATTGACTGGTACACCCATACTGAAAAAGGACTGATGGAATAGAGTTTGTTAAACGTGTTCAGGAAAGTTTCCTTAATCAGTACATAGAAGTACCAACAAGAGAGTGTGTGATAATTGATCTCCTATTATGGTATGAGACAGGGCAGGTGACAGAAGTCTGTGTAGGGGAACACTTTGCATCTCGTGATCACAATAGTTCCAAAGTAAATATGCAGAAGGATAGGTCTGGTCTCTGGGTTGAGATTCTGTATTGGGAAAAGGCTAATTTTGATGGTATCAGAAAGAATTTATCCTCTCTTTTATTAGAGTCCTTCAAATCAGGTAAACTCCCTCAAACTTTTTATGAAGCTTTTATTTCTCTGATTCTTAAAAAAAATAAAAATCCAGCTGAATGTTCTTCATACAGACCGATTTCTTTATTAAATGTTGATGAAAAAATTTTATCCAAAATCTTAGCTCGAAGACTTGAAAATATTTTACCATCTATTATACCACATGACCAGACAGGATTTATTAAAAATCGTTACTCACATTATTGAATGTGATATATTCACCATCCAAAAAAATATCAGAGTGTATATTATCCTTAGATGCAGAAAAAGCCTTCGATAGGATTGAGTGGAATTATCTTTTTAAGACCTTAGAAAAGTTTAATCTTGGGCCTAATTTTATTCGTTGGGTTAAATTAATTTACTTGTCTCCTACCGCTCAGGTTATTACTAACTCTCAAATTTCTAAGCCCTTTAAATTACAGCGGGGAACTAGACAAGGATGCTCTCTTAGTCCTTTACTTTTTGCTTTAGCTGTAGAACCCTTAGCAATAGCATTTCGAGAATCTAAGGACATTTCTGGTATACTAAGGGAAGGTATGACTCATAAAATTTCGTTATATACTGATGATATTTTACTTTTTATCTCTAACACTGAAAGTTCTTTACCTTCGGTTCTTCCTTTAATTTCCCAGTCTTTTTTTTCAGGATATAAGCTGAACTTACATAAAAGTGAGCTATTTCCTTTAAATGACCTAATGTCATCAAATGCCAAATTTCCATTCCAGGTTGTTACAAGTCAATTTACATATCTAGGTGTAACAATTACTAAAAACTTCAAGAATTTATTTAAAGAAAACTTAAATCCCTTATTGAATTATGTGAAAAAGACGCTTTCTAAATGGTCTCCTCTTTCTTTATCCCTAATTGGCCAAATTAATTCGATTAAAATGAAGGTTCTTCCTAAATTTTTAGATCTTTTTCAGGCTTTACCTATTTTTATTCCTAAGACCTACTTGGATTCTTTAGATTCAATTTTAACATCCTATATTTGGAGTAATAAACAAGCTTGTTTAAGTAAAGTTTACCTACAAAGAAATAAAGAGATGGGTGGATTAGCCTTACCCAATTTTAGGCTTTACTGTTGGGCTGCCAATATAAGGAATATTACTTTTTGGTCCTATTATATTTATCATAAAGATTGCCCATCATGGGTCTCCTTGGAAGTTAATTCTGTAAAAAATTCCTCTATTGTCTCTCTCTTCTTGGATCATACTCTTCTTTTTCAGCAAATAAAACAACAGATAATATAATTGTTAAGCAAAGTTTAAGGATCTGGTCTCAATTTAGAAAATTTTTTGGTTTAGCGAATTTTTCGTTATCATCTCCCATTCTCCTTAATTATTTTTTTATCCCTTCCATGACTGACAAAGTCTTTAAGGAAAGGGATGAACTAGGTATTAAGTGTTTTTGGGACCTGTTTATCTCAGGATCTCTTGCTTCATTTGACAAATTGTCAACTAAATTTGCACTCCCAAAAACACATTTTTATAGATACCTTCAAATTAGAGATTTCTTACGTTCCCAATTAACTACTTTTCCTATAGGTCCTGATAAAAATTTATTGGGTGATCTTTTAAATTTAAAACCTTTTGTTAATGGTATCTATAACTTGTTAATTGATTCTAGACAAGACTTTTTAGATAAAATAAAAAAAGCTTGGGAGGATGACCTAAGTTGTCAGATTTCTGATGATAGATGGAATAAAATTCTTAAACGGGTTAATAAATCATCTTTCTGGTCCCATCATTCTCTTCTACAATTTAAAGTGGTTCATAGTGCTTACATTTCTAAACAGAAGCTGTCCAGTTTTTATCCAAATGTTTCTCCACTTCGTAATAAATGCAACTCTGCTGATGCTTCTTTAATTCATATGTTTTGGTTTTGCCCTAAAATTGAGAGGTTTTGGCGGGAAGTATTCCATACCTTCTCACAACTTTTTAGGGTCCAATTTGACCCAAATCCCCTTACTGCCTTGTTTGGTATTATTGGAAATGAACATATAACTTTAAATACTCCTAAGCTAAAGGTTTTAGTTTTTACCTCTCTTTTAGCAAGGAGAGCAATCTTGCTTAAATGGAAGGAGTCTACCCCTCCTACACATCTTCAATGGCTATGTGATATTATGTCTTATTTAAATTTAGAAAAGATCCGCTGCTCAGTCTTAAATTCGAAACAATCTTTTTATGATATCTGGGGACCTTTCCTAAATTACTTTTCCAATTTATAAAGTTTAACAGTGCACAGACTTTTATGTTTATTTCTATCTTCTCTTAAGCGAATATGTTTTTATCTTCTAATTATCCATTATCATCCATCAGCTTTTTTCTTTGGTAGTTGGTAGGGGGTTGACTTTTTTATATAAAAAAATTATTTTATGATGTATGACCTATCTTTAAATTTTTCTTTACAGAGTGGTGATATGCTATAACATTTTGATCAATTTTATTACAATATATGAATGTACACAATTTATGTTGAGATGTATCTATGTGTTGCACTCTGTAAATCTTGTTTTTTCTTCTGAATAAAAATATTGTAAAAAAAAAGAAAGAAATTATCTAGCAAGTGCGGATTGGGACTTGCTATTTTCTGGTGAAAGCAGCCTTCAAAAGTGAAATTTTGTGAGTACAAAACTTGTATGTACCTGTCAGAATAAAGGATAAAGATAACAGGTGTAGGAAACCTTGGTTTTCAAGAGGTATTGAGGTCCTGGTTAAGGAAAGAGGCGCATAGTAGATATAGGCAGGTAAGAGCAAAATGGGTACTTATGGAATATAAGAAATGCAGAACACTTAAAAAAGAAATCAGGAGGGCTAAAAGAAAGCATGAGTTTGCAAGGTGAAGGACAATCCTGAGGGATTCTACAGATATGCTAAGAGCAAAAGGATTGCAAGGGACTAAATTGGTTCTCTGGAAGATCAGAATTATAACCCATGTGTGGAGCCAAAAGAGGTGGGGGGGGATTTTAATTAATTTTCTGCAACTGTATTTACCCAGGAGATGGACACAGAGTCTATAGAAGTGAGGCAAATCAGCATCAACTTCATGGACCCTGTACAGATTACAGAAGAGGAGGTGTTTGCCATTCTGAGGCAAATTAGGATGGATAAATCCCCAGGGCCTGACAAGGTGTTCCCTCAGACCCTGCAGCAGGCAAGTGGAGAAATTGCTAGTGCCCTAGTAGAAATATTTAAATCATCCTTAGCGACAGGTGAGATACAAGAGGATTGGAGGATAGCCAATTTTGTTCCACTGTTCAAGAAAGGCTGTAAAAATAAATCAGGAAATTATAGGCCAGTGAGCCTGGCATCGTAGTGGGAAAGTTGTTGGAAGGTATTCTGATGGACTGGATATACAAGTATTTGGATAGATATGGACTAATTAAGAATAGTCAGCGTGGCTTTGTGTGGTAGGCTAGGTCTAACCAATCTTATAGAGTTTTTCGAGGAGGTAACCAGGAAAGTTAATGAAGGCAGGGGATGTTGTCTACATGCTCCTTAGTAAGGCACTTGACAAGGTCCTGCATGGGAGGTTGGCCAAGAAGTTTCAGTTGCTCGGCATTCAAGATGGATTAGATTGGATTAGACATTGGCTTTGTGGGAGAAGCCAGAGAGTGGTAGTGATTGGTTGTCTCTCTGACTGGAGGCCTGGGACTAGCAGAGTGCTGCAGGGATTGGCACTGGGGTCTATTATTGTTTATCATCTATATCAATGATCTGGATGATAACATGGTTGAATAGATCAGCAAGTTTGCGGATGACACCAAGATTGAGGGTGTAGTGGACAGCGAGGAAGGCTACCATGGCTTGCAGAGGGATCTGGGCCAACTGGAAAATGGGCTAAAAAATGACAGATGGAATTTAATGCAGACAAGTGCAAGGTGTTGCATTTCAGTAGGACCAACCAGGGTAGGTCTTACACAGTGTACAATAGACCACTAAGGAAAGTGGTTGAACAAAGGAATCTGGGAATACGGGCCCATAGTTCATTGAAGGTGGTGTCACATGTAAAGAAAGCTTTTGGCACATTGGCCTTCATAAATCAAAGTACTGAGTACAAGAGATGGTATATTATGTTGAAGTTTTATAAGACATTGGTGAGGCCTAGTTTGGAGCAACGTGTGCAATTTTGGTCACCAATGTACAGAGAAGATGTAAATAAGGTTGAAAGGGTACAAAGAAAATTTACAAGGATATTGCTGGGTTGGAGGACTGAGTCAAAAGGAAAGATTGAATAGGTTAGGTCTGTATTCTTTAGAATGTAGACGATTGAGAGAATTGAAAGATGTAGACAAAACTATGAGGGGTAAATGCAAGCAGTCTTTTTCCACTGAGGCTGGGTGGGCCTACAACTAGAGGTCAAGGTTCAAGGTGAAAGGTGAAAAGTTTAAAGGGAACGTGAGGGAAAACTTTTTCACTCAGAGGATTGTTGGAGTGTGGAACAAGTTGCCAGCACAAGTGGTGCATGCAAGCTCAAGTTCAACAATTTTAACGTACAGAGGGCAGTTAGCCCGCCAGCACATTTTTGACATGTAGGAGGAAGCGTGACCACACACAAGCATCCCAAGCAGTCACAGTGAGAACGTGGAAATCCCAGAAGTCAGGATCAAACCCGTGACTGTGGAGGTGTGAGGCAGAGGTGCAAATTGCTGCTCCATAGTGCTGCCACATGGATTTAGGCCCCACTCTCATCTTCCTTGCCTCTAGTTCCTGAATGTCTCCCAGTCTCTTTCTATAAGTATTCCAAGTGAAGTGCAGACATGTCAACGAGGGACACGCTTTCCAATTTCACCCCCCCCCCCCATGGTCAGCTCCTGCATGTCTGCTCTGCGCCACACTGCACGAGACCACAGCAGCACAAGTTGCCCTCAACTCACTGCAGCGCATGCCTCCGCTGTGTGGTTCCTACACCACCGCAGCAGAAACACGGAATGAAACCGTCACCAAGAAATCAAAGGTGTTCGAGAATGTTTCCAAAATGTGGCATTATGTTCACTGAAGTTCTGAGAAAGCCACAAGAAGATTCACAAGAGGTTAAGGTTGGCAGGCAGCTGTGCTGTGTAGCAGATGAGAGAATAACTAGAATAAGATATCCCATAAAGCCCCAGAGAATGAGAAACTTCAAGGGTTTTCATGTTTCCTAGGTAAATTTAAAGAATTTAAATTTAAAGAATATTTTTAAAGAATATACTGTGCTGTAATATTCTGTTTTCTACACCCAGCAGCCACTTTATTAAGTACACCTGCTCATTAGTGCAAATAGCTAATCAGCTGATCATGTGACAGCATAAAAGCATGCAGACATGGTCAAGAGGCTCATTTGTTGTTCAGACCAAACATCAGAATGGGGAAGAAACGTGATCTAAGTGATACTGATGACGGAATGTTTGTTGGTGCCAGATGGGGTAGTTTGAGTATCTCAGAAACCACTGATCTCCTGGGACTTCCACGCACAACAGTCTCTGGAGTTTACAGAGAATGGTGTGAAAAATAACAGAAACATCCACTGAGTGCCTTGTTAATGAGAGAGGTCAGAGGAGAATGGCCAGATTGGTTCAAGCTGACAGAAAGATGACAGTAACTCAAATAACCACATGTTACAACAGTGGCGTGCAGAGGAGCATCTGTGAATGCACGACATAGCAAGCCTTGTAGTGCATGAACTACAGCAGCAGAAAAGCACAAACATATAAATCAGTAGCCACTTTTTTCAATACAGGAGAATCCCCATACACACCCTGCAACTAACTACATTAATCTGTGTGGCATATTCATAAGCTAAGCCCAAGTAAGCATTATAGGTTCTCCCCAGCATAATAAACCCCAACAGTCCACACAACAAAAGTCATTTCTTCATAATTCAGTTTTCATCTTCCCTTCTTCAGGAGAAAATAACTTGCCTTTGGTTCCATGTATCCCCAGAACTGTTAGAGCAGTCCTGGTCACCAGGGTCCCTGATGGGCTCATTCCCCCTAGGAGAAACAGAGACTTTAAGCACTTTTACCTCTACGTAGTCTCCAGGTTTAAAGGGAGGAGTGCTTTCTCCGTTAGCTGAGGTAATAACAGTGGCTACTGGTGCTTGGTTTGCACCTGTTGCTTTGCCCAGGGCTTTAACTATTTCTACGGTTTTCTCATCGGTCTGGACCAAGGACGTTTGTGCACTGGTCAAAGGGGTCTGAGACCCCGCCAGCATCAGCCTTCCCATTAATACCTCAGAGAGTGTCAGTTTAGTTGTCCAGCTCATCTGATTTCTTAGATTATATAATGATGTGAGAAGAGCCTCTGGCTTTTTCACTCCACTTTCTTGACGTACCTTAGCCAAAGTTTCTTTTAATAATCCATTCATTCTTTCCACTAGTCCTAAGGACTGGGGCTGATACAGAAGGTAATATAATCCTACATGATTCTTGTGCTGTGCCCACAACACAGGACCCACCCTGCGAATATCATGTGGTCACTCATCTGGGGTGCAGCAGTAGGGCTCTGTCTATGGGATTCACAGTCAGCATGTGACAAAGTTACTGCTATTACCCCTGTATCTGGTCCATAATAAGTCACCCTGCTTTGGTCAGGAGGCGCTCTGTATTCCAACACCCATCTCACCATAGTTCCCAAATCTTGAGGCTTAAAAGTGGTTATCACTGCCAGTGAGAGAAGGGGCAGTGAACGTGTGCCCACGAGGAAGAGTTCCTGTAGACAATAGGTGCAGAAGTAGACCATTCGGCCCTTCAACCCTGCACCACCATTTTGAGATCATGGCTGATCATCTACTATCAATACCCGGTTCCTGCCTTGTCCCCATATCCCTTGATTCCCTTATCCATAAGATACCTATCTAGCTCCTTCTTGAAAGCATCCAGAGAACTGGCCTCCACTACCTTCCGAGGCAGTGCATTCCACACCCCCACAACTCTCTGGGAGAAGGAGTTTTTCCTTAACTCTGTCCTAAATGACCTACCCCTTATTCTCAAACCATGCCCTCTGGTACTGGATTCTCCCAGCATCTGGAACATATTTCCTGCCTCTATCTTGTCCAATCCCTTAATAATCTTTTATGTTGCAATCAGATCCCCTCTCAATCTCCTTAATTTCAGCGTGTACAAGCCCAGTCTCTCTAACCTCTCTGCGTAAGACAGTCCTGACATCCCAGGAATTAACCTTGTGAATCTACGCTGCACTTCTTCTACAGCCAAGATGTCCTTCCTTAACCCTGGAGACCAAAACTGTACACAATACTCCAACTGTGGTCTCACCAGGGCCCTGTACAAATGCAAGAGGATTTCCTTGCTCTTGTACTCAATTCCCTTTGTAATAAAGGCCAACATTCCATTAGCCTTCTTCACTGCCTGCTGCACTTTCTCATTCACCTTCAGTGACTGATGAACAAGGACTCCTAGATCTCTTTGTATTTCTCCTTTACCTAACTTTACACCGTTCAGATAATAATCTGCCTTCCTGTTCTTACTCTTTTTGCATATTTGCGTGGGCTGCTTCTCGCCTTCTGGCTGCATTTTAGTCCCACCCTGTTTATATATGGTCATCCAGTAAGGAAGGGGGCAAGGAGGGATGAGGATGTCCTAGTCAACTTGCTCCTGGGGCTGGTGAAATCCGCCATCCGTGGGTCTTGGAAATGGGTGGCGGGAGGATCTCCCCGGGCAGACTGCCTGGCAATGTTTAGGGGGTATGTTCGTGCCCGGGTAACTATTGAAAAGGAACACGCGCAGTCCACAGCGGCCTTGGAGGAGTTTCGAGACCATTGGGCTCCACGGGGTGTAAATGCCATCGTGGATAGGGATGGCAACATTCTGGTGTAATGTCTATTGTCTATTTGTAGTGCAGTAATTGTGTTTGCCACTGTTTTGTATATATTGTATAGCACCGATATTTGTAATAAAGGATTTTGTAATAAAAAAAACAAAAAAAAAGGTGGATAATCTCACACTTATTCACATTAACCGCCATCTGCCAAGTATCTGCCCACTCACCCAGCCTATCCAAGTCACCCTGAATTCTCCTAACATCCTCATCACATGTCACACTGCCACCCAGCTTAGTATCATCAGCAAACTTGCTGATGTTACTCTCAATGCCTTCATCTAAATCGTTGACGTAAATCGTAAACAGCTGTGGTTCCAATACCGAGCCCTGTGGCACCCCACTAGTCACCACCTGCCATTCCGAGAAACACCCATTCACCGCTACCCTTTGCTTTCTATCTGCCAACCAGTTTTCTATCCATGTCAATGTCTTCCCCCCAATGCCTTGAGCTTTGATTTTACCCACCAATCTCCTTATCAAGTGCCTTCTGAAAATCGAGGTACACTACATCCACTGGATCTCCCTTGTCTAACTTCCTGGTTACATCCTCGAAAAACTCCAATAAATTAGTCAAGCATGATTTGCCCTTGGTAAATCCATGCTGGCTCAACCCAATCCTATCACTGCTATCTAGATATGCCACTAATTCATCTTTAATAATGGACTCTAGCATCTTCCCCACCACCGATGTCAGGCTGACAGGTCGATAGTTCTCTGTTTTCTCCCTCCCTCCTTTCTTAAAAAGTGGGATAACATTAGCCATTCTCCAATCCTCAGGAACTGATCCTGAATCTAAGGAACATTGGAAAATGGTTACCAATGCATCCGCAATTTCCAGGGCCACCTCCTTTAGTACCCTAGGATGCAGACCATCTGGACCTGGGGATTTGTCAGCCTTCAGTCCCATCAGTCTACTCACCACCGTTTCCTTCCTAATGTCAATCTGTTTCATTTCCTCTGTTACCCTATGTCCTTGGCCCATCCATACATCTGGGAGATTGCTTGTGTCTTCCTTAGTGAAGACAGATCTAAAGTACTTATTAAATTATTTCGCCATTTCTCTGTTTCCCATAACAATTTCACCCAATTCATTCTTCAAGGGCCCAACATTGTTCTTAACTATCTTCTTTCTCTTCACATACCTAAAAAAGCTTTTGCTATCCTCCTTTATATTCCTGGCTAGCTTGCGTTCATACCTCATTTTTTCTCCCCGTATTGCTTTTTTAGTTAAGTTCTGTTGTTCCTTAAAAATTTCCCAATCATCTGTCCTCCCACTCACCTTAGCTCTGTCATACTTCCTTTTTTTTAATGCTATGCAATCTCTGGCTTCCTTTGTCAACCACTGTGGCCCCTTTCCCCCCTTTGAATCCTTCCTTCTCCAGGGGATGAACTGATTTTGCACCTTGTGCATTATTCCCAAGAATACCTGCCATTGCTGTTCCACTGTCTTTTCTGCTAGGCTATCCGTCCAGTCAACTTTGGCCAGCTCCTCCCTCAAGGCTCCATAGTTTCCCTTGTTCAGCTGCAACACTGACACCTCCGAGCTGCCCTTATCCTTCTCAAATTGCAGATAAAAACTTATCATATTATTGTCACTACTTCCTAATGGCTCCTTTACTGCAAGATCGCTTATCAAATCCTGTTCATTACATAACACTAAATCCAGAATAGCCTTGTCCCTGGTCGGCTCTCGTACAAGCTGTTCCAAGAATGCATCCCGTAGACACTCTACAAACTCCCTATCCTGTGGTTCAGCACCAACCTGATTCTCCCAGTTCACCTGCATGTCAAAATCCCCCATAACTACTGCGACATTACCTTTGTCACATGCCAATGTTAACTCCCTATTCAAATTGCACCCAATATCCATCTACTGTTTGGTGGCCTGTAGACAACACCCATTTGGGTCCTTTTGCCCTTACTGTTCCTCAGTTCTATCCACACAGACTCCACTTCTCCTGATCCTATGTCCCCCCTTGCAAAGGACTGAATCTCATTCCTCACCAACAGGCCCACCCCACCCCCTGCCCACATTTCTGTCCCTACGATAGCACGTATACCCTTGTACATTCATTTCCCAGGTCTGATCTCCCTGCAGCCATGTCTCCGTTATCCCAACAACATCATAGTTATCCATTCGCACCTGAGCTTCAAGCTCATCCACCTTATTTCTGACACTTCATGCATTCAGATATAGAATTTTTAGCCCATTTCTCCTCTCTCTGTTTGAATCGCTGCCTATTGTGCTTAACCCAGTTCCCCGAACTCCCATCAGACTATATGCCCCTATAATTTTGTTGTCCTTCCTAAATTTACTTATTCTTTCTGCACATTTAACTCCATGTTCCATCAGACCATCCCTCTGTACATGTGATCTCCTTATCACTTGTTCCGCCTCACCTTTCTCTACTACACATTTAATATTCCGGAACCGTGTAGTCCCTACCTGTGCTTTATTCTTCATCTTGCTATCCTCTCTCACATTCTGGATCCCCACCCCCTGCAAATTTAGTTTAACCCCCCCCCCCCAAGGAGCACTAGCAAACTTCCCTGCAAGAATGTTAGTACTGCTCCAGTTCAGGTGTAAACCATCCCTTCGGAACAGATCCCACCTTCCCTGGAACAAAGCCCAATTATCTACAAACCTGAAGCCCTCCCTCCTGCACCATCCTCTCAGCCACGTATTAATCTTTATAATCTTTCTGTTCCTTGCCTCACTCGCACGTGGCACAGGTAGCAATCCTGAGATTGTTACCCTGGAGGTCCTGCTCTTCAGCTTTGCACCTAACTCCCTGAGCTCCCTATGCAGGACCCCCTCACTCATCCTACCCACGTCATTGGTCCCTACATGGACCACAACATCTGGGTTCTTGCCCTCCCTCTCAAGAATAACCTGCACCCGATCTGAGATGTCTCGGACCCTGGCACCAGGGAAGCAACATACCATCCGAGACTCCCAATCTTCCCCACAAAATCTCCTATCCGCCCCCCTGACTATAGAATCACCTATCAATACCGCTCTCTTCTCTTCCCTCCTCCCCTTCCTAGTCGAGGGTCCAACCTCAGTGCCAGAGACAGGACCACTACAGCTTGTTCCTGGTAGGTCATCCTCTCCAACAGTATCCAAAACAGAATACTTATTGTTGATGGGAACAGCCACAGGGGTGCTCTGCTCTCTCTGTCTGCTCCCCCTGCCTCTCTTGACTGTCACCCATTTGCCTACCTCCTGACTTTTTGGTGTGACTACCTCCTGATAACTCTATCTATCTCTGCCTCCACCTCCCGAATGATCCGTAGTTCATCCAGCTCCTGCTCCAACTCCCTAACTCGGTCTGATAGGAGCTGCAGCTGGATGCACCTTTTGCAGGTGTGGTCATCAGGGACAACTGTGTTGACACTGATCTCCCACATACTGCATACGGAGCAGTTTTCTTTTGAGCTGAACCTCAGCTGCTGTTCCCTCAGGGCCAAAAGGTGACCCACCCGATAAGAGTATTAGCCCCCTCTTGGCTTCATGTTGACTTGCTTGGTTTCTATAATCATCATTGGGATCTGGATCCCGGAAGGCCGCAGTGAAATGTAATGCAGTTACTAGTTTACAAGTTCCAACTAAATCGTCCAGAAATTCCCCTGCTTTAATGTCAGCTTCAATTTGCTGTCATAGCCAAGTTCCCCCAGTAGGCCAGCTATCGAGAGAAGCAGGGTCCCCTAATTGTTCAGGTATTTGTATAATTAAAGTGCGAAGCTCAGGCAGTCTGTTTTCGGAGAATTTCAAGATACAATCCTTCGGAGATACAATGAATAACTGAATTTATTATACCGAGTGCTTAGTGTCCAAGCAAATTAACAGGTGAGTTCTCAGCTATAACAAATGTTTCATCAATCAAGTTGTTCCCTACCTTTATTTCAACTGGTTCGGAGAGGGGTTCTGTCACAGGAACTTCAGCTAATGCTACAGTTTTAATACTTTTCCTACTTTTAGGTAATGCCACAGAAGCGTGTACGCACAATACTGTAACAATGGAATCAATCAGGACTTTTATTAGCTATCTCTGTGTTTAACATAGTCCTCAAGGGGTTTCTTGAAAACCTGACCATCACTGCCTTTGCTCACCCTTCGAGGTACCCTCTATTATTGGTTAAAAGGGTTATGATTAAAAGGTTCAAGCACAGTAAAGGAGGCTTCTCTCAATTCCTCTCCCTTGTCTTTCTCAGGGTCTCTTCCTTTTTCACTCCACTTGGTTCCGCACTCCTTATCCTAATGTCCTTTCTTCCCACACTGACTGCAAACATCCTGACTCTTACCCCCCGTGCTTCGGCCCTTCTCTCAAATCACCTCCTCATTTTGTCTTTGTTACACACTCTGCCCCTTTCTCCCTGATTTTTTAATATTCCATTCCTATCCATATTAATGAGGAATGTTATGACATCCTTCCAATTTTTGTTTTGCCATTCGAGGTTGGTCAATTTAAAAGAATGTGCCACCTCTAGTTGGAGACAATTTAGAATTGTTTGCACTGTCAGTGGGTTGTCTCCTGCCAGGGGTATCCCTGTACTTGATTTCCAAATATCTTTACACGGGCAATAAAATCAGTGATAGTCTCCTCCTTCTTTTGCTGACTTACCTGGGAGTTCAACCCAGATAAGTGTGAGGTGGTTCATTTTGGTAGGTCAAATATGATGGCAGAATATAGTATTAATGGTAAGACTCTTGGCAGTATGGAGGATCAGAGGGATCTTAGGGTCCGAGTCCATAGGACACTCAAAGCAGCTGCGCAGGTTGTCTCTGTGGTTAAGAAGGCGTACAGTGTATTGGCCTTCATCAACTGTGGGATTGAGTTGAGGAGCCGAGAGGTAATGTTGCAACTATATAGGACCCTGGTCAGACCCCACTTGGAGTACTGTGCTCAGTTCTGGTCGCCTCACTACAGGAAGGATGTGGATACTATAGAAAGTGTGCAGAGGAGATTCACAAGGATGTTGCCTGGATTGGGTAGCATGCCTTATGAGAATAGGTTTAGTGAACTTGGCCTTTTTTCCTTGGAGCGACAGAGGATGAGAGGTGACCCAATAGAGGTGTATAAGATGATGAAAGGCATTGATCATGTGGATAGTCAGAGGCTCTTTCCCAGGGTTGAAATGGCTAGCATGAGAGGGCACAGTTTTAAGGTGCTTGGAGGTAGGTACAGAGGGGATGTCAGGGGTAAATTTTTTAAGTAGAAAGTGGTGAGTGCGTGGAATGGGCTGTTGGTGATGGTGGTAGAGGTGGATACGATAGGGTCTTTTAAGAGACTCCTGGACAGGTACATGGAGCTCAGAAAAATAGAGGGCTATGGGTAAGCCTAGGTAACTTCTAAGGTAAGGACATGTTTGGTACAGCTTTGTGCTGAAGGTTTCTATGTTTCTGTATAGTTACTTCTCCAAAGTCGCTGTTGCCTGGCTCCTGCGAGAATGGCATCTTTTGCTCTGTTCAGCTAATCATTCATTCCATCAATAGGACTCCCATCACCATTCTCCTCGTTCCCTAGTGGAGGGTCCCGGACCCTTTGGGGTGCATTGGGAAATCCTGTTCTAACTCCTGGCCGGGAAGTTCCATAGGCTGCGTTAAGCAAAGCCTGGACATCGCCAGGTAATGGATTAAAAATCTGGCAAGTCTGAACCAACCAATTATAGAAGGCTACTGGTTTGTGTAGAGGTCTAGGGGTTTCAATAATCATATTGCCTACCTCAGCCGAGAGTCTAGGGTTTAAGTATTGGGACATTCCGACGATCAGGAAGTGGGGACATTGAAGTAGAGAGTCTCATCCTTGGCTTGGCCTCCACATTCTCTGCATGTTTGTAATCTTGTCACAGGTCCATCACTTGACCTGGTCTGTGTCTATCAGTCCCTGGGTCGTGCTGTCCTGATCTCCTCTCTCCCACTGGTTCCCTCGGCTGTTGCTGTTGGCGGTCACAATGCCGGGCTACCCCAACAGCCAGTTCTGCTATTTCCATATCATCCAGAAGTTCCAGATAAGGGGGTGTTGGGTATTTGAAACCTACTTCAGTACTTAATCAGATAGTGCATGTATCATGACACGATGCTTCATGCTCTGAACTTGTCTTTATTTCTCATTCTTGCTTCCATGCTCCCTCACATCACGTTCTGTCCCAGAATTATAACATCATCACCATACTTGAGAAGTGTCAAACTACATTAACTGACCTTAGTATTTCAATACATGATTCCGTCCTTTCCTGAGAAATGAACTTTGATGTTTTAGAACACTTTCAGTTCACTGATTTAACCATTTCAATTCACACATATTCTCTGATATGCATGACTATAACCAACATATTTTCGGTTTCAACTTACTGATAACTCGGGAACTCAAGAAAATTATTCTCATATTCTCAATTTGCAAGTCTTCATCGTTCAAAAACCCACAACTTAAAGCTCTACTTTGATACAAAATCGTTAAACTTCAAAGGTTGTTTACTAACCATTTGAAGTCTTCCTACTGGTTTCTCTTTGCATTCAGTGTCTGGTAATGGCTTTTGCTCACTGTGAGCCTCAGCTTTTCCGTAACTGTCCATCATATTGTCCTCCTGTCCCGATACCTCAATGTCAAATCCTTGAATTTCCTCCTGTTTGTCAAAAGTCTCTCTTGTGTTGAACTTTTTTTTTACATGTTTGATGTTCCTTGCATGTTCCTTCCAGTTGGAGATTCAACTACCAATTGATTTCCTCATCACCCTGTGTGGTGTTGTGTTGAAAGGTGTGGTGAATTTGTCCACTTTTTCTTGATGGATAAGCACAGTGTCCCCAACTTTTACAACAGACTCTTGTGCTCCTCTGTGAGCATCTGCATACAGCTTGTCGTTTCCTTTTTGTTCTGTGTCCCGATCTCATATTTCCACTTCTGCTATGTATAGCTCCTTGATGTCTGGTAACTTCTTCATTTTGCAGTTGTAGAGAAGTTTGGCAGGATTTTTCCCTGTAGTGGCCTGTTCCACACATCTGTACACAGTCACATACTTTCACAGTCACGTTTCCAGTCAAGTCCTTCTGCTTGAGCAATCCTAATCCTTTCCATCAGTGACGCATTTTGGCGCTCCACTTTACCATTTGACTGAGTCCACTTTGGCATTGTTCTCAGGTGTATGATTCCATTACCCTCACAATAGTCCTTGAACTGCTCAGATCTGAATTGAATTCCACTATCTGATTTGATAGATAAGGGTAGTCCATGTCTACTGAAAATATTCTCCAGACTGTCAATGACTCTGTCTGCAGCTGTAGAGGTCAAAATGTCAGATTCATAAAATCGGCTGTAGTAATCAACAGCTACTAGAATGGAATGGTTTGTTGGTAATGATCCAAGCAAATCAACAGCTACCTCCTATCAAGGACCATTCAGGAACAGTGTCAGTTTTAGTGGTTCTGGAGAGTCAGGTCTAGACAGTTTGACAGCCATGACAGGCTTTGCAGTATTTCTTATCTGCTTGATCTATACCAGGGCCACCAAACTTGGTTCTGAGACGCTAGTTTGTACCAACTATTCCCAAGTGTCATTCATGAGCTCATGCGAGTACCTGTGCATGCGAGGCTTTGGGTTACGCAATCCGTGTCCCTCTGAGGAGAGTTGACTCACTACACACAGCTCATTTGCAATGGGTGCGTATGCCTTACAGCTCTCAAAGTGTCTATTCATGACGGCTTTACGCACCTCCTGCAGCTCTGGATCTGTGGGTGAGGCTCGCCTTACTTCTTGTGTTGTTAGGGCTTCAGGCGTAGCACTCACGACTATGAACCTGACATATCCTCTGAATCATGCTTGTGCCTCTCTTTCTGAGCAGTCCTCCCAGAGCCTCAACAGTGGGTCTGCAGTGTTCTGTCTTCCTGGCACTGTAGTCATAGGGTTACAATCTTAGGACCATGCATGCACATTAGATTTTGGGTTGTAAACCATCTCCAAAGGTTTGTGATCTGGGATCAGGTCAAACTTTCTCCCATACAAATATGGATGAAGTCTTTCACAGGCCCACATCAGTGCTAATGTTTCTCACTCTGTTTGTGAGTATTTTTATTAATGGTCTGTGAGACTATGGCTCACATAGCGGACAGATACTGTTTCTTCATTTTGTTTTAGCATGAGTACCGCCCCCCAGTCCAACTGGGCTATTACTTTAGATGGTGTATCCAATGGACCTGCTCTTACTAGCTCCTCTTTTAGGCCTTTGACTGCTTCTTTCTGTTCTTCTCTAAACTTGAACTGGGTATCCTTCCTGGTCAATTGTCTCAAGGTTTGTGACAAAGTTGCAAACTTTGGTATGAATCTGCTGCTGTAGCCAACAAGACCTAGGAAACTCCTCACTTCTGTGACGTTTTGTGGTTCACGAGCCTCCATTGCTGCTTGCACTCTCTCCTCAGCTGGTCTGATGCCTTTCTGTGACAAGAGAATTCCCACGAAAACTGGACTATTCATGTTGAACTGATACATCTCAGGGTTCAGTGTCAGTCCACACGCTGCAAGTCTCTTATCATGCAGTACATACAAATGCTGGAGGAACTCAGCAGGCCAGGCAGCATTTTGTGTTTGTTGCTTGGATTTCCAGCCTCTGCAGATTTTCTCGTTTCCCGTTATGCAGTTGTTGGTTAGGCTCATGTACAATCACATCATCTGAGATGCTCTCAACTCCTTCCATTCCAGCTAAAGCATTTGCTGTCTCACGCTGGTACTGCTCACTGGCTGATGACACATCAAATATCAGTTTCTTGTACCTATACACCCCATCATGCACAGTAAATGTGATTATCCCTCTAGATTCTGGAGTTAGTTCTAGCTGGTGACAGCCCCATTTCAAGTCTAGTTCACTGAACACCACAGGTCCATTCATACCCTGCGGTATCTCATCTACCATTGGAATGGGATATCTCTCCCTCACAATTGCTTCTTTTGGCCTTCTCATGTCTAGGCACATTCTGATGCCCTTGGTGGGCTTTGGTAAAATTACTACTGGGTTAAACCTAGGAGTTGGACCTTCAACTTTCTCAATAACATCCATTTTCATTAGCTGTTTAAGTTTTTTCTCTCAACAGCCTCCCTTAGGTTGTAAGGTATGCATCTGTGTGGCTGGGCCACAGGCTTGACCTTTGGATCAACATACAGACTGATCTGCTTAGTGTTCGATTTTCCTACCCCTTCAAACGCTTTTGGGTACTGCAGCTTGAGTGACTCTAACATCCGTCACTATTGACATATTTTCTCCAATCTTTAACACACCCAATTTTGAAGCTGCTTCTCGACCAAGGTGTTGTTCACCATTGCCTTTTATCACGATGAACTCTGCCTGGTCTGTTTCCAATATTTACTTCACATTCAAACACCCCCTCAACCTCCAGTGGTGTGCTGGATGGATACGGGTACAGCTTTTGCTTCTACTTAGGAATATATGAATGGCACTTTTTCTTCTCTGACTGAAGATTTTCCCACACATTTTCACCCTATATGTTACTTCTGGCTCCTGAATCTACTAACGTGTACAGATTCGCACCACCTACACTAAAAGTATTTTATTTTTCAGATTACTCTGTCTCATTTGTTCATCCTCAACATGGTTCATTTTTTGTGTCTTTAATCCTTTTGGCTGGCACACATTTGCAAAGTGTCCTTTCCAGTGTGTTGTCTGGACGTCTGAGCTGGGCGATTTTGGTCTCTTCCCAGCTGTTCAGTTTCCACATCTGCAGCATTTCCTTTCATTTGTATCAGTATACTCTCTTTTCCCTTCTGACTTTTTGCCAGGTGTTGGAGGTAGCAGAAGTTTTAGAGAATTATGTGCTGGAGGCTGGTAGGGAGGACAAGAGGAACCCTCTCCCTGGTAGGGTGGCGGGAGGAGGGGGTGAGAGCAGACATGCATAAAATAGAAGAGATGTGGTTGAGGGCAGCGTTGATGGTGGAGGAAGGGAAGCCCCTTTCTTTGAAAAAGGAGGCCATCTCCTTAGTTCTCGAACGAAAAGCCTCATCTGGAGAGCAGATGCAGAGGAGACAGAGAGAAGTGGGTGGCATTTTTACAAATTGTGGGGTGGGATGAGGTATAGTCCAAGTAGCTGTGAGAGTCCATGGGTTTGTAACAGGCATCAGTGGATAAGCTGTCTCCGGAGATCGAGACAGTGAGATCAAGAAAGGGAAGGGAGATGTCAGAAATGAATCCGGTGAGTATGAAAGCAGGGTGGAAGTTGGAGGCAAAGCGGATGAAGTGCACGACGGTAGGCTTGGAACATAGACTATACCACATAGGCGACAAATAGGCAGGCATAGCTGGGACTCATTCCCGTGCCCATGGCTACCCCCTTTGAAGGAAGTGGGAGGAGCCAAATGAAAAATTATTTAGAGTGAGGACAAGTTTCGCTGGGCAGAAGAGAGTGGTGGAGGAGGGGAACTGGTTGGGTCAGGTGTCCAGAAAGCAACAGAGAACTTTGAGGCTTTCCTGGTGGGGGATGGAGGTGTATAGGGACTGGACATCCATAGTAAAAATAAGATGATGGGGGCCATGGAACTTGAAATCCTTGAAAAGATCAAGAGCGTGTGAGGTGTCATGGATATAGGTGGGGAGAGTCTGAACTGGGGGGGGGGGGGATACAACAGAGTGGAGGTATGCCAATATGAGTTCAGTGGGGCAGGACAAGGGGGTTTGTGGATCTTGGGCAGGAGATAGAAATGGGAGTTGAGGTCTGCATGCCAGACTACTACAACACCTCCTTTATCTGCAGGTTTGATGGTGAGTTTAGGATTGGTGCGGATGGCATGGAGAGCTGAGAGTTCGAAAGGTTGGAATAGGAGAGAGGAGTGTAGATGATTAATGTTCCATTGGCAGCTGGCAATGAGAAGGTCCAGAGCTGGCAGAAGACCAGGGCGAGGTGTCCAGCAGCTGCATACCTTCTTGACCCTGTGGTTAAGAAGGCATACGGTGCATTGGCCTTCATCAATCGTAGGATTGAATTTAGGAGCTGAGAGGTAATATTGCAGCTATATAGGACCCTGATCAGACCCCACTTGGAGTACTGTGCTCAGTTCTGGTCGCCTCACTACAGGAAGGATGTGGAAGCCATAGAAAGGGTGCGGAGGAGATTTACAAGGATGTTGCCTGGATTGGGAAGCATGCCTTATGAGAATAGGTTGAGTGAACTCGGCCTTTTCTCCTTGGAGTGAAGGAGGATGAAAGGAGACCTGATAGAGGTGTATAAGATGATGAGAGGCATTGATCGTGTGGATAGTCAGAGGCTTTTTCCCAGGGCTGAAATGGCTAGCATGAGAGGGCACAGTTTTAAGGTGCTTGGAAGTAAGTACAGTGGAGATGTCAGGGGTAAGTTTTTTACACAGAGAGTGGTAAGTGTGTAGAATGGGCTACCAGCAACGGTGGTGGAGATGGATATGATATGGTCTTTTAAGAGGTTCCTGGACAGGTACATGGAGCTTAAGAAAACAGAGGGCTATGGGTAACCTTAGGTAATTTCTAAGGTAAGGACATGTTTGGCACAGCTTTGTGGGCAAAAGGGCCTGCATTGTGCTGTAGGTTTTCTATATTTCTATGCTTCTAATACCATTTCACACTTCTCTAAGCAGTATGGCACATTGAAGGCAAGCGATTCAGATGATGTACCTGCCCACACAGACCTCTTCCTGTCATTGTGATGTTACAGAGGAAGCTGAATACGAGATGAGAAAAAAGCTGTAGGCTCAATGGAGGAGATGAGAAATTTATGGCTCTTCATCCTGTGTCTTCCAGCTGTTGCCACAACGGGAGGTAAAACTTCACCTTTTCTTACTCTCATTTGCTGCTTTCCAAAGTCTGAGTGAAATTGTCCTGAATTTTGTCTGTGGCAATTCAGAAAGTGTTTGTCTTGTATCTATTTTCACCACAGGGCTGTGGTCTTAACCCAGAACTGGCCATCTCAAAGTCATAAATTTACACCATAACTTTTGCCTTGCCAGGTGTACTCCACAAATGACCCTTCTATAACTGAAGCAGGCACTCTGCCCCTCAACTGTTGATATCCCAACTGGGATAACTGTGCAGGGACAGTAGGTGTGACTGGTCGAATTAAAATTGTCCTCATTGTCCTCATTGTCACAAAGCTTGAGGAATCGAGTCAAATGATGTCTTCATGTTGAAACTTGATGATGGTTGATTTAAAAAATAATCAGCTGATTACAAACCTGCACTGCTTTCTCAGTCTGCTGACGGGGAACTAACTATACATTATACAGGAGAAAGTGTGGGGTCTTCCTGGAATAAGGGGCAAACAACATTGATGTGCAGAGATAGTGTGATCATTCTTCCCGTGTATGTGGGGTAAATGCTAATGCTCGGGATAGTGTAGAGTCTCCCAATTTGCTGCAAGCAAAGAGATTTAATTTTAACCTGCTGCCGTTGTTGTGGTTAAGTGTGGTCTTTTCTGGAATGCATTTTTATTGAGCAGGAAACATGTGGGTCCGAGTTTTAACTGCAGATTTTACATCAATATCCAGGATCGCATTGAAACTCCTGGTGTATGTGTAACAGGAGAGTTTTATATTGCATGCGACTGGTCCAGAAAAGACATCAGTGTGGTAGGGGCAGACTATACGTCAACCTGCAGGAATAGTGTAGAGCTTCCTGGTTGTTAATATATGCATTAGTTATTATGTTAATGTGTAAAAAAATAATAGTTTCCTAGTTTGTGCGTAAGTCATAAGTATACTTTTTTGTTAACCTGAAGTCATACTGTGGACATTCCTCATCTGTGGGTGTGGGAAAATTGAACAGAAAATAACAACGCAGGACAAGAGTGGAGATCCCTGTTCTCCGTGAACGGGATAGATTTTATGTCGATGTGTGGGAGTGAAATGGAGATACCTTGGCTCTACACATTGAGTTTCATTTCTTTAGCATTTGTCTGTTTTTATGAGGCTGAGTTGCTAACTCAACGCTCAGTCTGGCAAGGGTTGGAAGGTAGGAAAGCATGCAGGGATCCGGGCAGGATTCGAACCTGTGACCACTCGCCTTGAAGTCCAGTGCAGATGCCACTACACCGCTGGCCAGCTTTACCTGCATATACGGGGCAAATTTTACATTAGTTATTAAGTATATTTTGGAACTTCCTGGTATACAAGGGAAAGATTATTCCATAACAGTGCAGGAGTATTATGGAGGTTCATTTCACAACTAACTCCATGACTTGTGCCAATGACAATAAACCTGTTTTGGATTTATTCTGAGTCTGTATATAAAACTGCCCAATGCATTACTGGCACCAGCCTACCCACCAGCGAGGACATAGATACATAAAGGGGCCAGAGAAAGAGCAGGAATATCATGAAGGATCCCAGCCACCCTGCTTATGGACTGTTATTCCCACGCCCATCAGGAAGGAGCAAACACACCAAGCACGCCAGGAACGCTACATTCAAGAACTATCACTTTCCCTCGAGCCCTCAGGCTAATCGACTCCAGCACTCATTAACCGAGTCCACCAAACCCCCACCATCACCTCATACACGTCAGCTAGTGTCACTTTATGTACATATAAACGGTCTATGCATTATAACTGTAACTTGTACATTCTGTTTTAGAGGATTGCTTTTATATTTATATTTATTATGGTTTTGTTTCTTTTTTTATTGTGCTTTTTCTACTTACTGTTTTTTTTTAAGCTGCATCGGATCCAGAGTAACAATCATTTTGTTTTCCTTTACATTTTTGCACTAAAGAATGACAAATAATCTGGAAGGGAAGTTGGACACTGTATCAGGTGCAGATTTTACACTGACGTATAGGAACTGTGTGTATATACAAGGAGAAATTTTTACATTAATGCACAAAAATATTTCAGATGCACAAGGAGTAAATGAGAGGTGACAGTGGATACTGGACCACTGGAAAATGATTCTGGAGAGGTAGCAATAGGGGTCAAAGAAATGGCAGATGAACTAAATAAGGATTTTGTATCAGTCTTCACTGTGGAACACATACAAAAACACTCAAAATGCTGGAAGAACTCAGAAGGCCAAGCAGCATCTGCAGAAGTGAACACAGTCAATATTTTAGGCCGTAACCCTTCTTCAGGACTGGAAAGGAAGAGGGAAGACAGCAGAATAAAAAAGTGTGGGGAGAGGAAGGAGGACTAACTAGAAGCTGACAGTTGAAGTCAGGTGGGTGGGAAAGGTAAAGGAGTGGAGAAGAAAGTATCTAATAGGGGAGGGTGGATCATCGGAGAAAGGGAAGAAGGAGGGGCACCGGGGGAGGTGATAGGCAGGTAATGAGAAGAATTAAGAGTGAAAACTAGAAGAACTATAAAGGAGTTACTTGGGAAATTGAAAGGTCTGAAGGTAGATAAATCACCTGCACCAGGCAGACTGCACCCTAGGGTTCTGAAAGAGATAGCTGAACTGATTGTGGAAGTATAGTAATAATCTTTCAAGAATCACTAGATTCTGGAATGTTTCTTGAGGACTGGCATATACAAATGTCACTCCTCTGTTTCAGAAGGGAAGGAAACAGAAGAGATTTATAGGCCAGCTAGCCTGACATCAGTGATTGGGAAGATGTTAGAGTCCATTATTAAGGGTGAAGTTTCGGGGTACTTGGAGGCACATGATAAAGTAGGCCAAAATCAACATGGTTTCCTTAAGGGGAAATCTTGCCAAGCAAATCTGTTGGAATTCTTTGAGGAAAATAACAGACAGAATAGACAAAGGAGAGTCTGTGGATGTTGTTTACTTGGATTTTCAGAACGCATTTGGCAAGGTGCTGCACATGAGGGTGTTTAACAAAATAAGAGCTCACAGTATTACAGGTAAGATACTAGCATGGATAGAAGATTGGCTGACTGGCAAAGAGTGGAAATAAAGAAGGCCTATTCTGGCTGGCTGCCGGTGACTAGTGGTGTTCTGCAGGGGTCAGGGTTGGAACCGGTTCTTTTTGCATTATCGGACAACAATTTGAATGATGCAATTGATGGCTTTGTGACCAGGTTAGCTGACAATAAAAAGATAGGTAGAGAGGCATCTAGTGTTGAGGAAACAACATGTCTGCAGAAGGGATTAGATCAGGAGAACGGGCAAGGAAGTGGCAAATAGATTATTGTGTGTAGGGAAGTGTATGGTCATGCAGTTTGATGGAAAGAATAAAGGCATAGACTATTTTCTAAATGGAGAGTCCTTGTGCAGGATTCCATAAAGGTTAACTTGCAGGTTGATTCAGCGTTAAGGAAGGTTAATGCAATGTTGGCATTCATTTCAAGAGGACTAAAATATACAATACTGTGCTAAAGCCTTAGGCACATATATATAGTTAGTGTGCTATATTATGACTTCTCAGTTACCAAATAACACAATACTACTGAGCTAATACAAAACTAAGTACATTTAATTCTATTTCCCAAACATCTTCCTATTTTAACCAATATACTGTACTGTCAAGGATGTAACGCTGAGGCTTTATAAGGCACTGGTCAGTCTGCATCTGGAGTATTGTGAGTAGTTCTGGGCCCTTTATCTAAGACAAGATGTGTTGCATTGGAGAGAGTCCAGAGGAAGATTACAAGAATAATCCCGGAAATGAAAGGGTTTACATATCAGGAGCATTTCAGCCTGTACTCTCTAGAGTTTAGAAGAATGAGGGGGAATCTCATTGAAACATATTCAATATTGAAAAGCCTAGATTGAGTTACGTGGAGAGAATGTTTCCTAACCTGGGGAGTCCAGGACGAAAGAGGACCCCTCAAAGTAGAAGGATGTCCCTTTAGAACAAAGATGAGGAAAAATTTCTTTAGCCAGAGGGAGGTGAATCGGTGGAATTCATTGCCATTGACAGCCAGGGAGACCAAGTCATTGGGTATATTTAAAGCAGAGATTGACAGGTTTTTGATTGCTAAGTGCATCAAGGTTATGGAGAAAAAGTAGGAGAATGCATGTAAGGGGGGGTGATAATAGATCAGTTATGGTAGAATGGTGGAGCAGTATCACTGGGTTGAATGGCCTATTTCTGCTCCTATGTCTTATAGTCTTATGGAAATAAAGTGTGGTCAACGTTGCTTTCAAAATGGAAGATATGGTTCAACAAGCTTCTGCATAGTTTCAGGAAGGCACAGTAGGAACGAATGAGTCAAGGAGAGCAGATTAAATGTAATGACCTCAGGTACTTAAAAAACAGCCTTAGATAGGCTGAATGATGTAGCAAGGAACAGCATTGTAATAATTAGGAACAGCACTGTCAGATAAATATCAGAATAGATAGTTTGTTGGTTAGATCAGGCAAGAATTGGGATTAATGTTATCTACAGAGGGTGGTACAGATCGGAGAGAATCTACCTATGCTGGGACCACTATCACTCACTGAATTCACCAATAACATATAACTGAGAATTGAAAGTATAATTTTTAAAATGTGTTGTAGAGTAATGCTTAAGCAAAAGGGAATGTAATAGTGATGTTGGGGTCCGGTCCGGAGCCCTCCTTCCAGATCTTGCTCCAGTTCGCGGAATCCGGACTCCGGGCCTTGCAGCCAGCCTTCCTGTCACACGAAGCCATTGGATCATCTTGGTTTAAGGAGGTACACCAGTTGCCTATTAGGGGGCAGGTGTTTATAAGGGGCTCAGGGACTGAGCCTAGTTGTGGGGTTGTCCTGTTCTGAAGCTGTTTTGACCTGCTCTGTACCTGGACGGCTGGCTCTGAATCCTGTTTTGCGTGCTCTGGATCTGGTTCTACCCTGGTTGCTGCCCTGTTTGGAATCCTGTGCTGCCCTGTTCTGTATATGCTTTATCTGGTTGGTTTTGTTCCCCTGCTTCTCTCATGTGTGCTGGTCCTGCTGTTCCACCTTACTTGCCTTGCCTGTGCTGTCATGTCATGCTGTTGGTTGCCTTTACCAACGTACCTGGTGTACAACGGTAGTCCTGCTGCTCACCCTGGACCCAGCTTCCTTCTGATCCCTTGCCTCTATCGGGCAGGTCTTGCTGGACTGCTGTTGCCTGGTGGGGATTCTGCCCCTACCTACCTGTTGCCTCTGTTGGGCAGGTCTGGCTGGACTGTCACTGCCTGGTGAGGGTTCTGCCCCTACCTACCTGTTGCCTCTGTTGGGCAGGTCCAGCTGGACTGTCACTGCCTGGTGAGGGTTCTGCCCCTACCTACCTGTTGCCTCTGTTGGGCAGGTCCAGCTGGACTGCCACTACCTGGTGGGAGTTCTACCCCTTCCTACCTGTTGCCTCTGTCGGGCAGGTCTAGCTGGACTGTCACTGCCTGGTGAGGGTTCTGCCCTTTCCACCTATTGCTCCCTAAGGGTTGTGCCCTGCATCTGCCCAAGTGCCTGCGCCTTGCCCAAGCCTCAGTGTTTCCGCCTGGGAGGTGGCCCTGCCGGGGATCCATGTGGCCTGCCGTGAGGACTCCTACCCTTTCCTCCCCTCGTTTCCCAATGGACTGTGCCCTGCACCTGCCCAGATGTCTGCGACCGGCCCAGGCCTCCGTGTTTCTGCCTGGGTGCTGGCCCTGCCTGGGATCCAGCCCTGCCTGCCTTACCCCTTGCATGCCACAGCATCCCCATCCTGTCCTACCCCTAGTGTCTGTGTCCTGCATTTGGGCCCAATCCTGCCCCCGTTCCTGACAAGAGAGGGCATAATTCAGTTGCAGAGTGGCATATCATCGGGAATTGAGTTTCAATAAACTGTGGGGAGCTGCATCTTGAGGAAAAATAAGAAAGCCGCATTATGGCTTGCATCATTAGAATTTGTCTTTTGTTTATCCAGTCATCCCTGGTGAGCCTCCTTCCTGAGATTCCACAGACCTTCCGGCGAAGGCCGGCACTCTCATGCTTCACTGTTCAACCTCTCCCTAGACCCACACCCCTCCTGCAACCCTGAAGCCTTCAGGTTTTGCCCTGGTTCAGCTCTTTACACTTCACCATATACCCCCAGTGTGCAACCCACTATCCAAATCGATCCCCAGGGCTTCCACTTCACAGCACCATGTCAAATTCTTTCTGGGGCCAGTTCTGCAAAACAACTTGAGGCTTTGAACTATACTCTGGAGCCACAAAATATACATTTTCCAAATAGTTACAGACACCACAAGTAGTTTGGAAGAATTGTTCTACAGACAATATTAACTAAATCATCTGTCCTGATGATGAACCGTCAACTATTTATTCCTTTCCATGGATGTTTCCTGGCCTGTTGGAGTCCTCCAGCATTTTGAGTTTGTTACAAACACAAGAAAATTGGCAGGTGCTGGAAATCCAAAGCAACACACACAAAATGCTGAAGGAACTCAGCAGGCCAAGCATCATCTATGAAGAAGAGTTAACAGTCAATGTTTGGGCCAAGACCCCTCATCAGGACTGAAAAGAAAGGGGAGGAGTCAGAGTAAGAAGGTGGGGAGAGGGGAGAGAGAAGGACAATGTGGCAGATGATAGGTGAAACCAGGGGAGGGGATGAGGGGTGAAGTAAAGAGTTGGAAAGTTGATAGGTGAAAAAGATAAAGAGTAAGAGAAAACGGAATCTGATAGGAGAGAGTAGAAAATCATGGAAGAAAGGGAAGGGGGAGGAGCACCAGAAGGAGTTAATGGGCAGGTTAGGAGATCAGGTGAGAGAGGGAAACAGGAATGGGGAATGGTGAGGGGGGGGGGCAATGACCCAAAGTTTGAGAAATTGATGCTCGTGCCATTAGATTGGAGGTTAACCAAACAGATTATAAACTGTTGCTCCACCAATCTGAGTCTAGCCTCATTGTGGCAGTAGAGGAGGCTATGGACTGACATATCCGAATGGAAAGTAGAATGGAAAAGGGTGGTGGCTGGGAGATCCTGCTTTTTGTGGTGGACAGAGCTGGAGTTAGAAGAGCAGATTAAAGACTAAGTATTCTGTGCAAGTAATTCATGACCTTTCCACATTACACAAGGCACAAGTCTGATGGACGGGATAGCTAGAGACTTTTTCCCAGGATGGACTTGACTACTATGAAGCAGCATAACTTGAAGGTGATTCGAGGAAAGTATAGAGGCATATCTGAAGTATTTTTTTTACACACAGAGGTAGAACAGCCTGCCAGGGGTGGTAGTAGTGGCAGACACATTAGGGACACTTAAGAAACTCTTAGATAGGCATAAAGATGATAGAAAAATGGAGTGCTACATTGGAGGGAAGGATTAGATTGACTTTAGAGTATGTTAACAACAACATCATGAGCCAAAAGGTCTGTACAGAGCTGTAACATTTATGCTCTATGTTCTATGTTCTAAATACAATATAAAACTTCACTCTTCTTCACTGAATTGTTCCCACAACCTAAGGACTCTTCAACTCATATTCTCAATATATATGGTGACATATACGTACTTTGATAATAAATTTACTTCGAACATTTAACTTTAGACAGTCGCAGATCTTTGTGCTCCTGCAAAAATAAATCCAGATAATTTAATGGATCTGCATCCTCATAACAGAGTCACTCATCACAATTCCTGTCAAAAGGTCGACGGGAACTAAGTACTAAGGAAGAGCAGAAAAGTTTTGCAATTGGCGAAGGTCTGGTAAGTACAGCTGAACACAAACTAGTGCACAGTGTCAGTTAGAGAGCAACTGAGTCCAGCTGCCCAGCTTCACCAAATGTAATGAGGCTTATTATCAGAATTTGTTCTGCTGTTCAGCTGGACCCTGGACAATCTCCATCTGACTTCCTTTTCTTCCCACCCTCGTCCTGCTTTGCTGATTCCCTGACACTGACATTGAGAGTATATGCTCCCAATGTTATAACTCAGAGCAAAGGTTTAAAAACTTATTTTTCAGTTGCAAACACATTTTCAGTTTTGAACCATTCGGGTACACCATCAGTGTAAGGCTGGCAGTGGATATTTTGGAATAAAGGAGACAGATGCACTACTGCCCATGACATTTCTGACTCTTTAATTGCAAGAGTTTAGACCAAGGAATACACAAAGCATGACTTTACCAGACAGGAAGGTTTCATCAGTATGAAGTTAAGTGTATCGATAGGTGTAAACGTCTTGAGGCTGGTTAACGGTTACAATGGTTCAGGAAGGAGAACATTACAGATATGTGATAAGCATCCTGAAAACCACATCATCAACCTCAAGAGGCTTTCTGTTTGTGCACCTACGTTGTTATGTCTCAGTGTGGATCAAAAGAGGTGTGAGGATGGGGGGGAGGAGGGAGAATGTGAGTGGGAGGGAAATTTGCAAGTTTACCATCTTCGCTCTGCAGCTCCTCCCTCCCAGTGATCAGAGGACAGGGATTCTCAGCGGCAGGGGCATTACCAGAGCAATCATTGGATGGAAACCTTCATCCCGACATGCGAAACAACACTGATCATAAGACCATATAAGACAGGAGCATAATTAGACCATTCAGCCCGTAGGTTTGTTCTGCCATTCTGTCACGGCTAATGTGTTATCCCTCTCAACAGCATTTTCCTTCCTTTGCCTCACACCCTTTGATGCCATTATTGATCAACTATCAGTCTCTGCTTTAAATATCCTCAGTGGCCACTTTATTAGGTACATCTGTGCATCTGTCTGTCAGTGCAAATATCTAAACAGCCAATCATGTGGCAGCAACTTAATGGGAAAAAAAAGCATGTAGACAGGGTCAAGAGGTTCAGTTGTTGTTCAGACAAGACATCAGAGTGGGGAATAAATGTGATCTTGGTGACTGTGGAATGATTGTTGGTGCCAGATGGGGTGGTTTGAGTATCTCAGAAACTGTTGATTTCCTGGGATTTTCATGCACAACTGTCTCTAAGGTTTACAGGGAATGGTGTGAAATAAAAATCCAGTGAGTGGGAGTTCTGTGGGCAAAAACACCTTGTTAATGAGAGAGGTCAGTGGACAACGGCCAGACTGGTTCAAGCTGACAAGAAGGAGATTGCAATTTGAATAACCACACATTACAACAGTGATGTGTAGAAGAGTTCTCTAAATGCACAACACATCGAACCTTGAAGTGGATGGGCCAGAGCAGCAGACGATCACAAATATCAAGTCAGTGACCACTTTATTTAGTACAGGAGGTATCTAATAAAGTGGTCACTAAGTGTTTATCCAAAAGCATGGCCTCCACAGCTGTGTGTGGCAGTGAATTCCACTATAGTGGTGGTCAGCGTGAAAAAGCAACAAGAAAATCAAGCCCTTTGATTGACCAAGTTCACACTAATCATCAATAATCTACTTAAACTAATCCTGCACTAATGCAACTTTATCCTCCACACATTTCGGTCATCACCTCTCAGATTCGACCAGTCGCATATGCATGATGAATCAATTAACCAGTCGTATACATGTGAAGGATCAATTACAGCAGCCAGTTAACCTACCAACCTACATGTCTTTTGGAAGTGGGAGGAAGACTTTCTATCATTTTTGATGGTGAGGAAGATAGTCTTAAACTGCAGAATAATAAGATAGGCAGGACAATGGCAAATGCAATTTAATGCTGATTAACTGCGAAATGATGTATTTTAGGGTGTCTAGTAAGGGTAGGACATATACTAAGAATGGTAAGGTCCTAAGGAAGATTGAGAAACAAAGGGACTTTGGTGTACAAGTCCAAAGACCCCTGAAGATAGCAATACAGATAGACAGGATAGAAGACAGCATATGGGATGCTTAGAGAAAGCAAAGAGTACAAGTGCAGGGAGGTCTTTGTACAACTAAAAAGTTCAAAGTAAATATATTATTAAAGTATGTATATGTCAAGATATCCTGCCTCATTTTCCTGCAGGCATTCTCAGTAGATCAAAGAAATACAATAACATCAATGAAAAGCTACACACAAAGACTGGCAAACAATCAATGTGCAAAAGAATAGAAACTTGGCAAATACAAACAGGATTAAATAAATCTGGAGAACATGAGTTGCAGACTCCTTGAAAGTGAGTCCATAGGTTGTGGAGTCAGTTCAGCGTTGAGGTGAGTGAAGTTACCTACACTGGTTCAGGAACCTGATGGTTCTAACATAATAACTGTTCCTGAATTTGGTGGTGTGCAGCAGCATTGCCTGGATGGTGGGGGACCTCAACGGTAGATGCTACTTTCTTGTGTCAACACTCATTTTAGAAGTGCTCAGAGGAATAGAGGAGTTTTCCTGTGATGGACCAGACTGTATCCATCACAATTTGTAAGCTTTTCCATTCCTGGGCATTGGTGTTTCTATACTAGACCAAGATGCAACCAGTCAGGATACTGTGCATCTTTAGAACATAAACATTGATAAAAATTTATCTACATGTCTATCACTATGATCTATAGATCATAAATATTGATTAGATCATCACAGGTACATGTATGCCATTGTGGTCACTATAGGAAGGATGTGACTGCAATGTGGAGGGTGCTGAGGAAACTCACCTCCTGGAGTGAAATGTTACTGGGAGTGGGGGGAACATTTCAGTTGTAAGTAGGGACTTGACAGGCTGAGTCTGATTGCTTTGGAGCAGTGGGAGCTCTACAAACCCTAAAGGGCAGAGATAGGGTAGACAGTAAGAAATGAGTTCCACATCAGTCTAGAAAGGTGTGGGGTGAGGGGGTAAAAAAATTTAGAAGGAATCTAGAGTGCTTGACATTAAAAGAAACATCAGGATGAACACTTGAATCTAAAAGGCATAGTGGGCTACAAGCCAAACATTGGTCAATGGAATCAATATAGATATTTGGTGTTTGGCTTAGATATGGTGGGTGAATGGGCCTGTGTCTGTGCTGTATGAAACTATTCCTCTATCTTTACAGGAAATTATCGATGGAAATTTCATACTGACAGCTTACTAGCAGAGAATAACTGCTGCCAATAGTCCACATACGTCTCCAGCACCAGCCATCAAGGGCAGCATGTATACAGAAAGGTGCTGGAAAAGGGCCAGCAATATCATGAAGGGTCCCACCCACCCTGTTTATGGGCTGTTTGACCCACTCCCATTTTAGGAAAGAAGCTACGCTGTATCCACACCAGAATAACCACTTGTCCACCATGTACCAGTCGTGGGGTGAGTGAGTGGGGGGTAGAATGCCTGGAAACAGCTGTCAGCTCATGGCTGGGTAGCAGGAGAGACTGAGGGGGATGATGAGAAGAGTGCGGTAGTGTTGTGCCCACCTCCAGTACCTCCCGCATCTCGTGCTTAAGGCAAAGGTTCCGACCCAACATGGTAGTGCAGTGGGTGAGTGCTGCTGCTGACCGGGCAACTCCAAACACCCGGCAGGCCAACTGAGGAGAGTCTGCGCACTGCTCCTGTGAACACTGGGGTTTCCCCTCACATGCACTGGCTTCTTCGCACGTGCTCAAGACGAGCAGGCTGTTTCTCTGTTGCAAGTTACACTTGGTGTACGTACATAGTGCGATGATCAAAGGGAGGGGTGGTTATTGAGCACTTGAGGTGAGAATGCGTTCAGGCAAATAAGCTAGATAAAGCTTACAGTTCAAAGTAAACCTATTATCAAAATACATACACTACCCTGAGATCCATTTTCTTGTAGGCATTCACTGTAGGACAAAGAAACGCAATAGAATCAATGAAAAACAGACAGACGTACTTTATTGATCCCGAGGGGAATTGGGTTTCATTACAGCTGCACCAACCAAGAATAGTGAAGAAATATAGCAATATAAAACCATAAATGATTAAATAATAATAAGTTAATCATGCCAAGTGGAAATAAGTCCAGGACCAGCTTATTGGCTCAGGGTGTCTGATACTCCAAGGGAGGAATTGTAAAGTTTGATGGCCACAGGTAGGAATGACTTCCTACGACGCTCAGTGTTACATCTCGGTGGAATGAGTCTCTGGCTGAATGTACTCCTGTGCCTAACCAGTACATGGAGTGGATGGGAGACATTGTCCAAGATGGCATGCAACTTGGACAGCATCCTCTTTTCAGACACCAACGTCAGAGAGTCCAGTTCCACCCCACAACATCACTGGCCTTGCGAATGAGTTTGTTGATTCTGTTGGTGTCTGCTACCCTCAGCCTGCTGCCCCAGAACACAACAGCAAACATGATAGCACTGGCCACCACAGACTCGTAGAACATTCTCAGCATCGTCCCTACACAGACTTTCAAACAACCAATGTGCAAAAGAAGACAATCTGTACAAATTAAACAAATAGCTAGCTAGATAGATAAAGATATAAAGAAGTAAGTGAATGAATGATAATTACACAATAATAGCAGATAAGAAATTCTGTAGATGTACAAGTTGATACAAAGGTGACCTGTAGTTACATATACAACAGTATAATGCTACTGGCACTGTCATAAGTAATGTGTACTGGGAGGTAGCAGGGTGTTCAGAAGTCTCACGTCCTGGGGGACGTTACCCAGCCTTATAGTCCTTGTTCTCATAACGTAGTACCTGCTGCCTGATGGTGTGAGTGTCAAAGAGGTTGTGAGATGAATGGGATAGGCTGGCTGGTTTCCAGGGGTGAAGTGAACCTACACTGTGCGATGTTTTCTTCTGGGAAAATGGGGGAGGGGTGGTACTCAGAAGTGGTTCTACATCAGTACAATCACCTCTTCCTTGGAAATGCATGGGCTGAACTTCACTGCACTTCACTTCACTGAAACAGAAAGTTGGTTATTAGGTAATGCATTCATTCTCCCAGAGATGTTTTTTTTAAATGCACACTGCAAATAACAGGAAGAAAAGCCAACCTCTTCAACACTTCGCACATTAAAGGGCACCACCACCTCCTGTCTTTAATATGTGACCTTTACAAAAGAGGTGGGAATCGAACGTGCATAGAGATCAGAGGTTGAACACGCAGTGAGGTTTATTGTTCAATCCAACACTCCCAGACAGGTATAGCACAAGACCTGCCTCTTTATAATGGGGATCTTGGACAGAAACCAGTGCAGAGTGTAGTGCATGAAACAGGTTCTCGGAGTCCTGGCTCATGGCCCTCGAATTTGTGACGGTAGAGAGCAAAGATCTGGAATGTGCTCTCAGAGTAACCCAAATGAGGAAACTGCAGTATATTGGAGTACTGTGAGCATTTTTGGGCCCCTTGTCTAATGTGCTGGTATTGGAGAGTGTCCAGAGGAGGTTCACAAGAATAGTCTCGGGATGAAAGGGTTAATATATGAGGAATGTTTGATGGTTCTGGGCCTGTATTCTCTGGAGTTAAAAATGATAGGTGATCTCACTGAAACCTAGATAGAGTGGACTTGGAGAGAATATTTCCTACAACAGAGGAGCCTCAGAATAGAAGGATGTCCCTTTAGAACAGAGATGAGGAGAAATTTCTTTAGCCAGAGTATCTATGGAATTCATTGGCACAGGCAGCTGTGAAGACCAAATTATTAGGTATATTTAAAGCAGAGGTTGATGAATAAGGGCATCAAAGGTTACGAGCAGAAGGCAGTTCAGACGGTCATAAATCAACCAAGATGGATTGATAGAGCAGACTCGATTGGCGGAAATGCCTAATTCTGCTCCTGTGCCTTGTGGTCTTGTGGTGTTTTGTTGATGGACGTTTTGGGTGATGGAGGAAGTGACAATCAGTTGGTGTTGTCATGGATGGTGCTACACTTACTGAGTGTTGTTAAACTTGCACATCCAAATGAGTGGAGATTACTCATTCTACCACGTTCCTTGTAATGGTGGTGTTAAGACGTGAACTGAGTAATCGTAAATTTATCTCTGTTGAAGAGATAATTGCCCCAGCATATGCAATCAGACTACATATACAGTATATACAAGATAATCTTACATATACATGGCCACACTCAAACAATTGTACATTGTGTTTTATAGGATTGTTTTTCTATTTATTGTGTTTATTTTCATGGTGTTCTTTAAGCTTATCGTGTTTTTTGATGCTGTGTTGGATCTGGCGTAACACTCATTTCATTCACCGTTACCTAAAGAATGACAATAAACAACCTTGAATCGAGATACAACATGAAGTAATTCAAAGCTGGTTTACAGATCAGCCATGATTTCGATAAACACTGGAGATGAACTGTATTTCCTTGGTCCTTGATCCTACCTATACCCATAGTTCCACACACTGGCCTCCCTGAAAATGATAGGTGATCATTACATCTTGTCTAACCAGCGCCAGCAGTGCTCGAACATCAGTTCACATCACAACTCCTGATCTCAATGTGTGCCTCTTTGGCAGCATCCTCCAAACACATGACTTTTACCAACCACAAGAGGAAGGGGATCGGCTTCAAAGTTCAAGAAGTTCAAAGTTTCAAAATCACCATATACTAATCACCATATCATAATCACCTGAGTTTCATTTTCTTGCAGGAATTCACAGTCGAACAAAAAAATACAGAATCAATGAAAAACTATACACAAAGACTAATAAACAACCAATGAGGAAAAGTAGACAATCTGTACAAATAATAAATAAAGTAAATACATAATATTGAGAACACGTGCTGTGGAGTCCTTGATAGTGAGTCCACAGGTTGTGAGTCAGTTCAGTGTTGAGGTGAGGAGTGAAGTTATTTACTCTGGTTCAAGAGCCTGATGGTTTAGAGTAATAATTGTTCCTGAACTTTGTGGTGTTGGACCCAGTGCCCCTGTACCTCCTTCCAGATGGCATCAGTACGAAGGGAGCATGGCCTGGATGGTGGGGAAGTCTTTCATAATGGATGCTTTTTTCTTGAGTCATCAGCTTCAAGCTACCGGCCACTCTGCATTGGAAATTCTCTGCCATTACCCTCACATCACTGGATCACCTTCATCACACAGGCTGCATCAGTTCTGCAAGATCTCAGCTTGTCAATGGACAATTATTGCAAGTCTTGCCACAGCCAGCCACATCTTGAGACAGTGAATATTGTTCTTCGTAATGAAACTGGGTTTGTTTCTTTTTTAGGACCACACAGAAGTTCGTACAGACCCCGCTTTGTGACTGCCAGCCTTGAAGGAGAGGTTAGCCTTTTGTGTGGGTTTAGTGGCACCAAGACTGGAGAAGAGTTCCAGGTCATCCTGTATAAAGGGGTGCTGAACAAAAGCACAGAGGTCTGCACTGCTTTCTTCTCCAACCACACAATGCAACCCTCAAAGAGAAAAGATCAGTTCCACTGCCAGGTCTGGTTGAGCCCAAACAATGTGACCATAACCATCAGGGACCTCAATGTGTCCGACACAGACCGGTACGTTTGCAATGTCTTAAAAACATACCCACCACCTTTTCGCAAATTCTCTGGACAATGGGCTCTCATCTACGTCAACCAGGAAGTCACCAGCTGTCCTCCAGGTGAGTTCCTGCTCCCTCCCCAGCCACGTTCAGCAGACTGACCACAAACCCGACAGATATTGGGCTGCTGCTCGGTAAGTCTGGGCTCCACAAGTCACAGCTTTCCAGAGACAACACCCAGGCTGTGGTCATTCGTCCAGGCTGAAGGTACCATCATAAGGGTTGTGAGCCCTTGGGCCCTGCTGGAGCAAAAAGCAAAGGATGAGTCCATCTTTAATTGGAAACTTGAGTTCGAAAGAAATGAAAGAACTGACATTTCTATATGACTGTTGAAACCTGGGACATCCTCTTCCAATGGAGCAGTCTCTATTACATAAAACCTAGCAGATTACAGCACAGTGCAGCTCCTTCAATGTTGTGCCAAATTTTTAACCTACTCCAAGGTTAATCTAACCTTCCCTCTAATATAACCCTCTATTTTTCTATCATCTTTAAGCCTATCTAAGAGTTTTTTTTTATATGTCCCTAATGTACCTGCCTCTACCATCATCCCTGGCAGGGTGTTCTATGCATCCACAACCCTCTGTGAAAAGAAAGTTCTTCCGATTACTAATACTTTCCTGCACATACCTGTTACTTTCCTCCACCCGCCTCAAAATTATGCCCCCTGTATTAGCCATTTCTGCCCTGGAAAAATGGATCTTGCGCCCCCACCCCCATCCACTCTATCATCTTGTATACCTCTGATCAAGTTTCCTCTCATCCCCCTTCACTCCAAAGAGAGAAGTCCAAGCTCACACGACCTATCTTCATTAGACGTGTCCTCGAATCCAGATAGCATCCTGGTTAATCAGCTTTGCTCCCTCTCTAAAGCTTCCACATCCTTTCTATAATGAGGCCACCAGAAATGAACACAATATATGTATGCGGTCTAATCAGGGTTTGATAAAGTTAAAACATTATCTTGCATCTCTTCAACTCAGTTACCCAGCCGTTGAAGACCGACACGCCATACACTTTCTTAACAACCCCATCACTGAGGAAACCATGGATTGAGCCCCATGCTCCCACTGTTCTTCCACATTATAAAGAATCCTGCCATTAATCCTGTACTCTGCCTTCAAATTTGACCTTCTAAGATGAATTCTTTCACACTTTTCTGGGCTGAACTCCACCAGCCACTTGTCAGCCCAGTTCTGCATCCTGTCAATGTCCTGTTGCACCCAACAACAACCATCCAGACCATCAACAACTCCACCAATCTTTGCGTCATCTGTAAACTTACTAACCCTATGTAGATAACCAAATAATTATCTACAGTTATAACTAGTATAATATAAATAAACAATTCACATTCAGCCAGACCTCATTTCTGCAATAAAATACATTTGTTTCAGTGTTGATTTTTGAGGAATAGCCAGTGTACCAGAGGAAATGGCCCTTTAGAACCATAGAACCATAGAACATTACAGCACAGAAACAGGCCTTTTGGCCCTTCTTGGCTATGTCGAACCTTAATTCTGCCTAGTCCCACTGACCTGCACCTGGACCATATCCCTCCATACACCTCTCATCCATGCACCTGTCCAAGTTTCCCTTAAACGTTAAAAGTGAGCCCGCATTTACAACTTCATCTGGCAGCTTATTCCACACTCCCACCACTCTCTGTGTGAAGAAGCCCCCCCCCCCCCCACCAATGTTCCCTTTAAACTTTTCCACTTTCACCCTTAATCCATGTCCTCTGATTTTTTTTCTCCCCTAACCTCGGTGGAAAAAGTCAGCTTGCATTCATTCTATCTATACCCATCATAATATACCTCTATCAAATCTCCCCTCATTCTTCTACGCTCTATGGAATAAAGTCCTAACCTATTCAACCTTTCTCTGTAACTCAGTTTCTCAAGTCCCAGCAACATCCTTGTAAACCTTCTCTGCACTCTTTCAACCTTATTAATATCCTTCCTGTAATTCGGTGACAAAAACTGCACACAATACTCCAAATTCAGCCTTACCAATGTCTTATACAACCTCACCATAACATTCCAACTCTTATACTCAGTACTTTGATTTATAAAGGCCAATGTACCAAAAGCTCTCTTTACTACCCTATCTACCTGTGATGCCACTTTTAGGGAAATTTGTATCTGTATTCCCAGATCCCTCTGTTCTACTGCACTCCTCAATGCCCTACCATTTACCTTGTATGTTCTACCTTGGTTTTTCCTTCCAAAGTGCAAAACCTCACACTTGTCTGTATTAAACTCCATCTGCCATTTTTCAACCCGTTTTTCCAGCAAGCTTTTCCCTCTGCAAGCTTTGAAAACCTTCCTCACTGTCCACTACACCTCCAATCTTTGTATCATCAGCAAATTTGCTAATACAATTTACCATGTTATCATCCAGATCATTGATATAGATGACAAATAACAATGGGCCCAGTTTAACATAATGCCTTAGTATCTTTAATGTCCACTTGAAAGGCAGACTTCAGCATCTCATTGAAAAGAGGGTGTCTCCAACTATGAGCTATTCCCTTCACTCACTCCTGTAGCAGAAGTGTCAGTTTGCAGTGCATGTTCAGATCTCCCGAAGGGAGTGCAGAGCCTGAACCCAGACAGTCCTGCTCCTGAACATGGTTAAATACAGAAAAAACTGGCTGGTGAACTGCAGAAGGAAGTGTTGAGGTATGGTTTTTCCAGGAGTTTGGTGAAACCAGATCTCAGTTAAAAGTGAATGGGAATGCATCAATTCAAGAGATTCTGCAGATGCTGAAAATTGAGAGTAACACACATACGCTCAAAATGCTGGAGGAATTCAACAGGTCAGGCTGTGCCAATGGAGAGGTATAAAGAGTCAGGTTGAGGCCCTACTGGAAAGGAAGGGGGAAGAAGCTAGAATAAGGAGGTTGAGGAGGAGGGGAAAGAGTACAAACTAGAAGATGATAGATGAAGCCAGGTGAGGGGGGAGGGGGGAAATGAAGTGAGAAGCTGGAAGGTGATAGGTGGAAAAGATAAAGGGCTGGAGAAGGAATCTGATAGGAGAGGAGAGTGGACCCCAGGACAAAGAAGGTGGAGTGGCACCAGAGGGAGGTTATAGGCAGGTGAGGAGAAAAGAAGGGTTGGAGGGGGGCATTGGTGGAGGGGGAGAAATTACTGGAAGTTAGAGAAATCAATGTCACACTGTCAGGTTGGAGGCTGCTCAAACGGACTATGCGGTGTTGCCCTTTCAACCTGCTAGTGCCCTCATCATGGTAATGGAGGAGGTCATAGACTGACTTGTTGGAATGGGAATGGAGAGTGGAATTAAAATGATTTGCCACTGAGAAGTCCACCTTGCTCAGGACAGATAAGTGCTGAGAGAGATCAATGGGAAGGAATAAATAGATAAGGGAATCCCAGAGAGAGCAATGTAGAGCACAGGAATGTATAAAGAATTGTCTGTATATCAAGCAGAGCTTTGCATTTAAACATAAGAATTAAGACCAAGAGTGTCAGTCATTTGGATACGGCTCAAGTGCAGAGAGAGACACTGAAGTTGGTCGATAGTTCACAGACTTCATTGCGAATGGCATTTTAAAAGAAAAGAAAACAATAAACCCTAGGCCAAGCAGAGCCATTAACAAAAGCTCTCAAATGGAAAACTAGATGCCAACATTGCGGCTGAAAGGAATATTTAAATATAAAACGATTACTGCTAGTCTTCAGCATCAGTCGACTTGACAGTCCACTTTCTCTGGCAAAGCCGAATGCAAGCAGGCAGCACAACATTGCTGTGCTTTGCTCAAGTCTCGATAAGTGCTATGATGGAAAGGAGGGAGTTAAATACTGCCAAAATGAAATAATTAGCTGTCACATGCATAGTCATGAGCGCAAATTGACAAATCTACAGCGCAAAGTGTGATAAAGAGTCTGCTCTGTAAATTAGCTAGCTCATAGCTGTTCTGATTGTAATTTTGACACCAAATTCCTTCCTACCCCCAGTAATCTTTCTCCTCAAAGATCAACAACTATCTCCCTTTCCTGTAAAACTATTAGTCACAGAGCCATGCAGAACAAAAAAACATGCTCTTCCGACTTTCTGCCAGCCATTATGAGGTGTTTGAATCGCTAAGGCATTATAGCCTATGGAGTGAGTATGGTTAATCCCATTTATCACACTTAGTCCATTACTTATAATGCCTTGACAAATCAAATACTTGTCAGGATGCTTCTTCAATGTAAGGAGAGTTACTGCCTTAACCACCTTTTTACCAGAATATTCTACATTTAAAAGCTCTCTGAATGAAACACAGAATTCTTCGTTGTGTCCCCTCTAAAGCTTACTCCTCACCTTAAGCTAATGTCCTCTGACCTTACTCCAGTGTTCTGCTTTAGAGATTAAAGGTTGGCTTTATTTATCACAGGTGCTTACAAACGCATTAAAATGTGTCAATTGCGTCGGCTGAAATCCAACAAGGATTGTGCTGGGCAGCCTGTAAGTGTTGCCACGCTTCTGGCACCAACATAGCAAGCCCACAGCTCACGGTACACCTTTAGGATGTAACAGGAAACCAGACCACCCCAAGGGAATCCCGTCAGTCACAGCGAGAACATGCAAACTTCTTGCAGGCAGTGGTGGGAATTGAACTCTGATCAGTGATTGCTTACGCTGTAACGCAATACACAAACCGCTACACGATCATGCTGCCCCCACTGCCCTACCAGAGTTCCAGTGATTCATGAGCAGAAATAAAAATCACCTTCTCATCAAAATGGCCGGTCCCTTGCTTTTGACAAAGTTCTAACAAGGAGTCTCTGACCTGAAAATCCGTCTCTCGACTAACCCACTGAGTGTTTCCAGCAGCTTGCTTTCAACTTCCGAAATCAAGTCTCTGCAGTTTTTTAAATTTGAAATTATTTTTAAAAATGTGGCCTCCCTTTCCAGCTTCTCCTACAAGAATAAGCATCCTCTCTTTATCCACTGTCAAAACACCTCAGAATCTTACCAACTCCAGTCAATATAAGCCTGGCCTGTCCAAACTTTCCCCATTCATTCCTGATCACAACATTTTCAGAACTACACTCAGGAGAAACTTTATTAGCTACCTCCTAAGTGTATGTTCATTGTCTCCTGTTCCTGTAACCCATCCACTTCAAGGTTCGATGAGCTGTGCATTAAGAAATGCTCTTCTGAACATCATTGTTGTAACACATGATTATTTGAGTTAGTGTTGCTTTCCTGTCAGCTTCCTGGCCATTCATCTCTGATCTCTCTCAACAACAAGACATTTTCACCCAAAGAACTGCTGCGTATTGGATTGCTTTTTGTTTTTCGAGCCTTTCTCTGTGAACTCATGGGTGAAAAATCCCAAGAGATCAACAGCTTCTGAGATACTCAAACAAACCCACCCTTCATTTGGCATCAACATCCATTCAACTGTCAGAGTCACATTGATCAGATTTCTTCCCCATTTTGATGTTTGATCTAAACAACAAGTCTGCATGCTTTTATGCATTGAGTTGCTACTACATGATTAGCTGAGTGTTTTCAATGCATTACCTATGAAACCAATACTGAATACAAGGCTTCAGATGTGGGCTCACCAATGCCTTTTGTAAGTAAAGCATAGCCCCTCCTTACCTTTGCACTCAATTTCCCCTTCTATAATCAGTAACATCCTGTTACCCTCCTTCTTAATTGCTTTATCTGCAAGGTGGATTTTTGCAACTTGTGCACCTGGCCAATGATATCCCGTCTGTATCTCAAAGCTCTGCAACCTGCAACAGCTATTTAGACAAACATGTCAGAACTTCTACTGGAAATGTTACTTTTTCTTTTCACAGATGTTGTCTAACTCATTGAGTGTTCCAGCACTTTCTGTTTTAATGCTAGTCATTAACTTTTTCTCTATGAAAATAGACAATTTCACATTTTCCCTATATTAAACATAAGAGATTCTGCAGATGCTGGAAATCCAAAATAACACGTACAAAATGTCGGAGGACCTCCACAAGTCAGGCAGCGTCTATGGAAAGGAATAATCAGTTGACATTTTGGGCCAAGACCCTTCATCAGGACAAGTTCAAATGGAACTTTCTCCATTGTACTCCATTTACCAGATCTTTGAAGTGCCTTATCTGCTAATCACTTGCCAGCTATTGCTCCAATCCTTCCCTCCATCTCTTTATTCTAGTTATCACTTTCAGTCCAAATGAAGGCTCTCAACCAGAGATGTCAGCTGTCCATTTCCCTCCAATGACGCCGCCTGACCTGCTGAGTTCCTCCGTTGTCTTGTGTGTTGCTCAGGATTCCAGCATCTGTAGCATCTTGTGTCTTCTTTGAAGTATCTATATCATTTCATAGCCTCCAGATGTCCTCTTCACAGCTTACTTTCTGGCCAACCTTTGTGTCATCTGCAAATTTAGTCCGGGTCACCTAACTGATCAGGACATGAATAAAATCAAAGTAACTGCAGATGCTGGAGATCAAAAGTTTTTTTAAAAAGTGCTGGAAATACTCAGGTCAGGTCACATCTATGGAAAGAGAAACAGACCTAAATGTTCACATCTATGACCCTTTGTTAATACACAAAATAAACTGTATTGCAAGACATCAAAGGAACCCATATCACCACAAAAGTGGTGTCAACAGGAACAAGGGTGGATGTTCTATAGCACCTCAACTATCCTTCCAGGGATATCTCACACTGGGCTTCGCCTACCACCTGTTCTAAATAGTGGCAGAAACATAGAAATCAGAACACAAGATGCTCAGGAGTAAGCAGGACGGTGGGTGATGAAGTGAAAAGTCTCAGAAAGCTCTGTGCTACTGTTAGCAAAATGTGAAAAATAAGCTTACTGATTTCAATCTGATGTGATCTGGCATTATTTTAAAATTTTAGTTTCATTCTGATTTTCTAAACTTACTACTCTAAATTCAAGAAAGTGTGAGTTGTTTACACTGAGAGCGTAACAGCTTGGGTGATACCAGTTGTGAGCGACACGAGTGTTCGGTAAGCCTTCTCTTGCTCATTCTTCACCTGTGAGTTAGGACAGTAAGAATATCTCCAGGGGCTGTGTCTTGTTCACTGTGCGGGGTGTGGGAGTTCTGGGAGACCTCCAGCCTCCCGGATAACCACATCTGCACCGGGTGCACGAGCTGCAGCTCCTCAGAGAACATGCTAAAGAACTGGAGCTGCCACTCGGTGACCATCGGCTTATAATGGAAACTGAGGAGATGATAGACAGGAGCCACAGGGAGGTAGTCACCTCTAGACTGTTGGAGGCAGGTAAACGGGTGACTTTCTAGAGAGGGAAGGGAAATAGGCAGCCAGTACAAAGTACCCTTGTTGCCATTCCCCTAAATAACATGTGTACTGCTTTGGATATTGTTGGGGGAGGACAACCTACCAGTGAGCTGCAGTGACCAGATCTCTGGCACTCAGTCTGGTACAAAAGCTTAGAAGGGACCAGAGGAGAAATATAATAGTGATAGGAGAGTCTGTAAACTCAAATACAGGACTGAATGTGTTTTATTTGAAAACACACCGTATTTGAAATAAATTAGATGATCTTGTTGCACAGTTAGAGATTGGCAGGTACAATGTCGTGGGTATCACGGAGTCACAGCTGAAAGACAATTGTCACTGGGGACTTAATACCCAAGGATACACAATTTGTCAAAAGGACAGGCAGATAGGCAGAGGTGGAGGAGTGGCTCTGCTGGTAAAATAATTTAAAAAGATCTTTAGAAAGAGGAGACATAGGATCAGAAGATGTACAATCCTTGTGGCTTGAATTAAGAAACTCCAAGGGTAAAAATTCATGATGGGAGTTATTTACAGGCCTCTGAACTGTAGCCAATGATAGAACTCTCCCTGGGAGAAGCTAAGGTCAATGTACCAGTATTACAGTGGAGTAAAGGGAATTACAGAGGCATGGGAGAGGAGCTGGCCAAAGTTGATTGCAAGTGGACATAATCAGGGATGCTGGCAGGGCAACAATGGCTGGAATTTCTGGCAGCAATGTGGAAGGCATAGGGTAGAAAGGAAGTATTCAAAAGGCAGAATGAAGCAACTGTGACTAAGAAGTGAAACCAACATAGGAGCAGCAGACAGGACATACAATGGAGCAAAAATCAGTGTGAAATTAGAGAATTGGGATTTTTTTTAAATTCGACAGAAGGCAACTGAAAATAGCCATAAGAGGGGAAGAAATAATATGAAAGCAAGCTCGCCAATAATATCAAAATGATACTAAATTGTTTTAGATACATGAAGAGAAAAAAAGAGGTTACAGTAGATATTGGACCACTGGAAAATGATGCTGGAGAGACTGTAATGACAGACAAACTACATAAGTACTTTGCATCAGTATTCACTGTGGAAGACTCTAGCAGTGTGCTGGAAGTTCGAGTGTGCCAAGGGGCGGAAGTGAGTACAGTCACTATTACTAGGGAGATGGTGCTTGGGAAACTAAAAGATCTGAAGGTAGCCTGGATCTGATGGACTACATTCCAGGGTTCTAAAAGAGGTTGCTGAAGAGATTGTGGAGGCATAGTAATGATCTTTCAAGAATCAATATATTCTGGCATGGTTCCGAAGGATTAGAAAATTGCAAATACTATTCAACTCTTCAGAAAGGGAGGGAGGCAGAAGAAAGGAAATTATAGACCAGTTATCCTGACCTCATTGGTTGGGAGCATGTTGGAGTCGATTGTTAAGGATGTGGTTTTGGGATACTTGAAGACACATGATAAAATAGGCCATAGACAGTATAGTTTCCTCAAGGAAAAATCTTGCCTGACAGAACTATTGGAATTACATGAAGAAATAGTGAGCAGGATAGACAAAGGAGAATCAGTAGACAATGGAGATTCAGTGGATGAGATCTTCTTGGATTTTCCGAAGGCCTTTGACAAGGTGCCACACATGAGGCTGCTAAACAAAGTAAGAGCCCAGGGCATTACAGGAAAGATACTAGCATGGATAAAGCATTGGCTGATTGGCAGGAACCAAAGAATGGGAATAAGTTACAAAGGCAAGTGGTTAAGTGAACTGTGTTGAATGATACAAAGAGTTGGCAAAGAACACACACTGAATAGAAAGCTGAATCCATCATCAAGCCCCCCCCCCCCACCTCCCGCCCCCACACACACCCAGGCCATGCTCTCTTCTCCCTGCTGCCATTGCGAAGGAGGTAGAAGAGTCTTAGGTCCCACACCACCAAATCCTTCAGCCACCTTCACTTACCACAATTCTGAACTGATTCCACAACCTACAGACTAACTTCCAAGGACTCTACAAATTATTTTTTCAATATGATTTATCAATCATTACTGTTCGTATTATTTGCTTTTTTAATGTTGCATAATTTGTCTTTTTTAACACATTGGTCGCTTGTCAGTCTTGGTGTGCAATATTTCACTGATTCTATTGCGTTTCATTGTTCCACTGTGAATGCTTGCAAGAAAATGAATCTCAGGATAGTATATAGTGACATTTACATACTTTGATAATAAATTTACTTTGAACTTTGGAATTGAATAAGGATGTGACCAAAAGGGTACACAGAAAAAATATAAGATTTTTCTTTGGTTGGAGAAACAGAAATAAAAGAATAATTTATTTAAAAGTGAAAATGTTGCAGAGAGGGATCTGGGTGTGCTGGTTCAGAAAACATGAAACACTTAAGCATAGTCAACAAGTGGGAAGACAAGCAGTACGTTGGCTGTTGTTTGAAACTGAGTGGGCTTTGGTGAGTGCTCCTCTGAAGTACTGTGCGTGTACATGAATAACTAGAGCCAGACCTCCATTTATTCTCTGATCTGAAGCCAGAGAAGGAGGCAACGTTATAAAGTCACTGAGTCATTCAGCACAGAAGCAAGTCTACCATGTCCGTGCCAGCATTTTGCTCATTTACACTAATCCCATTTTCCTTCACTGGGACTGTGTCTTTTGACGTGTTGCCTATTAAACTATCTATCTAAATTTCTCTTAACTGTCATGTTTGCATCTGATGCTACCACATCCTCTGACAGGGAGTTCCAGATATTAGTCATTGTGTAAATAAACTTTCCCCTCAAGTCCCTTTTAAGACTTTATCATTACACTGTACACATCTGAACTCTCAGTTTTGATACTGCTGCAGCAGAAGAACATCCACATTATCGACCATATCTATGCCTCTCATAGTCTTATATATTTCTCATACTCATCATATATGAGTATACTCATCATATATTTCTCATATATACTCATCAGTCTCCATCACTCCAGGAAAAAGAAGTGTAGACTATCTGAACATAGACTTCTCTAACTTCCGTTAATGCCCCTCCTTCCCTTCTTAGCCTAACCCTGACATATTTATTTGTTTGTCTGTTCTCCATCTCCCTCTGGTGCTTCCCCCCTGCTTTCTCCCAGGGCCTCACTTCCCATGATCCTTTCCCTTCTCCAGCTCTGTATCACTTTCGCCAATCACCTTTCCAGCTCTTAGCTTCATCCCACCCCCTCCGGTCTTCTCCTATCATTTTGCATTTCCCCCTCCCCCCACTACTTTCAAATCTCTTAGTATCGGTCCTTTTAGTTAGTCCTAACGAAGGGTCTCGGCCCGAAACGTCAACAGTGCTTCTCCCTATCGATGCTGCCTGGCCTGCTGTGTTCCACCAGCATTTTGTGTGTGTTTTCCAGCATCTGCTAATTTCCTCGTGTAGACTATCCAAACTCTTCCCATAAATCCTCGAATCTAGGCAACATCTTGGAGAATCTGCTCTGTATTCTCTCCAGTGTAGTCTTATATTTCCTACGGCGTGGTAACCGGAACTCTGCAAAGTTTCATTATAACACACAAACTCTAAAATTCTTTTCCTAAGCTTATGAAGGTAAGCATGTCATCTTCATCACCTTATCAGCCTGTGTTGCTACTTTCATGAAATGATGGACTTGGTCTCTGTTCACCAACATCCCCTAATGCTCTAACATTTACTGAATATTTCCTGTCCTTATCTGACTTTCCAAAATGCAACACCTTACACTTCCTGGGATTGTTCCATCTGCCAATCCTCCGCCTAAGTTTCCAACTGATCCATATCCTCTTATAACCTTAAACCACCTTCAAATTCCATGTTGGATTCTATGCTTTTGCAATCCAAGGCTCTTCAAAAGTCAAGGATGAGGCACAAAACTCGTTGATTACCATCATTTTATTAAGTGCTACAAGATAAAAGAGGAAAAAGAAGCCCGATGAGAGATAAAGGAAATAAGATAGACTGAATGTAGTATGGTTTTCTTGTACCAGACTATTGATTACAGCAAATTCCATTGATAACAGATACGCAATAAGATGGCCAGATTCAAGTAAAATGGCACCTCCCACGGAATGCAAGGTTTCCAGAATAAAATACAGGGGCAACTGTAACCACTGGTAACCTCATTAGATGTGTGTAGGTGATTATATAAAAATACTTATATAAACACACACAAGAAAGTTAAGCTACAAGAAAAAAATAACGATTCTCCACCCCAATCCAGCATGTACCACTACCAATTTTTTTGTCTTCCATAAACTTACCATACTCCCAGCATTCACACCCAAGTTGTTAATATATTTCACAAACATCTAATTGCCAGCACCGATTATGTGTACACGAATGGTCGCAGCTTTCTAATTGCAAAGCCAGCCTTCCACCACTACTATCTACTATCCTGGATCCAAATAGACAGCTCCCCTTGGTTCTCATGTGCATTAACTTTCTGGACCAGCCCATCTTATCAAATGATTTACTGAAATCCCATGTAAACAACATCTACCACCCTACCTTTATAAGTCTCCTTTGTTAACTCCTTTAAATTTCAATTAAGTTAGTGTGTCAGGACTTTCCTCGCCCGAATCATGCTGACTGTCCCTAATCAGTCCCTGCTTTTCCAAACGTACATGAATCCTGAACCTCAGAACTCTTTTTATTAACTTCCCTACCTGCTCTGTAGTTACCTGGCTTATCACTGCTCATCATTATTACGTGCTGTATCGTATTGACTTGAGCAATCCACGGTCTTATCCATGACCATGATTGTTCTTGACAAATTTTTCTACAGAAGCGGTTTGCCATTGCCTTCATCTGGGCAGTGCCTTTACAAGATGGGTGATGCCAGCCATTATCAATAGCTTCCAGAGATTGTCAGCCTGGCGTCTGAGATCACACAACCAGGACTTGTGATCCGCACCATCTGCTCATACGACCATCCACTACCTGCTCCCATGGCTACACGTGACCCTGATCAGGGGGATAATCAGGTACTACACCTTGCCCAAGGGTGACCTACAGGCTAGTAGAAAGGAAGGAGCACCTTACACCTCCTTTGGTAGAGATATAATCTCCACCCCTCCATACTGCTACCCGACTTAAATAAAGGAACAACATCTTTCAGAATTCTGCCTGTGGCTGATGAGAATTCAGAAATCCCAGACTCTGAATCAGAATCAGGTTTATTAGCACTGACACATGCCATAAAATGTGTACATTTGCAGCAGCAGTACATTAAAATACTATAAATTTCAGCAAAATATATAAAAATACACAAATCGTACAAAGAGACCAAAATAGTGAGGTAGTCTTCATGGATTCATAGTCCCTTCAGAAATCTGATGGCATGGGGAAGAAGCTGTGCCTGAATTGTTAAGTGAGCATCTCCAGGCTCAGTACATCCTCCCTGATGGTAGTAATGAGAAGAAGGCCTGTCCCAGATGGTGAGGTCCTTCACGATGGACCCCACTTTCCTGAGGCATCAATTTCTAAAGATGTCCTAGATGGTGGTGAGGGGTGTGCTTAGTATTCTGGGATAGATCTCATCAAGCCCTGGGGACTTGTTCATCATTACACCTTTCAAGACATCAAACACCACTTCCTTCTTAATATTGATATGCTCCAAAATATACCATCATAGGGAGCATCCGCACATCAGCCATTACATTGAAACAGAAATCTACAGCACATTACAGGCCTTTCGGCCAACATTGTTGTGCCGGCCTTCAACTTCCTCATACAGGTTATTTATAAAAATCACGAAGAGGAGGGGTCCCAGACCAGATCCCTGCAGAACATCACTGGTCAGCAACCTCCATGAAGAACATGAACCATCTACAACCACCCTTTGCCTTCTGTGGGCAAGCCAATTCTGGATCCACAAAGCAAGGTCTCCTTGGATCCCAGGCCTCATTACTTTCTGAATGAGCCTTGCGTGGGGAACCTTCTCAAATGCCTTGCTGAAATCCATATACAATAGATCCACTGCTCTACCTTCATCAATATGTTTTGTTATATCCTCAGATAATTCAATCAGGTTCATAGGGCATGATCTGCTCTTGATAAAGCCATGTTGACTATCCCTAATTTGATTATCTCTCCAAATGCTCATAAATCCTGTTTCTCAAGATCTTCAACAACTTGCCCACCACTGAAGTAGGCCTCAATGGTCTATAATTTCCTGGGTTATCTCTGCTTCCTTTCTTGAACAAGGGAACAACATTTGCAACCTTCCAATCCACTAGTACTTCTGTCCATATTGATGATACAAAAATCATCACCAGGGGTTCAGTAATCTCCTTCCTCACTTCCCACAGTAGCCTGGGGTACATCTCATCTGGTACCAGCAACTTATCTAACTTAATACCTTCCAAAAGCTCCAGCACATCCTCTTTCTTAATCTATATAGTTTCAACCATTTCGGTCCACTGTAAGTCACCCCGACAATTGCCAAGGCCTTTTCACTGGTGAATACTGAAGCAAAGTATTCATTAAGTACCTCTGCTGCCTCCTCCGGCTCCACACGTTTCCATTCTCACTCCTGATTGGTCCTAATCTCACGTGGCTCATCCTCTTGCTCTTCACATACTTGTAGAATGCCTTGGAATTTTCCTTAATTCTGCTCTCCAAGGCCTTTTCATGGGCCCTTCTAGCTCTTCTAATTTCATTTTTGAGCTCCTTCCTGGCATCCTTGTAATTTTCTAGAGCTCTAACAGTAACTAGTTTCTTGAACCTTTCCTAAACTTTTCTTCGTAACTAGATTTTCAACATTCTTTGTACACCATGGTTCTTTTACCCTGCCATCCTTTCCCTGCCTTAATGGAACATACCTATGCAGGAAGCCATGCAAGTATTCCCTGAACATTTGCCATGTCTCTGCAATGCATTTCCCTAAGAACATCTGCTGCCAATTTATGCTCCCAAGTTCATGCCTAATAGCATCATATTTCCTCCTTAAATGTTTTCCCAAATTGTCTGCTCCTAGCCCTCTCCAGCGCAATGGTGAAGGAGGCAGAGTTGTGATCACTACTTCCAATATGTTCACCAAGAGCTCTGACACCTGACCAGATTCATTTTCCAATACCAGATCAAATCCTCCAGTTGGCTTATCTACATATTGAATCAGGAAACCTTCCTGAACACACCTAACAAACTGTTCTAAGGAGATGCCAGTCAATATTAGGAAAGTTAAAATTCACCCATCACAACAACCTTATCATTATTGCACTATTCCAGAATCTGCCTCCCTATCTGCTCCTCGATGTCTCTGTTACTATTGGGGAGTCTATAAAAAACACCCAGTAGAGTTATTGCCCCCTTTCTTTTTCTGACTTCCACCCACAATGACTCAGTAGACAATCCCTCCACGACTTCCTCCTTTAATGTAGCTGTGATACTATCCCTGATTAACAGTGCCACTCTCCCACCTCTTTTGCCTCCCTCCCTGTTCTTTTGAAACATCTAAAGCCTGGCACACTCAGCAGCCATTCCTGCTCCTGAGACATCCAATTCTCTGTAATGGCCACAACATCATAATTCCATGTATTGATCCACGTTCTAAGTTCATCCAACTTGCTTATGATACTCGGCGCATTAAAATACACACATCTCACACCATCTGGTTGTGTGCATCTTTGCTCTATCATCTGCTAACCCTTCCTCACAAACTCCCTAAAAACTGTCTCTACTTGAGTGCAAACCACCCCATCCTGTGCCTTTTCATTTCGGTTCCCATTACGGTCTGATTTGTTGCAAAATCCTCTCACAGTACACAAAAAAAAAACACAGTGAATTGTCAGAACTGCAGAAAAGGTGACTGGCTACAGTCTACCGTCACTGCAGGACTTGTGTGTCTCCAGGACAAAGAAATGGACAGAAAAAAATTATCGCGGGCACTACCCACCCAGCAAACTTTTTTTTCAAAAGCTCCATTTTGGAAAGCACTATTGGGCTATTAAAACAAAAACCTCACACCATCATAAAGGTTCCTTCCCCTAGGCAGTTAATCTGATCAACCATTCTGGTTAGACACCCGCACCCACTACTATGTATTACGTCAGTCATTGCACTGCACTGTAAACACTTTAAACCACCTTTTATAAAGCTGTTTACATTATAAATACATGCTGGTATTTATGCAATTTTATATCATATTTGTATTTCTAACTTTAATTTTATGCTATTCATTATTCTGTATTTTTGTTGAAAATTGTCATTTTGTTGCATGTGGTGCCAACCCATAGCAAATTTCTTATACATGTAAATGTACAGTATACAAGACATAGCAGCAGAATTAGCTCCTTCCCTCCCATGTACTGTTGCACTTCATTTTTCTTTCATCCATGTGCCAATCTAAGAGCTTCTTAAATTTCCCTAACTTATCTGCCTTTACCGCCATTCCTGGCAGTGCGATCAACTCACCCATCACTCTCTAAAACAGCTACCTCCAATGTGCCACTATACATTCCTCCGATCATCTTAAAATTATGTCCCCTTGTATTGGCCATTTCCTCCCTGGGAAAGGTCTCTGGCTATCCACTTGATCTGTGCCTCTTGTTATCTTGTACACCTCTGTCAAAACACCACTCATCTTCCGTCACTCCAAATCAGGATGCCATGCGACTCAGAGCAGATCTTGCAGGAGGTGATGCTTCTGTACACCTGACATATTTGTCCCTTTTGATTGTGGAGGTGGTCCAGGCAAGTAGCAGCAATTTACAGTGACATAAGCACACAGGTACATACCGTAGTATTCTGTAAATGGCAAAGCCAGTAGACACAGTTGTGAAGAGGGTGTTTGGCATGCTCATCTTCATTGATTAGCACACCAAGTACAAGAGTTTGGAAGGAACGTTGCAACTGTACTCATCCCATCTTCATAAGACATGCTCTCTAATCCAGGCAGCATCCTGGTAAATCTCCTCTGCACCCTCTCTACAGCTTCCACATCCTTTCTAGGCAACCAGAACTGAGCATAATATTCCACATATGGTCTAATAGAGATGTAACATCACTTCACAGCTCTTGAACCCAAACTCCTGACTATTCCCAGAACATTCCCAGAATGTTCATTGCCTCAGTAAAATCACCAATCAGTTTTCTCATCTCCAGTAAGCTGAGAGTTATCTAACTCAACCCCTTAAGCTTAGAGTGGTTGGACACAAAGGACGCGGGGGAGTTGAACTTCAGATGACGGAGAACATCATAGCAGAATGACAAGTCTATATCCTGGAGGCACCCAATGAGTGATGCAATTTAGGAATAAGATAAATGTGACCACACTACAGACACCTCTCCCCAGAAGTCAGTGATTGAGAAGGCAGGAAGTTTGTTGTTGCCTGATAGGGTGGTTTGAGAATCTCAGAAACAGGTGATCTTCTGAGATTTTCATGCACAACAGTGTCTAGGGATTGAAGAGAATGGTGCAAAAAGAAACAAAAAAAAAATCCAGTGAGCAGTAGTTCTGTGGGCAGAAAAAAACCCTTGCTAATCCTCCCCCGAGGATGAGGACTTTGGAGCTTCTGCTGGCGTTTCTGTAGCTCCGGGTTTTTACAGGATTGGGTTGCTAGCTCCATCCTCAACCCTCATCCTTTCTCATTTAGGATCAGGACTGTCCATGGTGGTGTTATAACTGGAATTGGTATTGGTTCGTCATTGTAACATGTACCAAGGTATGGTGAAAAGCTCGTCTTGCACGCTGTTCATACAGATCAAATCATTACACAATGCGTTGAGTTAGAACAAGGTAAAACAATAACAATGCAGAATTAAGCATAAAAGCTAGAGAGAAAGTGCAGTGCATGTAAACAATAAAGTGCAAGATCACAACAAAATAGATTGTGAGGCCAGGAACCCATCTTATCATACAAGTGGTGTGTTCAAGAGTTCGATAGCAGCAGGGTAGAAGCTGTCCTTGAGCCTGGTAGTACTTTCAGGCTTTTGTATCTTCTGCCCAAAGGGAGAAGGGAGAAGAGGGTATGGCTGGGGCGGGTGGGCTGCTTTACTGATACAGCAAGTATAGTATAGGCAGACTCCACGGAGGGGAGGCTAGTTCTTGTGATGTGCAGAGCTGTGTCCACAACTCTCTCCAGTTTCTTGCTGTCACATGTGGATCCATTGCCACACCAAGCTGTTATGCATCCACACATAATACTTTCTATGGTAACAGTTAACAAGGAGATGCCAAATTTCTTCAGCCCCCTAAGGAAGTAGAGGTGTTGGTGAGCTTTATTGTCTGTGACATCAAAGTTGTTGGGACTGGGACAGACTCTTGTGTCTACTGCAAGGAACCTGAAGCTCTCAACCCTAACAGCATTGATGTAGACGAGAGCATGCACTCTCCATTCCAGGACATGATGTCCTCCTTCAAAGGCTTCCCATTCCAGGACACCAGAGGTGTCATCCTCTTCAAAGAATGAGGTTTCTCTCTCTCCATTATTGATGCTGCACTCAGCCTCGCCTCCATTTCTCCAACACCTGCGCCCATCCCATCTTCCCGCAACCTTAATAGCGAGAATTTCTTTTGTCCTTGCCTACCACCCAATCAGCCTCCATATCCAACACATCCACCTCTGCAACTTCCACCATCTCCAAAGGGATCCTACCTCCAAACATATCCTTACCTTTCCACTCGTCTATACTTTTCGTGGGAGATCTGTTCCTCTTCAATTCTCTTGTCCATTCATTCTTCCCCACTAATCTCCCGAAGTGCTACACCTGCCCATACGCCTCCTCCCTCACCTCCATTCAGGGCACCAAATAGTCTTTCCAGGTGAGGCAACCCTTCGGAAGCAAATCCGCTGGGGTCGTCAATTGTAAATTGGGGAACCATCTTGTCAAGCACTTCCTCTCCATTGCCACAAGCAGAACCTCCTGGTAGCCAAACATTTTAATTCCCTTTCCAACATGTTGGTCCATGGCCTTCTCTCATGCTGAGATGAGGCCACCCTCAGGGTGGAGGAACAAAACCTATAATCTGTCTGGGTAATCTCCAAGCTCACAGCATGAATATCGATTCCTCCTTCAGGTAAAAAAAATACCCTCCTCCTACCCCCGATCTATTTCCCCACTCTGACCTTGTAACTCTTGTCACCTGACCACCACATCCACCTGGATTCCCTCCTCTTTCCCTCTAGCCTATGGTCCATTCTCTCCTCCAATTAGATTCCTTCTTCTCCAGCCCTTGACCTTTCCTACCCACCTGGCTTCACCTATCACCTTCTAACTAGCTGTCCTTCCCGTCCCCCCACCTTTCTATTCTGTCACCCTCCCCCTTCCTTCTCAATCCTCAGCCTGAATTGTCGACTGCTTATTCATTTCCATAGATGCTGCCTGACCTGTTGAGTTCCTCCAGTATTTTACGTGTGTTGCTCTTGATTTCTCTGCAGACTTTGTATTTATGATGTACACCGCCCCCTTTCTGAAGTCAATGACCAGTTCATTTGCTTTGCTTACAATGAGGGAAAACATCATGTCACCAAGCTCTCTATCTCCTCCTGGACTGGCTCATCATTACTTGAGATAAGGCCCCCATCGGTGGTATCATCTGCAAACTTGTAGATGTAGTTAGATTGAGTTCGAGAATCTGGCCACACAGTCATGAGTGTATAAGGAGTAGAGTAGAGGCTGTAGAGGCAAACTTGTGGTGCACCAGTGTTTCGAGTAATCATGGCAGAGACATCGTTGCCTATCCTTGCAGGATGAAAGTCCATGGGGTAAAGTGGGGAGAAGTGATTCTACACTGAGAATCATTCTACTGAATGATGGAACAGGCTTGAGAAACTGCATGATTTAAATCAGCTCCTTTGTCATCTCCCCCTCATGCTGACAAAGCTCTGATCTACCTCTCTATCAGTTCCCTTTACAGAAAGCATGCACCGTCCACAACCTTAAAATGCATACTGACCTCACAACTCATCACCGCTCCTACAGAAGGGTGATACAGCATAGAACAGCATTCCCCTGCCACTGTCGTACTCTTCTAAAAGACTCCACTCAATCCAACACCACAAGCTATCACAAGGACTGAACAGTGTTAAACCAATATCCTTTACACAGAGAACATTCTTCATCAAACTCCTCATCCTTCCACAGAAACTTCCCACTATTTCAAAACAAAAATGGTACCCATCCAACAAGCTACCATTTTGCACTCAATTTGCCATTGAACACCTTGTCCAACTCACACAGCAAGTCCTCATCTAATCCCCTCTCTTTTCAGTCACCATTGTCCATTCAGCTTTCCATAGAGACTGCCTCCCATCTGACCTGGGACGTTGTTACCCATCTACCTCAGCTCGCAGACACGGGCACCCTTCCTTCTCCCAGAGGGCCCAGCTTCGTGGAAGTCTCCAGCCATTCACTAGTCAAATCAGCTCACACACAGACACTGTCGTTCAACATCCCTCCCATTGACACAGTGCAGCATGTCAAACTCTCACTCTGCCCCAAGAGTGTAGCACTTCACAGTACCATGACTCACAATCAGATTTCATTTCCCACTGCTGCCTGTAAGGTGTTTGTACGTTCTCCCTGTGACCATGCAGATTTCCTCCGGGTGCTCCAGTTCCCACACATTCCAAAGACATACGGGTTAGTAAGTTGTGGGCATTGCTGTGTTGGTGTTGGAAGTTGTGGGCTGCCCAGCACAATCCTCGGACTGTGATGGTCATTGGTGCAAACAGTGCATATCACTGTATGGTGTACCCGAACAAATAAAACTAATCTTAATCTTTTCACAGACTCGCCTACTCACTGATCCATCACTTTCACACAGACACTGCACCACGCTCACTGACAAATGCATAGATACACATCAGCTTGATTTACCCCATGATCACTGAAACATACAGTAAAATACATCGTCTGCATCAAATTAAATCAAAGAGGATTGTGCCGGGCGGGGCCTGCAAGTGTCTCCACGACCCCAGGCTTCCGACGCAAGCGTAGTATTCTCACAGCTCTCTAACCCTAACTGTAGGTTGTTGGAAAGTAGGAGGAAGCTAGAGAACCTGGAGGAAGCCCACAGGGTGGTAGAGGGAACATGCAAACTTCTAAGAAACAGTGATGGGAATTGAACCCTGATTGCTGATCGCTGGTGCCTTAAGTGATTGCGCCAACCACTATATATGTACTGCACAATATCTGTCCATTCAAACTCCTTGCTTTAGAGATGACGTTCTGGATACTCATTCTAACCCTGGTCCAATTTACACACACATCATAATGAATAGTTCTCGCTCCTTCACATCGGCTCTTCTGCAGATTTTGATGTCCATGGGCTTAACCTGAGGATTCTTCCCTTTCAGAGGAAGAGAATGGCTACTGGTTGCTGCTAACTGTGATTCTCACCATTCTCGTTATGCTGCTCTTCCTATACGGCATATCCATGACGGTGGTGTACTGCAAGTACAAGGTACGTAACCAAGAAAGTGTGGGGCTAAGTGTTACAGTTGCTTAAATCTGACACCAGTTCTTCACCAGCCAGTTGTCTTTCCTCCCTGGTATTTCTGATACCAACAGTCACCAATCTCTGTCACATATCAAATGATTCTTGCACCAATGCTTTCAATATGAGCTCTGGTAATCTACAGGAAGTTCTGTAAAATATTATGTGATTCTAATGAATCATGTTTGGCCAGAAATTAAATTAACTCCAACGCTTCCCCTCACCATCCCCAGGACAATCCATTCCTAGATCCTTTCCTTGCCCCATCTCCTCCACTGCCTCTGCTGCTGAAACGTTTACACTCACCTCACTTCTGCTACCTCAGCACTTGTACGTGCTCTCTTGGTGGACCCTTCACAATTCACCTTCAGTAAACATGCCTGTGAAAGGTTCTGCTGTCCCTAGCCTATCACAATCACTTTCAGTGGCCTCTTTATTAGGTAGAGAATGAACCCTGAGTGCCCTTCTACTACTGTAGCTCATCCATTTCAAGGTTCGACGTGTTGTGTGTTCAGAGATGCTTATAACACATGGTTGGTTGTTATTGTCACCTTCTTGTCAGCTTGAAGCAGTCTAACCATCTTCCGCTGACCTCTCTCAACAAGGCATTTTCAACCGCAGAACTGCCGCTCACCAGATGTACTTGATTGTTCACACCATTCTCTGTAAACTCTAGAGAATGCTGTGCATAAATATCCCCAGGAGATTAGCAGTTTCTGAGATACTCGAACCACCCTGTTTTTTTTTACCAACAATCATACCATGGTTAAAATCACCCAAGATCACATTTCTTCCCCCATTCTGGTGTTTGGTCTGAACAACAACTGAAACTTGAACATGTCTCCAGCTTTTATTTATTGACTTGCTGCCATGTGATTGGCTGATCAGATATTTGCATTAGCAAGCAGGTGGTGTGCAGATGTACCTGATAAAGTGGCCGCTGAGTGCACAACAGGTGAAAATGCCATGGAAGTTAACTTTTTGCAGTACAGTACATTACAAACATGTCAAACACAAGTTAATGTAAACTTAAATGAACATAAGTTAGATATACAGTATAACTTACGTGTGCAAATATAAACAAAATAAACAGAAATACATTAGTGAAAACAGAGAGACAAGAAGAGTAATAGACCAGGGTGGTGTTAATGCTTTTCACAACCCAGTCACAGTGGGGAAGAAGCTATTGGTGAGCTTTGAGGTGCAAGTCTTCAGCACCTCTGCCTGCAGCCTGATGGTGGGATCGAGAAGAGGGCCCAGCCCAGATAGTGAGGCCCTCTAATAATGGATGTAAACGCCCACAGTGTTTACATCCATTAAACACTGGATGTAAATCTAGCAGTGTGTTTAATCTAGATTAAACACTAGCAGTGTGTGGAATATTCGAGAGGGTCAGGGGGCAGAAGTGAGCACAATTGCATTTTCCAGGGAGAAGGTACTTGGAAAACAGTAAGATTTGAAGGTAGGCAAGTCATCTGGACCAGGTGGACTGCACTGCAGGGTTCTGAAAGAGGTGGCTGAAAAGCTTGTGGGGGCATTAGTAATGATCTTTCAAGAATCACTAGATCCTGGAATGGTTCCAGAGGACTGGAATATCACTCCAGTCTTCAAGTATTAAAAGAGGCAAAAGAAGGGAAATTATAAGCCAATTAGTCTGACCTCGGTTGGGAAGATGTTGGAGTTGATTGTTAAGGATGTGGTTTCAGGGTACTTGAAGGCACATGATAAAATAGGCCATAGTCAGCATGGCTGCCTTAAGGGAAAATCTTACCTGACAAATCTGTTGGAGTTCCTTGAGGAAATAACAAGCAGCCTAGACAAAAGGGGAAATCAGTGGATGTTATATACTTGGATTTTCAGAAGGTTTTAACAAGGTACTGCACATGAGGCTGCTAAACAAGGCAAGAATCCAGGATATTACAGGAAAGATACTAGCAAGGATAGATAATTGGCTAATTGGCAGGAGGCAAAGTGTGTAAATAAGGGAAGCCTTTTCAGATTGGCTGCCGGTGACTAGTGATGTTCTGCAGGGGTCATGTTGGGACCACTTCTCTCTAAGTTTTATGCCAATAATTTGGATGACTGAATTGATGGCTTTGTGGCCAAGTTTGTGGACGATATGAAGATAGGTGGAAGGACAGGTAGGATTGAGGAAGCAGGGAGGCTACAGAAGGACTTGGACATTAGGGGAAGGAACAAAAAGCGGAAGATGGGATACAGTGTCAGGAAGTGTACAGTTATGCACTTTGGTAGAAGGAATATTTTCTTTTCTAAATATTTCTTTTTTAAATATTTTCTTTTCTTTTCTTTTCTTTTCTAAATGGGCAGGAAATTCAAAAATCCAAGATGCAAAGGGACTTGGTAGACCTTGTGCAGGATTCCTTAACGGTTAACTTGCAGGTTGAATCAGTGGTGAGGAAGGCAAATGCAATGTTGGCATTCATTTTGCGAGGACTAGTATATAAAAGCACAGATATAATGCTGAGGCTTTCTAAGGCACTGGTGAGGCCTCACTTGGAGTATTGTGAGCAGCTTCGAGCCCCTAAATAAGAGAAGATGTGCCGGCGTTGGAAAGGGTTGAGAGGAGATTCATGAGAATGATTCCAGGAATGAAGAGTTATCGTACGAGGAGTGCTTGATGCTCTGGGCCTTTACTGATTGCAACTTAAGAGAATGGGGGGGGAAGATCTCATTGAAATCTTTCAAATGTTGAAAGGCTAGATAAAGTGAATGTGAAGAGGAGGTTTCCTATAGTGGGTGAGTCTAGGACCAGGGAGCACAACCTCAGAATAGAGGAACATCCATTTAGAACAGAGATGAGGAGGAATTTATGTATCCAGAGGGTGGTGAATCTGGAATTCATTGCCAGAGGCTGCTGTGGAGACCAGGTTATTTGGGTGTACTTAAGGTGGCGGTTGATAGGTTCTTTATTAGTCAGGGTGTGAAAGCTTACCACAAGGCGGCAGTAGAATGGGTTTGAGAGGGTAATAGATCAGTCTTGATGAAATGGTGGAGCATATTTGATGGGCCAAATGGCCTAATTCTGCTCCTATATCTTATGATCTATGGATTTCCTGAGACATTGCTTCTTGTACATATCCTCGACATTGGGGAAAGATGAATGCACGATGGAACAGGCTAAGGCCACTGCTCTCTGTATCCTCTTTAAGTATTTAAATAAGTGTGTAGATTTTATGATTTTGCGAGACCGGAAAACATTGGCCAGTATTAGTACAGGCATTTCACACTGGTGACCGAAAGTGAAACTCATCACCTCAGGGAATTTAAAGAGCAGATCATATGCAGCTCCAGTTACCTCAGCTGCAAGAGAGACTTTTGCCCTCAACCACCATTTCAACTATTCAAAGAGGAAACAATGGACGGATCAAAATCAATCCCTTCCTCACTCTATCACCAATGCCTTTTACATACGTGGAAGAAGATCGAGAGGTCAATGTTTCAGGTTCGGACCAATTCCAATGAAAAGTTTTTTACCTTAATCTGCAACTCCATTATTCTCTCGTCAGATGCTGCCTGATTTGCTGAGCGCTTCCATCATTTCCCAGTTTTATTTCTGATTTTCAGCATCTCCTGATTTTTTTTTTGATCTTTGCCTTTTGCCCAGATTTTTTGATAATTGGCCAACATGGCTCTTCTCTTAAAAGAAATGATAGGGTTAAAGGAGATAGCTGGTCAACTCAATTAATCTTAACTGGGATATCAATGACCACTTTTCACACAGTCACAAGACATGGGTTAGCTCACAAGGTATAAACCCCACCCACGTATGCTACAAGCATACAGTCAGTGGCCACTTTATTTGGACCCTTTTGTGGCCACTGATTATGTTTCTGTATGTTCATGGTCTCCATGATTCATCTCACCCACTTCACATTTCAATTTGCAGTGCATTCAGAGATGCTTTTCTGCACACTACTATTGTAACTGCGGTTATTGATTACTGTTGCCTTCCTGCCAGCTTGAACTAGTCTGGCAATTCTCTGATTGGCTGATCTAGTCCATGCCAAGCCACTTAACTGGACTACTCCCTTCGACCTGAACCAGGACCATTGCCCTCTTAAACCTCTGCCATCTGTGTACCTATCCAAACTTCTCTTACACATTGAAATCAAGCTCGCATGAACGACTTGAGGGCAGCTTGTTCCGCACTCACAACCCTCTGAGTGAAGAAGTTTCCTTCCATGTTCCCCTTAAACTTTTCACCTTTCACCCTTAACCCATGATTTCTAGTTGTAATCCCACCCAGCCTCAGTGGAAAAAGCCTGCTTGCATGTAGCCTATTCATATGCCTCATAATTTTGTACACCTCTATCAAATCTCCCCTTAATCTCAAACACTCCAGGAAGTAAGGTCCTAACCTATTCAGCCTGTAAACTCAGGTCAAATCCCAGCACCATCCATGCAAGTTTTCTCTGCACTCTGTCCTGGCTACCTTTCCTTCTTTTCCTCTTACTTTTTTCCCTTTTACTTCCCTTGAGTACTTTTCCTTGTTACTGTCATGTCTATCCTTTCTGTCTCCCCCCAGCCCTCTTCTCTCACTCACCCTGGTTCCACTCACATCTATTTCCCAACTATTGAAAAGTTTCTAGGCCTTTCACCTTATCACTGAGAAATTATCTCAGTGAACCCACTACCTGACCAACTGAGCAGAAGTGGAACAGCCCGGTCACACATAGCACATACGAAACCCACATCTAGTAACCACTTGATAAGGTACCTCTCATAGGCAATAAAGTGGCCACTGAGTGTATGGTCATGGTTTTCTGCTGCTGTAACCCATCCACTTCAAAGTTCAATGTGTTGTGTGTTCAGAGGTACCCTTCTGCATATCACTGTTTTAACTCACAGCTATTTGACTTACTGTCACCTTCAAGCAGTCTGACCTTTCTTCTCATTGCATCCCCATTCTGACATTTGCTCTGAACAACAACTGAACCTCTTCCTTCCTTCCTTCTTCTTGTTTTACAGTGATTTGGCACCCAGCTTAATGATGCATTACTGCCACCTTCTGCCTGTGGATCAGATGATAGGCCTACATTCTAAATCCCTTCACCCATTCACACACACACATACCCACCCTAATCTACACTTTATCCTTCCTTCTTTGGCCATCCTAGTACCCCATTCCTGCTTATCCATCATATCCTATAAAAAAAAACCCTGTATCCCTTAAGAAAGCTAGAAGTACCCTGACCTGTGCTTTCTCACCCATGCCCACTAACCCTTTTAATGCGAATTCCTGCACTCCCAATTCCCTTAGATTAATTCTCATCATCTCTCTGTATCCCATACTTACTGTAACTCAGAATTACATGATCTACTACTCTTCTTCCGGACATTTCTCACACAATCCTGTCTGGTGTTTCCCTATCATTTTCAATGTTTTGTTTAGTGCACAGTACCCCAGCCTTAACCTAGTCCACAGTTTCCTCTCTTCTGTATCCACTGCCTACCCGAGTACCTGTAACACTCTTTTGTATTTGATATAAATGCCTCCCTTTCCCCTCTCTGTCCCATCTTTCTTGCCACATTTAGGTAATTCTTTCTCAGATTATACATTTAGCTTCTGCTTTGCTGATACTAATGTGCATTTCTATATTTTCTTTCTTTAATGCTCTCTTTGCCAACTCATCCACCCTCTCATTCCCTTCACCCCTACATGTGCTGAAACCCATAGAAATTTAACCTGACCTCCCTGATTTTCAACTTTTGTGATTGACTGAAGGACTTCATAAAGTACATCTTGCCAGCTGATTGAGTGAAAAGACCTTAAGCTTAGAACTGAGGATGAATCTGAGCACATCAACACTTTGACTAGTCTAGCTTTTTCCACCCATCACAACGCAACCAACACTGCCAACATCGCCACTGTATACACCCCTAACTTATTAGATGTTCTTCTGCTGATTCCAATTTCTTTTGCTGGTATAGCCACCCCAAACCCTGTCACTCCTGTTTCAGGTTCCTTAGCACCATCTGTATAAATCTGAGTATAACCACTATACTTTTCCATCACATGATAGTTAAATGCACTAGCCAAGTCAATTTTATATTTTCCTTTCCTTTTTGCCTCTAAGAAATGCCAGTCTATGTCAGACCATACAATCTTCCATGGAGCTACAACCAGATAAACTACTGAAGGACTTATCCTTAGATCAAACACTCCACATTCTTTAGCAATATCATTCCCTACCCAACTAACATTATCCCTCTGAAACTTCCCATTCTCCCAGCACTCCCTTTGCAGGATGAGAATCATTGTGCCCCTACAAATTAGCCCAGTAGTTTGCCATCAATTGCTTTCTTCTTAGCTCCAAAGACATTACTCCCAATTCTACCTGGAGGGCTGATACTGGTGATGTTTTAAAAGCCCCACTGCACTCTCTCAAAACCTGAGCCTGAATCACATCCAGTTTCCTTATAAGAGACCTGGCTGCTGATCCATATGCTACACTTCCATAATCCAACACAGATCTTACTAAAGCCAGATACATTCTCTTCAATACTGAACAATTGCTCCCCATTCTCTACCAGTGAAACATCTCATCATGTTTATTACTTTTTTACATTTCTCTTCAACTTTCCTGATATGGTCTGCCCATGTAAACCGTGAATCAAATATAACTCCCAGAAATTTAAATGATCCAACCCTTTCTAATTCTATCCCATACATCCTTAACTTCTTCCCTACCTCAATTCTTTTCCTAGTGAAACATACAGTGTGAGTTTTTTCTACTGAAAATCTACATCCCCAATCATAGCCCCACTCTACCACTTCATCAATTGCTCCTTGTAGTTTCCTGATTATATGCTCTGTATTCCTGCCTCTTTTCCACAAGGCCCCATCATCCGCAAACAGTGACCTACCTATATCCACTGGTACCTTTGTGAAGACATCATTGATCATAATGATGAAAAGTAACAGGCTAATCACACTACCTTGAGGTGTGCCATTTCCCACTATGTACTGATTTGACAATTCTGATCCAATCCAAACTCAAATTTTCCTACCAAACAAAAAATCTTTTATCCAATTAAAAACTCTCCCACCAACCCCCATCTTGTGCAGTTTAATTAACAATCCTTCCTTCCACATCATGTCACAGGCTTTTTCTATGTCAAAAAACACTGCAACTACTGATTCTTTATTTGCCTGGGCCTTTCTTATTTCAGTCTCTAACCTTATCACTGAGTCCATGGAATTCCTTTCCTTCCTAAAACCACTCTGATAACTTGCCAGTGTTCCCCTTTTCTCAAGTTCATACGATAACCTTTCTGTTATCATCCTTTCCATTATATTTCATATTTTTGATGTTAATGCTATTGGCCTGTAGCTAGTGGGTTTTGACGGATCCTTGCCAGCTTTCCTTACTGGAATTACTACTGTTCTTTCCATGCACTTGGTAATCTTCCCTCCTCCCACACTCTGTTGTAAAGATGCAGCAACTTCAATAGCGCTCCTTCTCCAAGATTTTTAGCGTAACATGTCATATTAGATCTTTCCCTGGGGAGGTTGGTCTCAATCTCTTTGATACTCTCACCATCTCTGCCAACGTAAATGGTTCATCGATTATGTCATCAGTTTCTTCCCTCCTGTTTAACACACCTGGGTATTGACTCATTGTTCTTTCCCTTCTGCTTCTCCATTCTTCAGCCGCATTTTCTGAACTATGTATCTTTACAAATGACTTGGCCGTGATCTCAGCCTTATCCCTGCAACTGAACCCCTTGACCATGCCTGCATGTTTTTATACATTGTGTTGCTGCCTCATGATTGGCTGATTAGATATTTGCATTAATGAGTAGGTGTACAGCTGTACCCAATCAAATGGCAACTGAGTGTGTACTCTTCTTATCTTACAGATGAATAATGACAGGATTTACATAAATGTAAGAAACTGAAAAGATTGAAAAGTACGAAGTCCAGGGCATCCATTTCTTCCAAGTCCGAGGGACAATTCTCTTCCCCCCATTACTTCTCTGCCCCTCTGTTTAACCACTGGCTGAAACGCCAGGAATTCTCATGATGAACAGTCATGTCAACATGTGTGAAAAATCTGGGTCACTTAGCCAGATGATGTATTTTCAACTTTGAAGTGCACCTTTCAACCCTGAGAGCCAATATAGACAGCAGGAGTGAGTTTATGGCATCCATTCAAAGAATTTGACACCTAAAGTACATGGTCCTACCAGGAAATCCATGGGTATCAAGTCCACTCCTCCTAAATCAGTGGATAGTCACCTAGTCAAACATCACTTCAGGAAACCAATGTCTCCCAGGACCTCCAATGCATCAGCTGAGAGCCCATGAGTGCAGAAGATGGAATTATACAAATGAGCAAGATTTTGATTCAGATTGGTGTTTATTTTGGACGTGCATTGGTATATGTGTTGGTATAGTGGTTTCGTTCATGGAAGCATAGGCAAAAGTCTGGACAGCTGGACTGGAGTGCTATCATTGCAGCTGGGAAATTTGACCTTAATTTCAAAATAGTGTCTTAAATTGGCCCCAATATTTGTAACAGTGAAACCAATGAATTATAGTTCTCTATTTCCCTTTAGAGAAGGAAAAATACTGTCCTTACTCAGTCTGGTAACTATTGGCCCAGCCTGCCAATCAGATATACCATAACCCACTTGCAGATGTGCATATTCTGAGGCCAAGCACCACTGACTCACTGAAGGGAATGCATGTGAATGTGAAGCCTACACCAGCAACAAAACATTAGGCATCAGCAGGTCCTGTGGTGCAACATCGCTCCTCATAACAAAGGTCCACAACAAGACAGTAGAAAATACACATAATGGCACCGCGGTGGGATAGTGGTCAGTGTAATGCGATTACAGCTCAGGGCGTTCAGGAATTCGTTATTCATTTCTGGCACCACCTGTAAAGAATTCATACGTTCTCCCCATGAACCATGAGTGGTGCTCCAGTTTCCTCTGACAGTCCAAGGGCATACTGGTTAGTGGGTTAATTGTTCATTGTAACTTTTCCTCTGATTAGGCGAGTGTTAAATAGGTGGGTTGCTGGGTGTTGCGTCTCACTGCACCAGAAGAGCCTGTTCCATGCTGTCTCTAAATAAGATAAATGCAGAGAGGAGCAGGAGTCAATTATTCTATTTTTTCTGGATTTTCCACAATTTCAAAAGATCTATCTCAATACTGTGCTCCCCTTTTCTCTCCACACATCCCTTGATCCTTTGTGCTTGCAAATGTGTCTGTTTCCCTCTCTAATATATTCAGCAACCTACCCTCTACAAGTGCCCATGGAAGAGAATTCCATAGGTTCACCTCCCTCTTGTCTAAGAAAGGATGAGCAGCATTGGAGACGAGGTTCATGAGAATGATCCCGAGAATGAAAGGGCTGATGTCTGAAGACCATTTGATAGCACTGGGCCTGTACTCATGAAAATTTTGAAGAATGAGGGGAGGGGGATCTCATTGAACCCTATCAAATATTGAAAGGCCAGGATACAGTGGATGTGGAGAGATGTTTCCTATAATGAGGGAGTCTAGCCTCAAAATAGTAGGACAACCCTTTAGAACAGAGATGAGGAGGAATTTCTTTAGCTGGAGGGTGGTTAAACTGTGACTTTCATTGCCACAAACAGCTGTGGAGAACAAGTCACTGGATATATTTAAAGTAGAGGTTGATAGGTTCTTGATTAGTAAGGATGTCAAAAGTTATAGGAGAAGGCAGGAGAATGGGGTTGAGATGAGTAATGACGGAAAGATCGAATAGACGTGATGGGTGAAATGGCCTGAATCGGTTCCTATGCCTTAGGATCACTAGGGAAGCCATTTCTCCTCATCTCAGTTATAAATATCCTTCCTGCGACTGTGATCCCTCGTTCTAGACTCCCCAGCCTGTGGAACATTCACCTCACATCCAGCCCTATACTTTTCAATGAGATCTCCTCACACTTTTTTAAAATCCGATGAATACAAATCTAGTCTACCAAAGTCTCCTTTATGACCCTCTCAGGAATGAACTTGGTGAAACTTCGTGGCACACTCTCGGTGGTGTATATATTATTTAATGTAAGGAGACCTTTTCTCCATGTCTTCTCTCACCAAGGCCCTGTATGATTGTAGTAAGAAATCTAAGCTCCTGTACGCAAGTCCTCTTGCTACAAAGTCTAGCCTAACATTTGCCTTGTCACACTGATCTATGCTGTTCAGTGTTAAACGAGGGCATCCATATCCCTTTGTACGTCCTTTTCATAACCATTTAACTACCATTTTCTTTTTCCTACTGTAGAGGATAGCCTTATATTTAACCATATCGCACTGTGTCTACCACAGTTTTGTTCACTCCTTGTCAATTACTTTGAAACATTGTATTCTCCTGACATGATAAGAGGTTGTGGAAGCTTTAGGGAGGGTGTAGAGATTTACCAGGATGCTCCCTGGATTAGAGAGCATGTCTTACGAGGGTAGGTTGAGCGAGCTGGGGCTTTTCTTTTTGGAGAAAAGGAGGATGAGAGGTGCCTTGGTAACGTGTACAAGTCATAGATTGAGTGGCGATTCGGAGCTTCTTCCCAGGCTGGAAATGGCCAAAACAAGGGGTTAAAATTTTAAGGTGATTGGAGGAAAGTATAGGGTGGATGTTAGAGCAAAGTTCTTTACACAGAGGTGCATGGAGTGCCCTGTCAGGGGTGGTGGTCAAGGCAAATGCATTAGGTGCATTTAAGAAACTCTTAGATGGGCACGTGGGATGATAGGAAAATGAAGGCTATACAGGAGGGAAGGGAGGGAGATTACTCTTAGAGAAGGTTAAAATGTAGCATAACACTCAAAATCACAGGCACTCAAAATTAATGCCTCCAAGTACACAAATATCCCAAGTATTGATTATCCAACTACACCTGTGACCATGTTTGATATGCTAGGTGACAACATCAGTCTGGTCTGCCTGCTTGAACTCAAGTCACAATGGTACAAATAACTTAGCCAGTGTTGCCTGGTTTGGTGCAGGCCAATTAACATAACCCTATTGTCTTACATTTGGCTGGTGCAGACCAGAATGTCTCACGGTCACTTCACCTTGCAAACCATATCTCTTAGCTGCCAGCCCCACTGTGGGCCACTGTTTGCAAAGCTGTATATTTAACTTCAAACTGATTACTGCTTGCAGCTTACAATTTACATTATGAACTGGACTGGCCCCTGTTTATTAATATATGCTATATTCACAAAACTCCAGAATACTCACCAAAAGGGGGAAGCATTAAATTGATCTTGGAATAGGTAAAATGGTCAATACAATATTGTGGGCTGAAGGGCCTGTACTGTTCTGTTTTACATATTACATTCAGTTCCTTCATCAAAATAATTGAGAGTATATACAAACAAACACTTGGTGCTCAAGTACAAATCTCTGTTGTAGCCCACCAATCACCACCTGTAGATGGTATTAAAATAGGGGAAATGCACAAAATGCTGAAGGAAATCAGGAGGTTTCCTCATCAAGCAGAAAATGATCTGAAGTGTTTTGAGTTAACATCTATTTTCAGGGCTGGTAAGAAAGAGGGGGGATAGCCAGTAGCTAGAGTGGAGCAAGAGCAGGCTGGTCATGGGTGAATCCACAATGAGGAGAATGATAGACCGGTGAGGCACTACTATGGGTAATGTTGCAGACAGCAAAGATAGTCATCAGGACTTATGGTGGGATCTTGATCAGCCAGACAAGTGGGCTGAGGAATGGCAAATAAAGTTTAGTTTGGATTAGAGCAAACTTTCACAGTCATTGGTAGGGCCCTAGGGAGTGCTGTAGAATAGTGAGATCTAAGAATACAAGGGCATAGCTTCCTGGAAGTAGTGCTGCTGGTAGAGTGGGTGTGAAGTTGGCTTTTGGCATGTTGGCCTTTATCAGTTATAGAAGTGTTTCCCAACCTTTTTTAGCCTAGCGCCCCCCTAAAGTACCTTCATACTTACCAATGACCCCCTAAAGTATTTGCATACTTCTCAACTCCTCTCTTAAGCACAATATACTTTCCAGTGCCCCCAGGATACTGGTTCAAGTTGTGACAGCAAAGGCCTTAAGTCCCCACATGTAACTATGTCCGAGCAGGTTCTGTTTTTTTGAGAGTATGCGGTTCACTGCACTGAATCCTCTTTCAACAAGGTAGGAGGATGGAAGTGCAATGAAGAGCAGCTTGGCTCTTCTCCAGAGACGAGGAAACTTCCTATGACAGTGTAGCCAAATAGCACAAGAGCCGACATTTTTAAAAAGTTTTTTTGCTTCTTCATCATTCTGAATTCCGATAGTTTCTTCTTGTTCTTCCACCTTGCAAAGAAATGGGTTAATTACTCAGTCCGGAATTTTGTTAATAGCAGATATTACAAGCGTCATAGTTGAATAAAGTCGCTGGCAGAGGTTTTTAGCTGTGAGATGTTGACGATGAATTACACAATGGATTGTAAACAGACTTAGAATTTTTCCCATTAACCAACATGGCGACCTGTCATGTATGGTGTTCCACCTGTTGCACGAGAACTCATGTTCCTAATCAGAATGCTTGTATCCTCAATATGCATTTTGAGCTCATCGTAATTTGATTCTCCATTGATATTTGTTTTTAACTTTTTACGAAAGAGAATCTCTTCATAAACTTTTCTATTTTTGATAAACCATACATATGCCATTAGCAATGCCTCATTGTCTCACACAGTTGACTCATCCAGTTGTATCCCAAATTCTGTTTTTTGTAGCTCTGTGCATAGTTGATACTCGATGTCTCCACTCATTCCGTCAATACAATGAGCTACAGAGTTATTACTCAGAGGAATTTATTTTAAAATACTGGAATCCATTTTGAGAACAGTGGTGAGCACTTCTGATACATCAGGCAGTATTAATCTTTCGCCAAGTGTATGAGATTTTCCACACTCTGCTATCGTTTTGGAAATGTTATAAGCAATGAGACCACTATCAAGGTCATTTTTAGCTTTCTTGGCAAATGACTCGAATGTGCAACGCTTTTCAAATGGTTCTTTCATCTTTGGGAACTAAGTAATACCATAAGTAGCCTTTTCATAGTGTTTTTTTATGGAAGTGTTCCTGCAATCTTGATGGTTTCATGGCTTCATTAGACTGTACAGTAGAACAAATAAGGGTGTGGCTGATCTGATGGGAATGGAATCAAAGCATACTCCAGGTGTGTGACGTTGTACTGATGCACTTTCTGTAGTTTCTGTTTCTTAGCAGGATCAAAATTCAAGGCTTCAATGCCTTCAGGCTCATAGAGATTGCACCATATGTATTTATCCGTCATTAATGGGGCTCAATCAAAATAAAAAATTAACACAAACTAGGAATGTCTATCTGATGTTGACAGTGACAGCAAGGCGACATGGATGGAATGATGGTAGCAGCATGCAAAGGAATGGAGAGGTGAAGGTGAAGACAATCACAACAGTGAAGATTACATTGACAAAGATTCAGATTGGAATCTGAATGTTAGTCGGGATAGAGCTGGTGATTGGCAATCTACCTTTATACTATTCCAGTTGGCATGTTTGACCAATTATATGAGGTCTTATAATCCCCAAAACTAGTTTTTGACCACACGTATTAAGCTGAGATCGCTTTGAACACCTCAAGAGGAATCATTGGGGTTGGCAGCTATGTTCTCTCTAAGCTGTGCACGTGTGCACGCACACACGCTTTTCAACCAGCACACAAAGGAAATTCATCTGCCCACAAAAAGTTAGTTACCTAAAATAATGTAGTAATTAATAATTACACTTACTGAAAATAATCTTTTAGCTAAATGTTTCTGTTAACTAGTGACTTAAATATGTATGTTATTTTGTTGTTATTCTGTGCAATTTTATGTCAAATATTTTGTAAACCTACATAAACTGTGCCATGTGTGCATTCAGTGCGCACATACTTTTGTCGCAGGAAAAGAATTTGCACAACATAAGATTTTTGCACACACTGACTACTAAAAATTAAAGGGAACATTGTTTGGCAGGTTCACTGATTGGCTCTATTTCACCATTTGGTTCTGGCCAGCATTGTACAGTTGCGCGACCTGTTTTCCGTAGATCTATAGAGGAAGTTGAGAGGGTGCACTTGACTTACCAACTGTTAAAATGCATGAACTCATTCCGTGCTGCGAGTCAAGGGGAACTGTTGGGCACCCCAGTTGCTAATTTATGCATTTCCAATAATGTCTATTTGGTTGGTAATATCAGGTGAGATTCCCAAGTTTCAGACACTTTGCAACAGCGAGTGTTCACCGCCTGCAGAGCCTGCTCGACTAACAGTCGGGCAGGTCTCATGCCCCAAGTTAGGGTGCCACTTATCGCCTCTCAAGAAATCTTAAATGCTTCCCGACAGCTTCTATTTCCCCTAATGCCCCTTTAGGACATGAAACCACCCCCTAATGACTTCTATTTCCCGTAACACCCCCATAGACACATAACCACCCCTATTGGGAATCACTGAGTTAGAGCATAAGTATACAGAAGCTGTATTTGTACAAGATGGTGGTGAGGCTGCATTTAGAATATTGTGTTCAGATTTGGCCATCCTGCGATTGGAATTATGTCATTAAGCTGGATAGAGTGAGGAGATTTATGAGGATGTTGCTGTGTCTCAAAGGACTGGGTTGTAAAGGGAAGTTGAGCAAGTTAGGATTGTTTTCATTGGAGCATAGGAGAATGAGGGGTGATCTTATAGAGGTGTATAAAATTACAACATTCATAGATAGGGTCAATGCACACAGTCTTCCTCCCAGGATTGGGGAATTAAGAGCTAGAGGGCATAGGCTTAAGGTGAGAGATTTCATAGGAACCTGCAAGGCAACTCTCTCGCCCAGTAAGTGGTCAGTATATGGAAAGAGCTGCCAGAGGAAATGGTTAAAACAAGAACATTAACAAATTCAAGTTTAATTGTCATTCAGTCATACCCATTAATACAGCCAAATGCAACAGTGTTCCTCTGGGGCCAAGGTACAAAACATAGTACCAACAATCACACACAAAAACATATATTACTATAGAAGAAAACCATACAGTCTCAAAACATATATATAGCCAGAGTCCATGGGTGTCTTGGGTTATAAATTGATGATGCATAGGATTTTGTACTGGAGCCAGGTTTCTGCAAGAACAAGCATGTAGCAGTCCTCATAATGCACTCATGCTGTCTCAGACAAACTCAATTCAGCTCATCTTTCACCGAGCAAACCCTGGAGAGCAGCACCGACAGGAGGGACCAGCCCCAACCCAGCATGGACTCCACCAGCACCTCTGCTCTCTGCCCCACCACCTCCGATGTCTCCTCCCTGGGCAGCTGCAACAGGTGACCTCATGGTTTGAAGGTCTGGTTTGTGCAACAACCAAGGCCACACAGCTCCCCTGCCATCAGTCTCGCCAATGAACCAGTGAACCAGACTTGCAGTGTTTTACATTACCAATGTCCAACACAGTCTTGGATCACAAAAAAACATCCAAGATGATCACTTGCACTGTTTGCTGGACCACACACCATCTCTGACACTTTTCTTCTTAGGTGGAAACACAGTATGCAACAAGTCTAGCTCCACAGCTATCGAGCATCTCGCTAATGGGTAGACATAACAGCGTCTTGTGGTCATAAAAAATGATGTAAAGGACAAACAATTGCACCTTTCTTTTGGGCGCAGAGAAGCCACTATGACTGAGACCATTGTCGTCTTGCCAGAACAACATTTAGAAGATACTCAAACAGGTATATATTGTATATAGGAAAAGTTTAGAAGGAAATGGGCCAAATGGGACCAGCTTAGATGGTAATTTTGGTTGACCTGGACTGTTGGGCCAAAGGACCTGTTTCCATACTGTATAACTCTACAACCACCTATCACCCCAAGAAAGTTCAACTTCTTCTTTCTCTCTAAGGCCCACCTGTTACTTTATCACCTCAATTCCATGTGAATTCATTTTGCACACCAAACTCTTTGTGGGGCTTTATGTAAGACCTTCTGAAATTCCACATCCAATTTTACTCCCATATCACTTTTACCAATTACATTGTTGGTAAATGCCCTGCTACTTCTGGAGATGTTGCTCTGTTTATTTGCCTGGGTTTCACTCATGGATCTATATCCCTTTGTTTAAGTATAATCCTGGAAGGAAATTGATCTGGTTAAAATAAAATCAATTGGCAATTTTTGAAACAACTCCAATTTTCCAACCCTTCCTCCAAAGAACTGTTTTTTTCTGATTTCATTCCTAAAACATTTACCTTTAATGGGTACCTCTCCAGTATAACACTTGTTAGCCACTGGAAACTGGTTTATCTGTGAACTTTCTTCCCTTCTGATTAATGGCTTGAAAGCTTCAGTCAAGTCATTCTTTTAACTTTCTAACTTCCTGGCTGCACAGGCACTATTTGTCTCATAATAATATATATGTTAATAATAATATTGAATTTACTCTTGGGACCTCCATTGATTATGTACATCCTGTACCTGATAAAGTGGCCACTGAGTGTATGTTCATGGTCTTCTACTGATGCAGCCCATCCACATTAACTTTTGGTGTGTTGTGCATTCAGAGACCAGTTTGGTCATTCTCCTCTGACCTCTCACATTAACAAGGCAATTTCTCCCACAGAACTGTCACTCATTGATGTGTTGTGTTTTTTGCACCATCTTCTGTAAACTCTAAAGCCTGTTGGGTGTGAAAAATCCCAGGGGATCAGCAGGAGATCAGATATCCAAACCGCCCCATCTGACACCAACAATCATCTCATGGTGAAAGTCACTTAGATCACATTTCTTCCCCATTCTGCTGTTTGGTCTGAGCAACAGCTGAACCTCTTGACCATATCTGCATGCTTTTATGCATTGAGTTGCTGCCACAGGACTGCTGATTAGAAATTTGCATTAGCCAACCGATACTCAGGTGTAGCTAATAAAATGGCCACTGAGTGATAATGACTACGTTACAGTCTATTTGACTGAGGAGCTGCCCATTTGGTTAATATTTCAATCTGTTTGCAGATTGCTGTTTGCAGACATTGTACTGTTGACAATGCCACCCAATATTGTACCATTGACAGAGATGGATAAGTGGCTCTGTTATCATCAGAGCTGTTTTCAAATGTCACAAGTAGCTGCAGCCCTTAAAAAATAATTTACTGAACCCGCCAGCCACATCCTGTCAATTTGTGTCTTTGCCATTATTCTTCCTGCCACTCTCAGCCACGTCAATAACCTGCCTTCAAGTTGGTGAGATTATTTATTTCGTTTGGTTGTATTTTGACAAAGAATTTCACAGATTCACTACTGTTTGGCTAAAGACATTCCTCATCTCTTTTTTAAAATGACGTCCCTCTATCCTGAGGCTGTGTCCTCTGGTCTTGGACTCCCCCACCATAGGAAACATCCTCTTCACCTCCACTCTGTCAAGGCCTTTCAACATTCGATAGGTTTCAATGAGGTCACCCCTCATTCTTCCGGATTCCTGTGCAAAACAGGCCCAGAGCCGTCAAACACTCAGCTTATGGCAAGCCTTTCTGGGTCCATGTTACTCCCAGCTGAAGGAAGTTCAACAAGCCCCTGGTCGGCAAAAGAAATGATTCCAAGATAACATCAAACTCAGATTGAAAAAACTCAACCTTAATTCTAAAAACTGTGGACATTGCACACAATAGATACACCTTGAGAAAATCTGTTTGAGAGAGCTGCACCATATGAGAGAAACCTCCAACTTGCTGCAGAGAAAATCAGCAACTGTGGAGGAAGAGACTGAACAAACAAAAGACCCACCCACTGGCCACAACACCACTTACCCCCGGATCCACCTCCACAGCCACCATTAGACAACACCTTAGAATATAGGTGTCAAACTCAAGACCCGCGGGCCATATCCAGCCTGGCGTACAATTATATCTGGCCCACGAGATCATTTTAGATAGATCTATTATTTTAATTATTAATGGCCTGGCGATATGAAGCCTATGATTGTAAGTTAATACCAATCATAAAAATAATGCTTGCTCAGCAGTCTTCTTCATAAGAAACGGAATTTGTGAAGTGAAACACTTTGTAGTTATAGCAGAGACTGAGACACATGAGAACAGGCTGAAAAAATGGAGGCAATGAAAGCTGCGTTCGCACACGCCCGACTGATCCGGCCCGCATGAAGCTGCATTTTGCCCAATCCGGCCCGTGACCTAAAATGAGTTTGACACCCCTGCCTTAGAACATCATCCTCGACTTGAGTGATTGCACTATTACTACTGACCTAAATGGCCGCATGGAAGGATGGAAAATGGAGGAAATGGATGGATGATGAGTGATGAATGATGGGAAAGGATAAGATAATGATGGACAGATGGTGAGACAAAGGAATGGACAGATACATGCACATGTGGTGAGAGAAGAACAGGGTGGTTAAGGAACACAGTGCAGTCAGTGGATTAAGAAACAATCTACTGGAGGAAGCCAGCTGACTGAGCAGTAGTGTAAGGGAAAAGCAATTGTGGACAAAATCCTACATCAGAGCTGAGAGTGGAGAGAGGAGATGGCCAGAGTAAAGAGAACGGAGGGGGTTGGGGGGAGCATGAGACAGGATTGATTTGTAGACTGAAGTTGGATTAGAGATGATGGATGGTTGGGCTGAGTAGGGGAGGAGAGAAGGGTTGGATTTTCTAGATTTTTCTCCTCCCCGACCTGGCACAGCCACCCATCATCTTTAATCTAACTTCATTCTACCGATTAGTGGCACCGGGTTCAACTCTTGGAATGGACTTCACCCATCTTTGTAACTAAATACGGATAACACTCATTTTTATAGTCGACGTTTGGGGCTGAGACCCTTCATCAGGACTGGAAAGGAAGGCGGAAGAAACCAGAATGAGAAGGTACGGGGAGGTGAACAAGTACAGGCTGGAAGGCGATAGACAAAGCCAGGTGAGGGGGACCCACTGTTACTCGACATGCCAAGGATGAGGCCCAAGAGCTTAGCTTGCCTTCGGAGGTCCGGGATCTCGTGGCTCTGGAGACGGACAGATCGAAGGTTGGTGTTCCGGCAGGAAATTGGTGTGAGACACGAGATCGTTAGGCACAGAGCTCAGGAAAAGTGACGCAATGGACTTTTAACATCATAAACCGACGAGTTGTTTGTTATGTCTCCCTTCTTGCTGTGAGACAGAGACACCTCTTTCTCCCTTATTAGAGAGAGAGAGAGAGCCTGTGGTATGTCGAATACTGGGTGAACAAGTAGTACTGCAAGCCTGTGTCTTTGCTACACACTTGAGTGCTCGGTGGGGGCGCCAATGCTTTTTTTTGCTGGTGGGGAGGGGGATCACGTAAGCAGTTGCTTTGCTGCTGCTTACGTGAGGGAGGGGGAGCTGGAGGGGGACTTTGGGGTTCTAACATTTAACTCTCATTCATTCTTTGGGGACACTCCTCTGCTTTCGTGGATGGCTGTGAAGAAAAAGCATTTCAGGATGTATATTGTATACATTTCTCTGACATTATATGAACCTTTGGAACCTACCTTCCACTTCACCTGATTAAGAGCCTTGGCAGGAAGCATCAGCTGTTTATCCCTTTACATAGATGCAGCCTGACCTCCTCAGATCCCCCAACATTCTGTATGTGTTACTCTCGATTTTCAGCATCTGCAGAATCTCTGCTGTTTGCTCGTTTTTATTCTTTACTTCTGCACTTGAAGTTATTTCACATCAAAACAATTCCTGCGTTCTTTCCCAGAACCTCTCCTTTACGCAGGGGCCTACAGTGTATAATCAGCTGCCATCTGGGATTAAATACAGAGATTCAGAACAGAAAGGAAAGGTTTCAGTACAGTTTTGAAAATGTTGAATTAACTCACAAGGTTAATGATAGGGCCAGAAGCCATTGATATTCACAATCATGTTGCACTACATAACAACTATACAGGCACAAAGAAATATGAGAGCACCCATGATCTGTATGCAATTAAGTGTTTAGGACTATTGATTTTGCATGGATAAGAAGCAATTAGATGGAGCTGATAAATTAAATAGACTTTATTGCACTTCTGTGCACTTGAAGAACAGACCTATAAATATGCTTCCTGTTGAATAATGCAAAAGAAATTAATAAATTGTTGGACAGAAGATGTTGTGTTATTCCATTCGATGCCTGATAATTTTCTCTATGGAGTTTTCTCCCTTTCAACCTAACCCTATAACTCCACCAGAACCAGTAGATATGGTCCATGAAATGAGGGAGAAGATCGGGAGCTCAAGTTGGCTGCTTGTTTGTAGGGTTGTTGGCCAAGCCTGGAGATAGGTCGCTAGCATTTCGTCACCAGTCGAGGTGACATCATCAGTGCGCAATTGAGCTTTGTTTTTGCCGAGTGCCCACATTTATATTGGTCCGGGGATACCGTTGATGTCACCTCGACTGGTGACAAAACATTTGCGACCTAACCTCTAGGTTGGACGAACAACTCTGTAAACTGATATGGTCCATGTTATACCAGTGAGCACCAACACTTTGGCACTGATACCTGCCAGTCATCTTTACTTTCCACCTCTCCATCAAACACTGGCATAGGTTTCTTTAGAAATAAGCTAAAGCGCATCAGAATCAGAATTAGGTTTATGGCACGTGTCATGAAATTTGTTAACTTAGCAGAAAACTAAAGAAAATAAATAAAATTAATTATGGGTTCTTGGGTTCAATGTCCATTTAGGAATCAGATGGCAGAAGCTGTTTCTGAATTGCTGAATGTGTGCCTTCTGGCTTCGGTACCTCCTTCCTGATGGTAACAATGAGAAGAGAGAGTTGATACACAGAAAATGGGTTGCAACAAGCAAGTGGCTAGTAGAAAGAAGAGAAAATCTGTAGATGCTGGAAATCTGAGCAACACACACAGAATGCTAGAGGACCTCAGCAGGCCAGGCAGCATCTGTGGAAAAAAGTACAGTCAACGTTTTGGGCCAAAACCCTTTGGCAGGACTGGAGAAAAAAAGATGAAGAACGAGATGTCCTTTTTTAAAGAAAGGGACTTTCCTTCTTTTACCATCAATATTGCTCCCAACTGCATCTCTTCGATTTCACACACGTCTGCTCTTTCCCCATCCTCCTACCACCCTACTAGGAAGAGGGTTCCTCTTGTCTTCACTTACCACCCCACCAGCCTCCACATCCAGCACATAATTCTCCAAAACTTCTACCACCTCCAAGCACATCTTTCCCTCCTCCCTACTTTTTGCTTTCCACAGGGGTTGCTCCCTACATGACTCCCTTGTCCATTTGTCCCTCCCCACTGATCTCCCTCCTGGCACTTAACCTTGCAAGTGGAACAAGTGCTACACCTGCCCCTATTCCTCCTCCCTCACTACCATTCAGGGCCCTCAACAGTCCTTCCAGGTGAGGCAACACTTCACCTGTGAGTCTGCTGGGGTCACTTCTGTGCTCGGTGCTCTCGGTGAGACCTGACATAGATTGGGAGACCACTTCGGCAATCATCTACGCTCCATCCACCAGAACAAGTGGGATCTCCCAGTGGCCATCCATTTTAATTCCACTTCCCATTCTTATTCCAATATGTTCATTCATGGCCTCTTCCACTGTCGTGATGAGGTCACACTGAGGTTGGAGGAGCAACACATAATCCATCTGGGTGGCCTTCAACCTGATGGCATGAATATCGATTTCTCAAACTTCTGGTAAAACCCCTATCCCCTTTCTCCATTTCCCATCCCCTTTTCCCTCTCTCACCTCATCTCACCATCAACTTCCCAGCTCTTTACTTCATCTCTTCCCTCTCTCCCCTCACCCCACCTTTGAAATCTATTCCTCATCTTTTTTTCTCCAGTCCTGCTGAACGGTTTTGGCTGGGAATGAAGACTGTGCTCTTTTCCATGGATGCTGCCTGGCCTGCTGAGTTCCTCCAGCATCCTGTGTGTGTTGGTGGCTAGTAGGGTTCGATGGGAAAGAAGCTGTCTCTGCTGAATGGAGTCACCTATTCTGCACGGGGTTCCCACCTAACTCAACTCCACACAGAGCTGATGTGCGTAATGCTCTTGATCCTGAAATGCAGACACTCAGAGGTATGTACCCCCTGCCCTTTGAACAAAGCATCCACTCAGAATGAGTACTCCCGTGCACAAATCCTGTCCCTCCACAAGATCGTCCAAGTTGCCCACCTCAGGGAGTGGCAGGGAGGGGGATGTTACATATGCACGGAGCAAAAAACGACAATGGAGTGTTATGATGAAATGCTTTTACTGAGTCACGTTAATAGTAGACTGCACTGTGCAACTTGCAGTGCAGGGGCTACAAGCGGGAACCGCTGAGATAAAAGACATGTGCACTGGAATGCCACTCCCAGGCATAGGCCGCGCCCCTCCCCCACACGAAGGAGACCCAATCAATTCACCGCGCAATCGATTGGCCGCACACGCACTCACCATCCTCGCAATGGACCCGCTATGGTTTGAGGGGCTGCCTGTGAGGGCTGGTGCAGGACTGAATCCTGACCAGTGCAACACTTTACCTGTAAGATGGGGTTCAATTCCCACCGCTGTCTGTAAGGAGTCTGTATGTTCTCTTTGTAACTGTGTAGGTTTCCTCCGGGTGCGGCGACTTCCTCCCACATTCCAAAGACGTATGGGTTAAAGTTCATGAGCTGTGGCCAAGCTAAATGGCACCGGAAGTGAGGCGACATTTGTGGGCCGCCCCCAGCGCATCCTCACCACAAGTGACATATTTCACTCTACGTTTTGATGTACACATGGCAAATAAAGCTAAGCTACGGTAGACTGGTAACATCTGCTTTATGTGGTGACTCCTGCCAGAGGAGGTGATGGAGACAGCTGCTTTTGCAATCTGAAAATTCACTTGGTGATGAGGTCTGCAGTTTGGGGAGACAGTAAGACAGTAACTTCCATCCCATCCAACAGGAGACGGTGAGAGAGACTGGGGGCAGTCCATTGACACGTGGTACAGGTTCAGTCAGTCCGCAGTAACAGCACACTCCAGTGTGCTCGACCTGAGTCCTGCATCTCAACACTGGTCGACTGTAACACTTGCTCCAGACAGCCTTCCCATGCAGGGCCTCGCTCCACAATGACTCATGGAAATGCGATGCACTGTTGGCATCCATTTTGAGATGACAAGAATATAAAAGCAAAGGTGTAATGTTGAGACTTTACTGGTCAGACTGCACTTGGAGCAGTTTTGGCCCCTCATCGAAGAAAGGATATACAGGCATTGGAGGTGGTCCAGAAGAACTTCACAAGAATGATCCTGGGAGAAAGGGTTAATCTATGAGGAGCATTTGATGGTTCTGGGCCTGCATTCGCTGGAGTTTAGAAGAATGAGGGGATCTCATTGAAATCTATCAAATATTGAAAGGTCTAAGTATAGCGGATATGGAGAAGATGTTTCCTATTGTGGGGGAGTCCAGGATCAGAGGACACAGCCTCAGAATAGAGGGACATCCCTTTAGAACAGAGATGAGGAGGAATTTCCTTAGCAGAGTGTTATGAATCTGTTGGGTTCATTACCACAAACAGCTATGGAGACCAAATCATTGAATATATTCACTGGAATTTGACAAGTTCTTCATCAGTAAGTGCGTTAAAGGTTTTGAAGAGAAGGCAAGTGAATGGGATTGAGACGGATAATAAATTAACCATGATGAAATGGCGGAGCAGATGTGAAGAGCTGAATAGCCTAATTTTGCTCATAAGACTTATGGGTAATTTATTGCTGAGAGGGAAGGAGTTCATGGTGGGCTTCCAGCACATCACTGCTGGCCGTACCACCTGACGTGTATAACGCTGTAACATCTACTGCTCCATCATGAGCATATCCCTCCTCGTCATCTGTAGCGTCTACATGAAGTGCTGCCTCAAGAAGGCAAAATCTATCATCAAGAACCTCCACCCTCTGGGCCATGACGTCTTCTTGCTGCTGCCATTGTGCTGAAGGTACAGAAGCATGAAGTCCCACAACACCAGGTTCTGGAACAGCTACTTTCCTACAAACATCCAGTTCTTGATCGACCTGTACACACTTATACCACCTCACTAACAAAACACCATGTCCACTATGTGAACTTGTCTCTGTGTTTGCTTTTCAGCAATGAGGTCTTTTTTCCTCTTCACCTTTATACTTGTCTTTATAAATTACTTATAATTTATATCCTGTGTGCTGTCTGCACCTAGAACCTGTGAAGCTGCAGCAAGCAAGATTTTCATTGAACATGTACCTTGCCATACTTCCACGCATGACAGCAAACTTGACTTAAAACTGGATCTTGTTCGTGGAAACACATTCAGACCAAATGACCTAAGAGAAGAATTAGGCCATTCAGCCCATTGAATCTGCTCCCCTATTTACCATCACGGCTGATTTATTATCCTCTCTCAACCCCATTCTCCTGCCTTCTCCCTGTAGCCTTTGATGCCCTTACTAAGCAAGAGCCAATCAACCTCCAGTTTAAATGTACCTGATGACCTGACTTCCACAATCATCTGTGGCAATGAATTCCACAGATTCTTTACCCCCTAGCGGAAGAAATTCCTCCTCATCTCTCTCCAAAGTGGACATCCTTCAGTCTTGAGTCTATGCCCTCTGATTCCAGACTCCCCCAGCATAAGAAGCATCCTCTCCTTGCCCACACTACCTAGACCTTTTAATATTCAGTAGGTCTCACTGAGATCCCCTTCACTCTTCTAAACTCCAGAAAGTATAGCCCAGAGCCATCAAACTCTCCTCATACCTTAACCTTTTTATTCCCATGATTATTCTCGTGAGAATCCTCTGGATCCTCTCCAATGCCTGCATATCCCCAAAGATTTGGGGCCCAGAAGTGCTCGCCATACTCCAAATGCAGTCTGACCAATGCCTTATAAAGCCTCAGCATTACATCCTTGCTTTTCTGTTCCAGTCCTCTCAAAATGAATATGAACATGGCATTTACCTTCCCTCAGTAGAAGGTAGAAGTACCAATGTCATTGAATGCCTCAAATACTGCTCTCAACTTGTCAGACTTCATATAATTCACCACTGGTAGAGTCTGCAAATCCAGAAAATTTAGCGTTGTGTTTGTTCCCAGCTCTCCTACCATGTTACACTTGCACCACTAGTGTGAAAGGGCAGCCTGCACATCTCCCCAAATTTATTGTTTTTTAATAATGCATTATCTACCCTGTTATCATTTAAAGCTCTTATCTTGTTATTTTGAAATGTTCTCATGAAATGGCTACTTATCATTATCTTTTGCTTCAGAGCAAATGAACCACAAAATTTTCCCCATATCGTGCAAACTAATGTCATGTGAGTGAGTAATAGAACACCAAAAAAATTTATAATGAGCTAAGAGAGCTTAGCTATGAGCCAGTGCAGAGGGAAATTTACCGTGTACCTAATCCAGTATATTTAAAGCAATAACAAAAACCTTACGGTAAAAATGCTGCCCTGGCACTCCAGCCCCTCAATGGCCCCGAAAAGCCTCCAGGGAGCCAGTGGGTATCACATGTTCCCAGCCCTGAGACAACCAGGCATGGGCATAACCTCAGGAGATGAGTGGGCAGTCAGCTTGGGCAGATTGCCTAGATATTTGAAGGGAAGCAGTGGCTAACAAGGAGGCTCCCCCAACTGGCCAATTTGCACTCCCAACCCGCTCTCTCCCTGTCATGCCTGGTGTCAAAAGATCAGGAGAGAGAGGCTTTTGTGCAGCTGGAACCTGAGGCCCCTTCAGATGTTTATAGAGGTCTCTAACCTCTTGCATTCCATATAAACATGGAACACGGACCGAAAAACCTATTACACAACATTGCTTTGTGCAGTATATGCTCCTCTAGGAAACAGGGAGGGGGGTTCCACAACCCCTTCTCACAACCCCCCCCCCACCAAAAGGCAAAGGTGGGGGGTGGTCACAGTACGTCCAGATGGCAAAGGAGGGCAAGGAATTGGAGAACGTGGAACAGCACAGAAAGCATTTCAGAGAGACAGCTCTTGCTGCGTGTGACCAGCCCCTGAGTAGAGTATCAGGGACTGAGAAGAATGAGCAATTGACCTGCCAAGGGCAGGTCAACCAGATAGGAATTGCTACAGATCCCTCTTTCTGAAAAAAAATTACTGCATTTTTATAAATACAAGAGATTCTGCAGACATTGGAAATCCAAAGCAACTCACACAAAATGCTGAAGGAACTCAGCTGGTCATTCCAACATGTTGGTCCATGGCCGCCCCTGCTGGCACAATGAGGCCACTCTCAGGCTGGAGGAAAAGTACGTTAAATTCCATCTGGATAACTTCCTACTTGACAACATGAACATTGATTTCTCTAACTTCTGATAATTTCTCCCTCCTCCACCTTCTCACCTTCCCATTACCTCCCTCTAGTGTACCTCCTCTTTCATTATCTTCCATAGTCCACTGTCCTCTCCTTGAGTGATTCCTCCTGCAGCCCTTTACCTTTTCCACCTATTACCTCACAGCTTCTCACTTCATCATCTCACCCCCCCCCACCCCACCCACCAACCTTTTCTCACCTGGTCTCATCAATACCCGCCAGCTTGCCTCAGGACTCACACTACCAGGCTCAGGAGCAATTATTACCCCTCAACCATCAGGTTCTTGAACCAGTGGGGCAACTTCACTTGCCCCATCACCGAACTGTTCCCACAAGCTATGGACTCATTTTCAAGGGCACTTCATCTCATGTTCTCGATATTTATTGCTTGTTTATTTTTTTTTGTATTCACACAGTTTGTTGTCTTTTGCACATTGGTTGTTTGTCTGTCCTGCTGGGTGTGGTCTTTCATAGATTCTGTTATGGTTCTTGGATTTACTGAGTATGCCCACAAGAAAACAAGTATCAGGTTTAGTATCACTGGCATGTATTGTGAAATTTGTTAACTTTGTGGCAGCAGTACAATGAAATACATTATAATATTGAAAAAAACTGAATTACTGTGTGTATTTGTAGGCCTCTGTTAGTTTTGATAGACCATGGATTCACACCTTGGAAAGTTTCCAGGGCACAAGCCTGGGCAAGGTTTTTTTTAGTGGAAGACTGGCAGTTGCCCAAGCTGCAAGCCTCCCCTCTCTATGCCACTGACGTCCAAGGGAAGGGCATTAGTATGTATACCAAATAGTTCAATAAATAGTATGATAAACAGAAATTTAAAAAGTGGTGAGATAGTGTTCATGGTTTTGAATGTCCATTCAGAAATCTGATGGCAGAGGGGAAGAATTTGTTTCTGATTCACTGACAGTGTGCCTTCAGGCTTCTGTACCTCCTTCCTGATGGTAACAGTGAGAAGAGGGCATGCCCTGGGTGGTGGGCTTCCTTAATGATGGACGCTGCCTTTTTGAACCATTACTTCTTGAAGATTTTTTGAGCACTACGGTATCCATGGTGGAGCTGACTAATTTTTCACCTCTCTGCAACTTACTTCGACCCCGTGCAGTAGCCCTCCCCCACACCAGACAGTGATGCAGCCAGTCAGAGTGCTCTCCATGATACTTATGTAGAAATTTTTGAGTGTTTTAGGTAACACTCCAAATTTCTCGAACTCCTATACACTAGACACTAGAATAAACACTACAGCACAGTACAGGCACTTCAGCCCTCCATGTTGTGCCGACCCATATAATCCTTTAAAAAAGTACTAAACCCACACTACCCCATAACCCTCTTTTTTTCTTTCATCCATGTGCCTGTCCAAGAGGCTCTTAAATACCCCTAATGTTTTAGCCTCCATCACCAACCCTGGCAAGTCATTTCAGGCACCCACAACCCTCAATGTAAAAAACTTACCCCTGATGTCTCCCCTAAACTTCCCTCCCTTTGTACATATGCCCTCTGGTGCTTTCTATTCATACCCTGGGAAACAGGTACTGACTATCCACCCTATCTATCCCTCTCATAATCTTGTAGACCTCTATCAAGTCCCCTCTCATCCTTCTGTGCTCCAAAGAGAAAAGTCCCAGCTCTGCTAACCTTGCCTCATAAGACTTGTTCTCCAATCCAGGCAACATCCTGGTAAATCTCCTCTGCACCCTCTCCATAGCTTCCACATCCTTCCTATAATGAGGTGACCAGAACTGACACAATACTCTAAGTGCGGTCTCACCAGAGATTTGTAGAGTTGCAACATGACCTCTCTACTCTTGAACTCAATCCCCCTGTTTTTATCCTTTTCCATAGCTATGCTGAAGCTAAGGGAGTTGTGGTCACTTCATCAAAATGCTCCCCCACCAGGAGGTCTGTCACCTGACCAGGTTCATTACCCAGCACTAGATCCCGTATGGCCTCTCCTCTCGTCGGCCGGTCCACATACTGAGTCAGGAATCCTTCTTGAACACACCTGACAAATTCACCTGCCCCTTGCAGTCAGGAGGTGTCAGTCAATATGAAGGAAGTTGAAATCACCCATAACTACAACCCTGTCTTTCCTGCACCATTCTAAAATCTGCCTGTTTAACTGCTCCTCGGTGTCCCAAGGGCTATTTGGGGGCCTATAGACTACTCCCAGCAAAGCGATTGATCCCTTCTTATTTCTGTCTTCCACCCACACCGACTCCGTGGACACTCTCTCTGCAGCGTCCTCCCTTTCTGTAGTCATGATGCTAACCCTGACCAGTAATGCTACTTTCCACCCCCCCCCCCCTTCTTACCTCCCATCCCATTCCTTTTAAAACACCTAAACCCCGGTACCTGCACCATCCAAACCTGCCCTTCCTCCAGCCAAGTTTCAGTAACGGCCACAGCATTGTAGTTCCACATACTGATCCATGCTCTAAGTTCATCCCCTTTATTCCTAATACTCCTAGTGTTGAAATAGACACATTTCAACCCCTCTGACTGGCTACATTTATGTTTTGTCCCCTGCCTGTCCTTCCTCACCAACTCAGAACACATAGCATCATGCCCTTGTCCTTCTACCCTAATCTCTGCACTCACATTCTGATTCCCACCCCCTGCCAAACTACTTTAATCCCTCCCCAACAGCTCTAGCAAACCTGCCCACCAGGATATTGGTCCCTTTCCAGTTCAGGTGCAGCCCGTCCTTTTTGTACAGGTCAGACCTTCCCCAGAAGAGATCCCAATGATCCAGAAATCTGAACCCCTGTCCCCTGCACCAACTCTTCAGCCACATATTTATCTGCCATAACTTCTTGTTCCTACCCTCTCTGTCTCGTGGCACAGGCAACAATCCTGAGAGGTTCTGTTTTTTAACTTCTTTCCTAACTCCCTATATTCCTTCTTCAGGACCTCATCGCTACTCCTATCTATGTCCCCACATGGACCACGACATCTGACTGCTCACCTCTCTCCTGAGAATACCAAGAACTCGATCCAAGATATCGTGGACCTTGGCACCAGGGAGGCAACAAACCATCCAGGATTCTCGATCTCTGCCGCAGAAACTCTTATCTGTCCCCCTAACTATCGAATCCCCTATCATTACTGCTCTCCTCTTTTCCCTCCTTCCTTTCTGAGCTGAAGGTCCAGTCTTGGTCCCAGAGACGCGACCACTACAACTTGTCCCTGGTAGGTCATCCCCACCAACAGTATCCAAAATGGTATACTTATTGCTGGTAGGAATGGCCACAGGGGTGCTCTGCTCTTCCTGTCTATTCCCCTTCCCTCTCCTGACAGTCACCCAGTTACCAGTCTCCTGACTTTTAGGGGTAACTGTCTCCCTGAACTCTGATCTAATACTGCCTCTACTTCCCGAATGATCCAAAGTTCATCCAGCTCCAGCTCCCTAACTCAGTTTGTCAGGAGCTGCAGCTGGATGCACCTTTTGTAGGTATAATCATCAGGGACAATTGTGCTGTCCCTGACTTCCCACATCTTACAATCGGAGCACCGGACTGCCCTATCTACTGCCTCCGTTACCAACTCCTAAGTTAATTAAAGAAACTTACCCAGCCTTACCTCACTGGGAGCAAACTCATCCTCAGCCTCTGCTTGCTGAAGCCTCTCGAGCCAAAGCCTCAAAGCTCCACTCCTTCACTGGCCGTTGTCTTGCCTTCTTTATAACTGCATCGATATGTTGGGACCAGGTTAGGCCCTCAGAGATATTAACACCCAGGAACTTGAAACTGCTCACTCTCTCCACTTCTGATCCCTCTATGAAAGCTGGTTTGTGTTCCCTCGTCTTACCCTTTCTGAAGTTCACAATCAGTTCTTTGGTCTAACTGATGTTGAGTGCAAGGTTGTTGCTGTGACACCACTCCACTAGCTGATATATCTCGCTCCCGTACTCATCTGAGATTTATTTATTTATTTATAGATACGGTGAGGAACAGGCTCTTCAAGCCTCTGCCAACAATGGTTGTGTCATCAGCAAATGTATAGATGACATTTGAGCTGTGCCTAGCCACACTGTCATGGGTGTAGAGAGAGTAGAGCAGTGGGCTAAGCATACTTCCTTGAGATGTGCCAATGTTGATCATCAATGAGGTGGAGATGTTACTACCAATCCACACAGATAGTGGTCTCCAGGTTAAGGAGTTGAGGGTCCAGTTGCAGAGGGATGTACAGAGGCCCAGGTTTTGGAACTTTTCGATCACAACTGTCAGAGTAATGGTGATAAACACTGATATATAATCAATACACAACGTCCTGACATGAGTACTTGTATTGCCCAGGGGATCCAAGGCCGCATGGAGAGCCAATGAGATCGCATCCACTGTAGACCTATTGTGGATGATAGGTAAATTGCAATGAGTTCTGGTCCTTGCTGTGGCAGGAGTTGATTGTAATGATGATCAAACTCTTAAAGCATTCATCACCGTGGATGTGAGTGCGATTGGACAACAGTCATTTCACTGTTGTCCGTTTGAAGCAGGTGGGAACTTCTGACTATAGCAATGAGAGACTGAAAATTTCTTTGAACTCTCCCACCAGCTGGTTGGCAAATTTCCAGAGCCTAACCAGGTACTCCATCAGGGCCTGCCCCCTTATGAGGGTTCACCCTCCTGAAAGACATCGGCCTCCGAGACAGAGGTCACAGGGTCACCGGCTGCTACAGGGATCCTCATAGCTGTAGATTTATTCTCCCTTTCATAGTGAGCACAAATGGCATTCAGTTCATCTGGGAGCGAAGCACCACTCTCATTCATAGTTGTGGGTTTCGCTTTGTAGGGAGTAATGGTCTGCAAACACTTCCAGAGTTGGCGTGCATCTGATGTCACCTTCAACCGTGTTCAGAATTGTTTCTTTGCTCTTGACATAGCCCTCCACAAGTCATACCTAGTTTTCTTGTACATGCTTGGGTAGCCATTCCTAAATGCTCAGTTCTAGCCCTCAGCAGTCTACAAACCTCCTGTTCATCCACAGCTTTTGATTTGAGCGTGTTCGGTATGTTCTCCTAGGCACACACTCATCGACACAGGTTATAACGAAGTCAGTGACAGCTGTGGCATACTCATTCAGACTCGAAGATGAATCCCTGAATACAGTCCAGTGCCCTGATTCAAAGCAGTCCTATAAGCGCCTCCCTTGTCCATACCTTCTTGGTCCTCACTACAGGTGCTGCACTCTTCAGTCTTTGCCAATGCTCAGGGATTAAATTACCTTTGAACTTTGAACTTGGCCTCTTTCTCTTCCCCCGCCTCCTTATTCTGGCTTCTTTCCCCTCGCTTCCCAGTCCTGATGAAGGGTCTCGGCCCGAAATGTTGACACGTGTGTGTTGCTTTACTTCTTAATACATTTAATTTTTCCTTAAATATTTTTGCATCATACTCAAGGTGAGATACTATCACCCGTGTACAGAATGTACCCCAGCCCCTGCACTGCCCGCCGGTCCTGAAGGGTCTCCAGACAGCCAGAGTACACTGCATGCTCCTCTACAAGGATACCCAGGCCCAGGCGTGCTCCTGGAAGCATGGCAATCGGTCAGCTTGGACAGCCCCTCAGTAGCCCACTGTCCCAACCACCAACAGGTCATTTTGGCCAGGCCTAGAAACAGACTGGTGTGGTAGTGATTCTGAGTAACGCAATCGCCAATACCTCTCCCCCCACCCCACCAAACCAAAGTACAACTAGAACCTGAGGAGCAGCCCTATCAAAAGAGGGACTGGAGCCTCCTACATTCTGTGCGGACATCAATCGCACACTCCTCCCGGACACTGACGGATGAGAATTTGAAACCTGTTGCACGGCACTGCTGCAGGGCATCTCGCTCCACTCCAGGTCCCTGATGTAAAAGGGAAGATCTCCAGTGGTAACATCCTCACTCTCAGACATCTAAAAGGACTGCCACTGTGTGTCCAGGCACCAGGCAAGGGTGAGGAAACTGAGAGAGTTCGGGGAACAGCCAGGGCAGGAATTGCGTCTGCGTGGCGTGAAACAGCAGGATTGGGCATTTCCCAAGGAATGCTGAAGCTGTGTTCGGATAGCACCACACCCCCAGGATGATTTCAGGACTTGGGTCCAATCAGCAGTTATAACCAAGTGGGACTCGAGCTGTTTGGGAATGTCCCACGCTCACAAGCTCTCTCAACACCCACTGCGATGGGACGGCCAGGGATACTGACCCAATTGCTTGCAGCTCATTCCTCCACTATCTTGTCTGACCCTTCCCCTAGGCATCCTGGCAGCCTGGCAGCCTGACTGGAGGCAACCATATCCCAGACTCTGAAAAGGTCCTAATTAAACTCAGAAAACTTCTGCAGTGCCAGCTGGCCTGGGGAGCTCTGTGTCATCCTAAAGCCACAGTCCCTTGCGGAAGGAAAATTTAATGAGTGCACACTGCCTCGGAGGATACTCAATGTAAGGGCATCTCTGAGTGTACTGTTAATGCTGAACTGATTCCACAACCTATAGATTCATTTTCAAGGACTCTACCACTCATATGTTCATGCTGTCTATCTATCTATCATTCTATTTTTATTTCCACAGTTTGTGAGTAATTTTATTCTATTGTAATTCTTTGTTCTACTGTAAAAGACTGCAAGAAAATTAATCTTAAGGTAGTGCAGGTTGATCACTGATTTTCCATAAACTGATGGCTTGGCTCCTGATGAAGGGTTTCGGCCCGAAACGTTGTCACTACCTCCTCCCATAGACGCTGTCTGGCCTGCTGAGTTCTGCCAGCATTTTGTGTTTTTATTTATTTCCAGCATCTGCAGATTCACTTGTGAACTGATGGCTTGGCACCTCTTTTAATTCGAATGAAATTATGAGATGTAGTTTACTGGGTGGCCACCAGATGGCAGTGTGCAGCCTACACGTCACCACCTGTGGCAAGACTCACTTAGACAGAAGTATGCTATTATTATTTACATTGCGCTTGATGGCGGTTGCCCCAATATTTTGTGCATAGTTCTGCTTATTTTGCGCAAAGTTAACATTAAGTATGGCTTATAAAAGAAGTGCAAGTACCAGTGGTGGTACTTGCCACCACTGTTGACAAAGATGTCAACAAAATAAAGAGAGTACAGAGAAAATTTACTAGAATGTTACCTGGGTTTCAGTACCTAAGTTACAGGGAAAGGTTGAACAAGTTAGGTCTTTATTCTTTGTAAGCGCAGTAATTTAAAAAAATACATTTAATTTTTGTTTAATTAATAATCCCTTTCTAAGCTTCTGGAGTCCATTTTTGCCATTATTATTGTGTGACCTCTTTTAATGTGGCAAAAATGTTAATTCGGCAAGGCTCAGGAATCAGGGGTGCCGGAACTCGGTTGTCAACCTGTATAAAGTGACATAAGGTGCTTTGATAATGAATTTACTCTGAATATTACTTTTAATTTCTCTGCATGGTCCAAGTAGACGGAGCCTTACTCTAGGTTTGAATGCACAACAGTGATTGACCAACTTCCTCAACCAGGAGTTCAGAAACACTGCAGACAGCCTGCATTTCCAAACCAACCAACTTCTTCTGGTCCATGGCAGTAAAAGCCAAGAAGGTGGGACCAAAGTGACCAACCAATACAATGACATGGAGGTCAGCAGTTAGTCTATGACCATTGCTCGGCCCCTGTAGGATAGCACTGGAGCAGTCCTATCCAAAACCCTAACTAGGTGGTGACTTTTGCCTCCAGTCCATCACAGGAAAAACCCTCCTCCATCACTGAGCACACTACAAGAAGCACTATCACGAGAAAGCAGCATCCATCATCAGGAACCCCTACCATCCGGGCCATGCTCTCTTCTCGCTACTACCATTGGGCGGGAGGTACAGGAACCTCAGGGTCCACACCACCAGGTTGAGGAGCAGTTATTATTCTACAATCAACAGGCTCCTGAACCAGAGGGGATAACTTCACTCATCTCAAGCCTGGACTGACTCCACAACCTATAACTCACATTCTCAGTAATGTTTATTTACTGCTTTTATTACTTACACGATTTGTCCTTTTGCACATTGGCTGTTTGTTATTTATAGCTTTTCTTAATTATATTGCATTTCTTTTGTTTCCTGTGAATGTCCAAAAGAAAATGAATCTTGAGGTAGCATACAATGGCAGATACTTACTTCGATAACAAATTTTCTTTAACTTTGAACTTTACGGTCCTGCCAATTCACTGACCAGACTTCTTCTGCTGGACTTAGTTAGACTGGCAGACTACGTGCACGTAGTCTCTTCTCTGACAGACAGAGAATGAGTGGTGATTAACAGACCAGTCCTCTGGGAACGATGAGCCAGTGCTGGTCGAGGTGTAGCAAGTGGCCAACATGGAGCCCAGGCAGGTGGGATGGGGAGCAGGCAAAGATCTTGCAATCCAAGCTGAGGAGGGAGATTGCGTGCCAGTTCTTTAAAAGATGGAGATCATTACCTCAGGAAACAGGCCAATGGCTACTACGAGAGAGCATTTCCTCAGCCTGTTTCCTGGGGTGTCTGCAAGGTTCCTCAGACCTTTTGGGGCATCCTTTGTGGAAGCCCACCTTGCAGACAGCTCATCCAGCCCTAAGCCACCTTCTGATGGGGTGGCAGTGGGCACTGGTCAGCTCTGCCAACATCAGTACCTGGCCCAGATGATCGATTAACTACAGTGTCACGTCCTCCTGAGGGAGTTGAGGCAAAGCAGGGCAATGCCCAGGCAAGGATAGATTGCAAATAGAGTGCAGACACCTCAGACAAGAGCGGTCTTCGAACAGAGTCACAGAGCAGCATCCAGAGACATTTTCACTTACTGAAGACAGGATAAGAATATAACGAAAAGATGCCAAACGCACACACCAGTGAAGGGGCAATTACTTTACTAACTTCAAGGTATCATTGGCTGTTAGTTTGTTTTTTTCATTGACGTTTAACATCTCTGTTGTGAATGGTGACTGATCTCGTTAGTAAGAAATTCAAACATGGTCACTATCTGTAAGTGCTAGTCAATTCTGTATAAAAGTAGCATTTCTCTGTTCTGACTTCAGAACATTGTGGTGACAGGGGCCATGCTGTCCTCCTTGCGCATAAGAAAATAAAGTGTGTTTGAGAAATGAGTGAGTTTCCAGAGTCCAGTTAGTTGGCGACAACACTCACACTGAACTCTCTGTGAGCAAACTCAAACAGTATCCGGCAGAATCTGCATCCGCAATCTCATGCTCTCATGTCTGTGTCTTTCAGGTTTGTCCTCCTTCACCTTGCCTGTCTGCCACAGGACCAAGTCCACAGTGGCCCGGCCCAGATGGGATTCCAAGTTGAGCATCTCCCTCCCAATGTTCCTGATCTTAGGCTCCTGCCTTTAGGTTGACCCCCATCAGGTGGGAGGGATGGAAGTTGAGGCCTGCCTACATCGTTCCACCATTCCAACGTGCTTCAAGGCTGCCACCATCGTCCCCGTGCTGAAGAAGTCTTCAGTGTCCTGCCTAAATGACTACTGTCCCTTTGCACTTACATCCATCAACATGAAGTGTTTCGAGAGGCTCATCATGAGGCAGATCAAGACCCTGCTGCCCCTCTCACTGGACCCCCTGCAGTTTGCGTACCGTCCCAACCGCTCAACAGATGACGCCATTGCCACCACCCTCCACCTGGCCCTAACCCACCTGGACAAAAAAGACACATATGTTTGGATGCTGTTCATAGACTTTAACACAATCATCCCTCAGAAACTGACTGGAAAGCTGAGCCTACTGGGCCTGAACACCTCCCTCTGCAACTGGATCCTAGACTTCCTGACTGGGAGACCTCAATCAGTCCGGATTGGAGGCAGCACCTCCAACACCATCACACTGAGCACGGGGGCTCCCCAGGGTTGCGTGCCCAGTCCACTGCTGTTCACTCTGCTGATCCACGACTGTGCTGCAACACACAGCTCGAACCACATCATCAAGTTCGCCGATGACACCACTGTGGTGGGTCTCATCAGCAAGAACGACGAGTCAGCTTACAGAGAGGAGGTGCAGCGGCTAACGGACTGGTGCAGAGCCAACAACCTGTCTCTGAATGTGAACAAAACAAAAGAGATGGTTGTTAACTTCAGGAGGGCACGGAGCAACCACTCCCCACTGAACATCAACAGCTCCTCAGTAGGGATCGTTAAGAGCACCAAAGTTCTTAGTGTTCACCTGGCGGAGAATCTCACCTGGTCCCTCAACACCAGCTCCATTGCAAAGAAAGCCCAGCAAAGTCTCTACTTTATGCAAAGGCTGAGTAAAGTCCATCTCCCACCCCCATCCTCATCATATTCTACAGGGCTTGTATTGAGAGTGTCCTGAGCAGCTGCATCACTGCCTGGTTCAGAAATTGCACCATCTTGGATCGCAAGACCCTGCAGCAGATAGTGAGGTCAGCTGAGAAGATCATTGGGGTCTCTCTTCCTGCCATCACGGACATTTACACTACACGCTGCATCCGCAAAGGAAACAGCATTATGAAGGACCCCATGCACCCCTCATACAATCTCTTCTCCCTCCTGTCGTCTGGGAAAAGGCTCCAAAGCATTTGGGCTCTCACGGCCAGACTATGTAACAGTTTCTTCCCCCAAGCTATCAGACTCCTCAATACCCAAAGCCTGGACTGACACCTTACTGTCCTATTGTCCTGTTTATTATTTATTGTAATGCCTGCACTGTTTTGTGCACTTTATGCAGTCCTGTGTAGGTCTGTAGTCTAGTGTAGTTGTTGTGTGTTTTTTTTTCTTTTTCTCTGTGTTGTTTTTTACGTAGTTCAGTCCAGTTTTTGTACTGTGTCATGTAACACCATGGTCCTGAAAAACGTTGACTCATTTTTACTATGCACTGTACCAGCAGTTATGGTCAAAGTGAAAATAAAAGTGACCTGACTTGACATCCTAGCATGATCTCAAGGAGCTGTGTAGCACCTTCCACCATCCTTCCCCAGTTGGCCCAGAATCGATGGAATGAGCCCTGGAATACTCCAGGAGAAAGTCGTTTAAGTGTTGGTGTGCAAACATCACGTTTACGGTGGGATGAAATCTGCCCACAACAGGCAGCTGTCTGAGCACAGCACAAGACACAGAGAGGCTACTGAGATGCAGAAGTTGTACACCATTGTTGAAATGTACAGACAGCCAATTCAAAGGCCTCCTCCTCTAGGAGATTTGAAAGCCTCCTCCTCCAGATGGGACATCCTTTATTGGAGTCCATAGACATACCCTGGCCGAGGAGAGGCAGGTGAATGCACTGGAGTAGGGGTGGAGAGTTCAGCAAACATCCTCCAAGTGAAGGGACAGTTCCCAGGTGATGAGGAGATCCCATGTCAGGAGCAAGATCCTACCAGTAGATGGCAACACAACACCCTCCTTCTCTTCCAACGAAGGGCATTTCCTACTCTTCATAGATAAACATACCCTTCAGCCCAATCCATCCGTGCAATCACGATGCCCATCTAAATGAGTCCCATATGCCCGTATTCTGCTCACATTCCTCAAAATGTTTCTTATCCATGTACCTCTTTAAGTGTCTTTTAAATGCTGTCGTACCTGCTGCCTCAACTGATTTACTGAAGAAATCCAGACTGCTTGCAGGCATACGCAAAACACTTCTGCCTCACGTGCTGGTACAACCAAGACTTCACAGATACACGAGGCGGGTCCCCCCCCCCCCGAGGCCTATCATCAGTGGGGTAGATTCTCCAACTTACTGCCTTGCTAAGCACTTAACTATCATTCTGTCTTCCTTGGCTGGGGGCTGTGAGCATCACATCATGAATTCAGCCAACTTCATTAAAACAATTACCAACATCCAGCTGAACCCAGGGGATGTAATGGCCAGGTTCGGCATGGTGGCCCTGTTCACGAGAGCTCCCAATAAGGACTGTAGTATTGATGTGACTCGGACACCGTTGTAGATTGAACAACCACGTTTATTCAACAGACTTCCATTTTTCTTACCTACATCCTGACGTCATACGCACTCTGACCTACGAATACTCACACAATGCATTACATCCCCCTTCTCAAGATATTTTTTTTACAACACTGAATTACCAAAACAATGCCTCTAGGTATGCCTTTCTTACATTGCAACAGCCATGACATAAATTAAAAAAAAACATCTTAACTTCTTATACCGTATTCTACATTGTATCTTACAATACTAACAGCAGTGTACTTTCTTTTACTAACAAAGACTAATAAACCTTTTCTTTCACACCTTGGAACTTATAACATGTGTGACTTTGCCTCAGACTGTGTGAGACTGTAGGTAGATCTAGTCCAGGGGTCAGCAATCTTTACCACTGAAAGAGCCACTTGGACCCGTTTCCCACAGAAAAGAAAACACTGGGAGCCGCAAAACCCGTTTGACATTTAAAATGAAATAACACTGCATACAACGTTTTTTTTTGCCTTTATGCTATGTATAAACAAACTATAATGTGTTGCATTTATGAAATTGATGAACTCCTGCAGAGAAAACGAAATTACATTTCTGCATGCAACAAAAACATTTTGAACTCCGAAAAAAAGACGTTGGGTTGAAGGTTACTTTTAAGTAAAATACTCAACGTCTATTTGAATCCTTGTATTTATGAAAAATGCTAAACTTAAATTTGCCGCCAGCAGCAAACCAAAAATAATGTCAGCCAGCTGTCAACCTGAAAAATAAAAGGACTATTTCACTGAACAATGAAAACATATGAATATACGTAAAATAATAGGCAATTAAAATATTTATCATACTTGGTCAGGTTGACTCACACCTGACAATGCAGTCGTATTCAGTAGGGATGGATCGATGCTTAGGGGAGTGACCGGGAAGGATAATGTGTTTTTTTCCTCTCTGAACTCACAGAAGCGTTTCTCAAACGATGTTTGCATTGCGATGATTGCAGAATGTAAATACTCCGAATTTATCATGTCGTGACCTTGTTTGAACTCTCTCAAATTGGGGAAGTGAGACAATGTGCCTTTCTGTAAATCTCTGGCAAGCACTGTCAACTTGCGCTCGAATGCCAAAACATCCTCCAACATGTGCAGGGCTGTACGTCCTTACCCCTGAAGAGCTGTGTTCAGCGTGTTCAGGTGCGATGTCATGTCTACCATGAAGTGTAGCTTTTCCAGCCACTCTGGCTGTTCCAGCTCAGGAAAGGTGGGCCCTTTGCTGCCCAGGAAAGTTTTCACTTCTTCCAGACACGCGACAAAGCGTTTCAGCACCTCCCCTCTGGACAGCCAGCGATAAAAACACGTTGTAGCGGTGTCAGTAAACTGCAGTCAAAGATAGCTTTATTCGAACTAAACAGCCTTGCTTTTAAGCCTCCCTCAACCCGCCCCCCCATGGGCGCAGATGCTGCAAAAGACACGTACTCACAAACCCCGTAGGCTATCTCCCTTAGCCTGAACGCTGGCTAATTGTGAGCCGGTTCGGATGTGTCAGGAAATGGGTCGCCACAACGTCTTATTTAGATTGTACAAGATCACCATAATCTTCAAATTTAGAATTACATTTCAAAAACTAACAAACTAACATAAAATACATTTTAATTAAATACTGACCAATTATTTCCCAAAGCAACAGGGAGCCGCAGCACAGACGTAAAAGAGCCACATGTGGCTCCGGAGCCGCGGGTTGCCGACCCCCGATCTAGTCTCTGTATCCAGCTGGAAGTTTGACTTGTCTCCCAGACCTTGTGTAACACAACTGTGACTGTGTTTGTCCTTCATTAGAGTCAGTCTCTCGAGTGACCTCTGTGTCTTTGCGGTCTGCATCACTCTTGGTGTCGTTTGTTTCCATGTCTGTGTCTGTGGAAATGTCCTGTGTATCTGTACGTGGAAACTCCCTCTCGCCTGTCTTCAGCAGATGCTTTCTGTTCCTCCTGTAGACTCTTCCATCCGGCGTGTGAACTATGAAGGATCTTGGTTGCTGATGTCTGTTCACAACCACTACTGGTTGCCAAGTGTCTCCTCTCGGTATTCTGACATTTTCACCTGTATGCAGATCTGGCAACTCTCTTGTATGTCTGTCATAGTACCTCTTTTGCTTTATTTGCTTGTACTCTATCTGAGTTGACATACCTGGCCAATAGAAAATGTCCTTTGCTCTTTCTTTACATTTCACTATCCCTAGGAGTGACTCATGAATTCTGCTGAGCATTTCCTGTCTCATTTGATTTGGTACGATGAGCTTTGCCGCTTTGAACATTAGTCCTGAAGCATAGCTAATTTCCTCTTTAAATGTCCAGTATTTCTGCATTTCCTTTGGAACATCTTTTCTTTCTGCTGGCCATCCATTCATTGCAATGTCTCTTAGCATTTCAGGATCATCTGCAGTCGCTTTCCTGAACATGTTCAACTTCTCCTCAGAGTTGGGTAGCTGAAGTGTAATCCAGTTGACCTCCAGCTCTCTTCCTAGTAACTCTTTCTTTTGCTCTTTGAGGTAAGCACGGCTCAAAGCATCAGCGATGTGCAGTTCTTTTCCTGGCTTATAGGTGACTGTGAGAGTGTACCTCTGTAGCCTGAGAAGCATCCTTTGCAGCCTCATAGGAGCTTGATGAAGTGGCTTTTTGAAGATGCTCTCAAGTGGTTTGTGATCACTCTCAACCTGGATTTCTTTGCCACATGCATACTGGTGGAACTTCTCACTCCCATAAACTACGGCGAGTAATTCCTTCTCGATTTGTCAAAACTTTTCTTTTGTTCATCTTCCCAATGCCATTCAGTGTTGCTCTCTAGTAGCTTTCAAAGTGGAACGCTGACCTCCGATAAGTTGGGAATGAACTTGGCAAGATACTCTATCATGCCCATGAACCTCAATAGTCCTTGCTTGTCTTCAGGTGGTGGTAGCTGTATCACAGCCCTGACCTTTTCATTATCTGGTTTTAGCCCATCAGCACTGAGTACATGACCTATGTATTTGATCTCTGTAGTTTTGATCTTACATTTACTTTTGTTCAGTTTTAGGTTGTACATGCTCTCTCCAGGAGCTTCCTCAATCTCTGATCATGCTCCTCAATGGCGTCACCCCATATCAGCAAATCATCAATGATACTGACCACCCCATCCAGGCCTTCAATCATTTGTGCCACTGACCTCTGGAATACCTCTGATGCAGAAGTAATCCCAAAGGGTAGACGCAGGAAATGATATCTCCCTATGGGCATGTTGAAAGTGCATAATTTGGAACTTTCTTTATCCAGCTTGAACTGCCAGAAACATTGATTTGCGTCTAATACTGAAAAGTGTTTGGCATTAGGCACGCAGGAGACAACCTCTTCAACCGTGAGCAGAGGATAGTGCTGTCCTTTGATGGCTCGGTTGAGATCTTGTGGATCCATGCAAATCCTCATCTTTTTCTCTGTGACCACTATCACCATACTATTCACCCAGTTGGTCAGTTCTATTTCTCTCGTTATGACTCCGATCTGTTCCATTCTGTGTAGCTCCTCCACTACTCGATCCCTGAGAGCTACTGGAACCTTCCTCGGAGCATGCACGACTGGTGCAACAGTTGGATCAATCTGGATATGGTGTTTCCCTGGTAAACATCCTAGTCCAGAAAACAAGTCAGCAAAGTCTTTGAGAAAGTCATTTTCTTTCTCAGCACCATAGATTCACTTCACCAGGCCTAGCTCTATGCATGTTGCTCTGCCTAGTATTGCCAAAACATGCTGTTGCACAATCTCACACTCTATCTTGTGTTTCTGTCCTTTATACACACAGGTGAGTGTTTTCTTTCCCAATGATGCTGCCTTGTGGCCGAAATATCCAACAAGCTTGCAGATGGATTTTCTCAGTCTTCCTCTGATGTCCAGTGAGTTGAATGTTTCTGCTGACATTACATTACACTTCGCCCCAGTGTCAAACTTAAATGTCACATTCTTCCTGTTTATTATCAGAACTTGAGTCCAATCATCTTCATCCTCCATCTCTGTATTGTCAATGTTTTTGATGCATACCTCCTGTTCCACTTCAACTGTGCCAATGAACATGTCACTGTTGCTCTCACTCTGTTCCACAGCATGCATTTTCCTTGTATGCTCCTGCAATTCGCACATCTTTGCAAAGTGATTTCTTTTCTGGCATAACTCGCGTGTCTGACCAAAGGCTGGACATTTTCTGTATCCATGTTTATAGCCACATCTGTTGCAGTTAACTTCCTTTTGATCATCCTGTGGAACTGGTTTTGTCTTACTCTTGTCACTTTTCCCAGTTTTTATTTTGTGCACTTCAGTCTCTTCATTGAGCACTTTAACCTGACTTGACGTGATCTCACTAGCATGGCAAACATCAATTGCCTTTTCTAATGTAAGATCCACCTCTCTCAATAGCCTGCCTCTCACTTGATCATCTCGTATGCCACATACAATCCTGTCGCGTATTACAGAATCATGCAGTTATCTGAACTGTTCTTCAAACCTGTTTCATAGGCATCTGTGCTGTCTTTACGACAGTTATTTAGTTTATAATATTTTCGCTTAGTGATTCATTCAATAGTATTTTCTAGTTAGAATTAGAAGTGTTTAAAGTATATTCATTGCATGTAAAATATATCGGCATGCGATGACGTCACATCCGGTTTCGCCGCGTCTTGTGGGAAAACACCGGTTTGAAATTAGCGCGAGGGTGGGGGCTTTCCACGAGGCTCACCTGAGCACAAGCTGTTTGCAGGCATGAGAAATCACAGTGAGAGCAACGCTGTAAGTTAATAGATAATCGATATATTGAACTAAGATGTTAATGCTGATCCTGTTAGAGGTAACGACGGTAGATAATGTTTATGCTTTCGTTAGTTAAAGAGTCGCGGATAGTTTGCATGGAAGTGTATTTAAAGTAGTCAATGGAGCAGGTAAACTCTCCCTGTATACTGCACCTTAGTGTAATGTAGTTATAGTCACCTTTGCAAGTATTTACACTTGAAATGTGATATTAAGGAAGGAACAAATACTGTATCAATCTTGTATTGTTTTATCAACAGTTTTCACCATATGTTAATGTGAAGAGTGAACAGTAAATGGTTAATCTTACTGCGATCTGGTTTGCATTGGCTGTGGTTTATCCGGACGTTAAATTCGGCGTTTCGTTACACCCGAAGGAGAACGTTACAGTGAAAAGGCGGCATTATCAGGTGTTTCAAGTGCTGCAATGTCAGCTCAATCCAGCATCAAGTCGACGCCGCCCAGCGACAGGGGCAGTAAACCGACATCAAGTAAGCCCACCCGGGCGTTATCAGGTGTTCCAAGTGCTGCAATGTCAGCTCGATCCGGGATCAAGTCGATGGCGCCCAGCGACAAGGGCAGTAGAACAACATCAAGTAAGTCCACACAGGCAAGAGCCAAGGCAGAAGCCGCCAAGATGCGACTGCATTACACCAAACAAGAAGCAGTTTTGAAAATGAAACAGGCCACCAGAGAAGTCGAAATCCGGAAAGAAAAGGCCGCCAGAGAAGCCGAAAGGGCCGCCAGACAAAGAGAAGAGGCTGCCAGAGAAGCCGAAATCCAGAAAGAAAGGGCCGCCAGACAAAGAGAAGAGGCTGCCAGAGAAGCCGAAATCCAGAAAGAAAGGGCCGCCAGAGAAGCCGAAGAGGCTGCCAGACAAAGAGAAGAGGCTGCCAGAGAAGCCGAAACCCAGTTGGAAATGACAAAAATATCGACAGAGTTGCATGTGCTGCAGCTAGAAAGAGAAGGAGAAGCTGCCATGGTGGAAGCAGAGTACATAGAAGAAGCTGAAGGGTCGCGTGATCTGACCGAAACAAGTTCTGCTTTAGAAAGGACCAGACTGGAACGCACGAGCGACTATGTACAATATCAAGCAGACAGGCAGGCCCGTCTCCCCTCTCCATACCTATTCGATAACTTCCCCAGCTACGAGGAAGAGAATTTACCCTCGCGGCCCCGCGATGAAGTCAAGAATGAAAGAGCTGACAACCGATATACTTTGACACCAAAGTTACAAAGTTCGATGCGAAGAGACGCGGAGGTTGAATCCAGGATGGCAAATTCCATGAGAAACGTGCGTTCTCAGTCATATAGGCGTCAACGTACTTCTCCAGCCCGCATGCCGCTTGCAGCCGATCCCACGCTGCAGTATTTAGCACGACGGGATCTCGTCACTTCGGGTCTGTACCAGTTTGACGATAAACCCGAAAATTACCGTGCTTGGCTCTCCACATTCACCAACGTGATTGACGGGATCCAGCTCAGTGCAACCCAAAGATTGGACCTTATGGCGAAATGGCTGGGGAAAGAATCACGCGACCAGGTGAGACGCATGCGTTCAGTGTACATCAACAAACCTGAGCTAGCCTTAAGCGAAGCGTGGGAGAGACTTTGGGAGAGATATGGGGCCCCCGACATTATTGAAGCGGCGCTATATCGACGTCTGGAAAACTTTCCTAAGGTGTCAGCCAAAGATCACTTTAAGTTAAGAGAATTCGGAGATTTACTCATGGAGATCCAAGGCGCCAAAGAAGATGGCTATTCAGCTGGTCTAGTATTCCTAGATACTCCATCCGGGATTAGACCAATTGTGGACAAACTTCCATTTGGGCTGCAGGACAAGTGGCTGACTGTTGCCTCAGAGTACAAGGAAGACCACGATGGTCGATTTCCTCCCTTTAAGCACCTCACTAGGTTTGTGTGCAAGGAGGCGAAGAGGCGAAACGACCCTAGCCTTGTAGGTCCAGGAAGCAGTTCGATTTACACCAAGCCAGGCAGATCCGTTTCGAATGTTTTCAACATTGATAAACCCGTGTCAGTGCTCAAGACCGAAGCCCTTACAACTAACAACGACCCTGGCAAGTATTGTCCATCGCATAACAAACCTCACCCCCTGAAAGCATGCAGAATGTTTAGGGAAAAACCCCTTGAAGAGAGGACGGCTCTTCTCAAGGAGAAAAGAATATGTTTTAGATGCTGTTCCTCAACCTCTCACCTCGCCAGAGAGTGTACGATCGCCGTGAAGTGTCCGGAATGTGGCAGCCCAGATCACGTCGAGGCCATGCATCCCGACCTGTCACCACAAACCGAGAGCGCTCCTTCACCCCCACAACAGGACGGCGGGGAGGGAGAGGCTCACTCTAGGTCAATAGCTGTCAGCACGAACTGTACAGAAGTTTGCGGTCAAGCTCAGTCAAGTCGTTCTTGTTCCAAGATCTGCCTCACTAAGGTGTACCCTAAAGGAGCCAAAGACAAGGCCATCAAAGCCTATGTGATTCTGGATGATCAGAGCAATCGTTCACTAGTCAGTCCAGAGTTCTTTAAATTGTTCAACATTGAGAGTGAGCGGTTCCCATACTACCTCAAAACTTGCTCAGGCAACATGGAAACCCAAGGAAGGAAGGCAGAAGGCATCCAGATCGAGTCCCTGGATGGTAAAGTCGTCATCTGTCTCCCTCCGCTCTTAGAGTGCAATGAAATCATGAATAACCGCGCTGGGATCCCGACACCAAGTGCGGTGCTACACCAGCCGCATCTCCACCACATCGCCAAACACATCCCAGAACTGGATCCGAAAGCGGAAATACTCCTGCTATTAGGAAGAGATGTTATCCAGGTACACAAGGTTAGGCAGCAGATCAATGGACCACTCAACGCCCCCTTCGCGCAACGTCTGGATCTGGGCTGGGTGGTGATAGGAGAGGTGTGTCTCGGTGACGTACACAAACCGATGGTTAACACACTCAAGACCAATGTGCTAGAGAGTGGCCGCCATTCAATCTTTCAACCCTGCCCGAGTGTCCCGTGCATCAAGGAAGCACAACAAGGCGTTAACAAGCGCGAGGCAAGCGACGAGTCGCTGGGCCAGTCAGTCTTCGCTCTAACGAAGTATGACAACAAACTTGCACAATCAGCTCAAGATACCATTTCTTTAAAAATCAAAGACACCAAGGTCTTCAGAGATGAAGCAAATAATGGGGTTGCCCCATTGCCAATCAGAGAACCACGCCAGCGCTCACCAGATAACAAAGAGCAGGCAGTCAAACGGTTCACGTCCTTACGGAAAACCTGGAAAAGGAAACCTGAGATACAGCAACGCACCCGATTGGCCCACGAGGTACTGTGCACCCTAATGGCAGAGGTCACAGCCATTATAAACGCACAATCATTCCTACCTGTGTCTTCTGACCCAGAAAACCCCTTTATACTTTCGCCATCAACGCTCCTTACGCAGAAGGCAGGAGCACCTCCTCCACCAGGAGACTTCTCAGACAAGGATTTGTACACAAAGCAATGGAGACAAGTCCAGGCTCTGGCAAATCAGTTCTGGTCCCGCTGGAGACAGAAATATCTACCCTCGTTGCAACAGAGACGAAAGTGGACAGAACCCCGCAGGAATCTTCAAGTTAGAGACTTAGTCCTGCTCAGGGACAAGCAAGTCGCTCGCAACAGCTGGCCAACGGCCAGAATCACTGCTACATTCCCTATCGGGGATGGACATGTCAGGAAGATCGAATTGAAGACTACCGACCAAGGCGATGTGAAAATTTACCAAGGGCCAGTTACAGAAGTTATTCTACTTCTACCCAATGACTGATTAAGAGACTAAGTTTTGTACTCTGCTCATTGTGACCTTACGAAGGTCAAGCGGGGAGTGTGCTGTCTTTACGACAGTTATTTAGTTTATAATATTTTCGCTTAGTGATTCATTCAATAGTATTTTCTAGTTAGAATTAGAAGTGTTTAAAGTATATTCATTGCATGTAAAATATATCGGCATGCGATGACGTCACATCCGGTTTCGCCGCGTCTTGTGGGAAAACACCGGTTTGAAATTAGCGCGAGGGTGGGGGCTTTCCACGAGGCTCACCTGAGCACAAGCTGTTTGCAGGCATGAGAAATCACAGTGAGAGCAACGCTGTAAGTTAATAGATAATCGATATATTGAACTAAGATGTTAATGCTGATCCTGTTAGAGGTAACGACGGTAGATAATGTTTATGCTTTCGTTAGTTAAAGAGTCGCGGATAGTTTGCATGGAAGTGTATTTAAAGTAGTCAATGGAGCAGGTAAACTCTCCCTGTATACTGCACCTTAGTGTAATGTAGTTATAGTCACCTTTGCAAGTATTTACACTTGAAATGTGATATTAAGGAAGGAACAAATACTGTATCAATCTTGTATTGTTTTATCAACAGTTTTCACCATATGTTAATGTGAAGAGTGAACAGTAAATGGTTAATCTTACTGCGATCTGGTTTGCATTGGCTGTGGTTTATCCGGACGTTAAATTCGGCGTTTCGTTACACCCGAAGGAGAACGTTACAGCATCTATGGTCTCTGTTTGTCCTTGAGCCCTCGTGGAAAACATGTGTCAGATGTATGGTAGGTTTTTTCTCGGTTCGCAGTAATCTTGAAACTTTTTCTTCAACACTTCAATTTTATCTTGCTCATCATCTTGGAAGACAAACGTGTTGCAAACCTTTATTGCCTCTGCTCCAGCCACATGCAGAAACGTAGCACATCACTCTTTCTCTTTTTTTTGTAAGTTTTTTATTGAAGCTCATCATCAAACATTTCCATAAGATGTATTTCAGACATTGTACATATATATCATATAATCATATATATCACAAATCTCCACAAAGTATTTATCTGAGGTATACACTTACAGAAAAGAGTGGAAAGAAAAATCAAGCAAAAGGAAAGAACTATGTACAAGTAGGGAGTGATTTTTTTTTTACAACAGATCCTTTGATTTGTGAGAATAAAATCAGGCCTATGAGGCATTATGTAGTTAAACCATTTTTCCCAGTATGAATCAAATTGTTCCAGCTTATGATTAACAGATGCTGTTATCTTCTCCATTTTGTAAATGTCCATTGTAATTTCCATCCATGTATTTAAAGTTGGGCTTTCCTGTGATAACCATTTCCTAGTAAGAGTCTTTTTACCAGCCACCAGTAGCATATTCATTAAATATTTATCTCTTTTCAACCATTGTTGAGGTATATACCAAAAATATATGGTCTTACTCTCTAAGGGTATTTCACATTTAAAGATGTCTTGTAGGGTATTGTGTATCCCCCTCCAATAGTTTTTGATAACAGGGCAGTCTCAAAAAAATATGATAATGATTTGCATTTTGATTTCCACAATTTCTCCAGCAAACAGGGAGGTTACTATCATAATGGGATTTCTGAGAGGGTGTAATAAAATATCTTATCAAGTTTTTCCATCCAAACTCCCTCCATTTCTGTGAACTGGTACACTTCCATTGATACCTCCATATTGTCCATTCTTCCACAGATGTAATTATCCCTCCTTCCTTCTCCCATTTTGTTTTAATGTATGAAGTCGAATGTGTCTTAAGATTTGACTAACCCTTATACACACTTGAAATGATTCTACTACCATTATCTAAATTATATGCTTTTCTAAAGAGCTCTATCAGGCATATACTTGCCTTGGTTACATTTTTAAGCATCTTATTAACATATTGTCACATCTGTAAATACCGTAAAAATCTTGTTTTTCTAATAAGTGTTTCTCTTTAAGCATTTCAAAACTGAACAGTGTTCCTTCTTTCATTATGTTGCAAAGGACTGTTATTCCTTTAGCTGTCCAGTCCTTAAATCTAGCATCCAATTTATTTAGTGTAAAATCCAAGTCAAATGCACAGCATTTAAGAATTGCAATATCCCCCTCTAGATTATATTCTTTTATAGTAGTTTTCCATATTTTAAGAGTCAATTTCACCCATGGGTTATCAATAGTATTTATGTACCTTTGCAGGTTGTTATCAACCAAAACTGACTGTATGGGGATGGGAAGTACCCGCTCCTCAATGTTTTTCCATTGAGCGTCATATGATGGGTTGCACCAACATATCACAGCTCTCAACTGTGCTGCAAAATAATAATCTCTAAGAGAAAGTAGGCCCCATCCCCCCTTTTCCTTTGCTAATTGCAAAGTTTTGAGACAAACTCTAGGCCTTTTACCCTGCCAAATATACCTTGATAGCATCTTGTACCATTCATTGAATTGATTTTGATTAATCTTTATTGGTAGGGTCTGAAAGAGATATAACAGTCTGGGCAGTATATTCATTTTAATAGACTCAATCCTTGAACTGAGACTGAAAAAAGGAATCAGGTTCCATCTTGCCACATCTTCCTTAATTTTTTTATATAAAGGCTGATAATTATATTCTGATAATTTTGCCAAATCTTTTGGGATAATGATGCCCAAATATTTGAAAGACTCTGCGTGCCATGCCCAGGAGCATCGACTTTCAATTTCTCTTGGTGGGCTATAGCTATATGAAAGTAATTGGGTTTTATCTATGTTGATCTTGTATCCTGATAATTGACCATATTGTTCAGAGGATTGCATCAATTTAGGTGAATAGTATGTTGGTTGCCCTAGATAGATCAAAATGTCATCCGCATAACAAGCCAATTTATGCTCTGTCCCTTTAATAGTAATTCCCCTGATATCTTCATTTTGTCTGATGTATTGAGCTAATGGTTCCAGATATAACGCAAAGAGTAGTGGTGACCATGCACAACCCTATCTTGTGCTCCTTTCTGAGGCTTTATGGGTGGAAATGGGAAAAAAGATATAACCACATTAATGGGCTTTTGGGTATAGACCACCTAACAGTCCTTATAAATTAGAGGAACAAATTTGTAGAGAAATCGGAGACTGTTGCAAGAAACATAACGTTGCTATCGAAGGTGATTTTAACTTTCCACATCTTAACTGGGACTCTCATACTGGAAAAAGACTAGATTGGATAGAGTTTGTCAAATGTGTTCAGAAAAGTTTCCTTAACTTCCTTAATCAGGTTATTTCTTCAGCAGTTTGAACGGGCCACGACTGCACAAGCGCATGGAGGTCAGCCAATGAGAATTGTGAGAAGAGTTTAAAAAGAAGACAGATTTATACAGCAGGTGTCGGAGAAGCGGGCAACAGAGTAGAGAGAGATGGAGTAGGAAGGCTTTGGCTCAATAGGGCTTTGGCGATAAAGGGTCGAGGTGAGGTAGGTTATCTGTGTAGAGTACAGACAGAAGGGGAGTATGTGTGTGAGGCCGGTTTTCTGTGCTCGGTGTCAGATGTGGGAAGTCCTGGAGACTCCCAGCATCCCGGACGGCCACATCTGCACCAGGTGCGTCGAACTGCAGCTCCTTAGGGACCACATTAGAGAGCTAGTGACGCAGCTCGATGACCTTCGTCTAGTCAGGGAGAGGGAGGAGGTGATAGAGAGGAGCTATAGGTAGGCAGTCACACCAGGGCCTGGGGAGACAGATAAGTGGGTAGCAATCAGGAGAGGGAAGGGCAAGAGGCAGATGCTAGAGAGTACCCCAGTGGCTGTCCCCTTTGACAATAAGTACTCCTGCTTGGGTACTATTGAGGGAAATCCCCTACCTGGAGAAGCAACAGCGGTCGTGCCTCTGGCACAGAGTCCAGCCCTGTGGCTCAGAAGCGTAGGGAAAGGAAGAGGTTGGCAGTAGTGATAGGGGACTCTATAGTAAGGAGGTCAGACAGGCGATTCTGTGGACGCAAGAAAGAAACACGGATGGTAGTTTGCCTCCCAGGCACCAGGGTCCGGAATGTTCCTGATCGCGTCCATGATATCTTGATGTGGGAAGGAGAACAGCCAGAGGTCGTGGTACATATTGGTACCAATGACATAGGTAGGAAAAGGGAGGAGGTCCTGAAAACAGACGACAGACAGTTAGGAAGAAAGTTGAGAAGCAGCACCTCAAAGGTAGTAATCTCAGGATTACTGCCTATGCCATGTGACAGTGAGTATAGGAATACAATGAGGTGAAGGATAAATGCATGGCTGCGTGATTGGAGCAGGGGGAAGGGTTTCAAATTTCTGGATCATTGGGACCTCTTTTGGGGCAGGTGTGACCTGTACAAAAAGGTTTGAATCTCAGGGGGACCAATATCCTGGCGGGGAGGTTTGCTAAGGCTTTTGGGGAGAGTTTAAACTAGAATTGCTGGGGGGTGGAAACTGAACTGATGTGACAGAGGAAAGGGAGGTTGGCTCACAAATAGAGAAAGCTTGGAGACAGTACGGGAGGGAGGATAGACAGGTGATAGAGAAGGAACACACTCAGACCGATGGTTTGAGATGTGCCTACTTTAATGCCAGGAGTATTATGAGCAAAGCAGATGAGCTTAGAGCATGGATCAACACTTGGAGCTATCATGTTGAGACCATTACAGAGACTTGGATGGTGCAGGGGCAGGAATGGCTACTTCAAGTGCCAGGTTTTAGATGTTTCAGAAAGGACAGGGAGGGAGGCAAAAGAAGTGGGGGTGTGGCACTGTTGATCAGGGATAGTGTCATGGCTGCAGAAAAGGAGGAAGTCATGGAGGAGTTGTCTACGGAGTCTCTGTGGGTGGACGTTAGGAAAAGGAAGGGGTCAATAACTCCACTGGCTACCCAATAGTAACAGGGACATCGAGGAGTACATGGGGGTACTCAGGTACGTGGGTTAGTAAATTAGGGGTTTAAACCTAAAATTTTTCTGTAATTTTAGTTTGATGTGATTTTGGAAAAGTAGATAAAATAGCATTCAAAATGTTTCTAATCTGTAAAATCTGAAAAAATGTGATCTAGGCAAATTATATTTATTAGACAACTATTCAAAAGGCATGAGACAAAAGACATTTATTCATGTTATCCATGAATAAATCACGAAAACATGTTATTCCCTTCATTTTCCATAAAAGAAAAGCTTTATCAATTCTGGATGGTTGGAAGAAAAAATTAGATATAATAGGACTTGATAGGATAAATTTGTTCAATCCAAAAAATTTACAAAATTGAAACCATATTCATGTTGTATGTTTAGTAAATGGATTAGTTATTTGTTTATTCAGTAAGCTTTAGTAAGCGCAAAGGGAAGCGAGGCCCCTAAGATGGAAGCCAATGAGAACCCCTGTAATGACTCGCACTCAAGGTTCACCCATCATAGACAATGAATTTCATCCCAATCTTGTATCCAGAACATTAAATATCAAATATTAATTGCCCAACAATAGAATCTTGTTCAGCAATGCCAAACTGCCATCCTTTTTTGATTTCTGTAAATATTTCTTACTTAACCTAGGATTTTTATTCTGCCATAAATATAAAGAAATTTTAGAATCAGTAATATCAAGAAAGGATTTAGAAATGAAAATTGGTACCGCCTGAAATAGATATGGAAATTTAGGTAAAATAATCATCTTAATAGCATTAATTCTACCAATCAATGATAAGGACAATGGGGATCATTTAATAAGCAGTTGTTTAACATGATCAATTAAGGGTAAAAAGTTAATTTTAAATAGATCCTTATGCTTCTTAGTAATTTTAACACCCAAATAAGTAATCAGCAACCAGTTTGAATTGTGATTGTCTAAAGATTGGAACTTGCATATTTAATGGGAAAACTCACCCTTAGTAAGATTCAATTTATAACCAGAAAAACTACTAAACTGAGCAAGTTGTGATATTATTGCAGGGATGGATTTCTCTGGGTTAGAGATATATAATAACAGGTCATCTGCATATAGTGATACCTTATGCGTCCGATTCCCACAAATAATGCTAAATATATTGGGTGAATCATGAAGAGCAATTGCCAAGGGCTCCAAGGCAATATCAAGGACTTAAAGGACAGCCTTGTCTAGTACCTCGAAAAAGCCTGAAAAAGCGGGATCTCTGATTATTGGTAAGTACAGAAGCCAAAGGTATATGATATATCAATTTAATCCAAGATATGAATTTTGGGCTAAAATTATATTTCTCAAGCGTGTTAAATAAATATTCCCATTCAACTCTATCAAACACCTACTTGGTGTCAAGCAAAATAACACATTCTGGAGTTTTAGATGAAGAAGTATATACAATATTCATTAACCTCCTAACATTAAAATACGAGTGACACTTTTTAATAAATCCTGTCTGGTCATCAGAGACAATTTGTGGCAATACATTTTCCAACCTAATTGCCAATATTTTGGAAATGATTTTGGAATCCACATTCAACAAGGATATAGTTCTATATGATGCACATTCAGTGGGGTCTTTATCTTTTTTAGGATTTAAAGAAATAGATGCTTCATAAAAGGATTGTGGTAATTTACCTATAAATAAGGCATCATTAAATATTCTTCATAACCAAGGAAAATGTAGATTTGAAAAAGATTTTTAAAATTCTATTGTATTGCCATCCAAACCAGGTGCTTTACCAGAATTCATCGAAGAAATTGCTTTCTTTATTTCTTCTTCCATGATGGGTGCATCTAATGCTAAATGTTCATTAAGTGGTAATTTCAGAATATTCAATTTCCTTAAAAATTCATGCATTATGGTAGAATCATTGGGGAATTCTGATTGGTATAAAGAGGTATAGAATTCTTGAAAAGATTTATTAATTTCATCATGGTCAGTCGTCAAAATACCATCCCGTTTACGAACATTAATAATCTGACATTTAGCCAAAGTAACTTTTTGGCCAGTAATTTATCTGATTTATCACCATATATGTAAAATAACTCTTAGTTTTAAGAAATTGATTTTCAATCAGAGATGTTAATAACAAACTGTGTTGCATCTGAAGTTCAACTCTCTTTTTATAAAGCTCAAGATTAGAAGCAGCAGAATATTTTTTATCAATTTCTTGTCAACCAATGTACATATTTCATTATTAATTCATTTTTCAATCCGGCAGAATATGAAATAATTTGCCCACGGATGTATACTTTAAAAGTATCCCATAATATCCCACTTGAAATTTCTTCCATAAAGTTAATTGAAAAGAAAAAGGCAATCTGTTCTTTAATAAAGTTAGCAAAGTTTAAGTCCTGAAGTACAGCAGAATTGAACCGCCATTGTCTAGCACTAAAAGTTACATCAGTTAATTTGATTGATAGTTTCAAGGGTGCATGATCAGAAACAGCGATTGCATCATACTCACAGGCAGTAACAGACGGAACTAATTGAGATTCGATAAAAAAGTAATCAATTCTAGAGTATTTATGATATACGTGAGAAAAGAATGAGAACTCTTTATCATTAGGTTATAAAAACCTCCAAATTTCTAAAATTCCGGAGTCAACTAAAAAGAAACTAATAAAAATAGCGGATTTGTTTGGAAGTACCTAATTTGATGCAGACCTGTCCATCAAGGGATACAGGCAACAGTTAAAACCTCTGCCCATTATCAACGTATATTCATTTAAATTAGGAAGAGATGCAAATAAATGCTTAAAGAATTCAGGATAGTCAGCATTTGGTGCATAGATATTAACCATAACAACTTTTTGATTATAAAGTAAACCAGTAATTAATAGAAATCTACCATTCAGGTCTGAGATTGTTTCATAGTGAACAAATGAAATTGAGGAGTCTATAAAAATAGATACACCTTTCACCTTAGCCTGTGAATTAGAGTGAAATTGTTAGCCTTTCCAAAACCTAAAAAATGCTGATTATCCTCTTTACTCACATGAGTTTCCTGGTCTAAACTAATCTGAGCATTCAATCTATTAAAAACTTTTAAAATCTTCTTCCTTTTAATCGGATGATTCAAACCATTAGTATTCCATGAGACAAAGTTAATAATATTATCCATTTTATTTGAATAAACCATATGGTATGTAAAGGGTTATCTTTACTGCATAAAAAACTCATGAATCAGGAAGAGGGAAAAAGGTTTAAAGGGGAAAGTTAGGACAATTCAGACATATTTGTAGTTTCAGATCAGCCCAGATGAAAAAAACTAAACTAAAAATAGCCCCACCCCTCACCCACAAAAGCCCAAAAACTAGCCAATAAACACCCAGAAAGCTAACTAGAAATTCCTCTACCCCCACGCTCTTGAAGGCAAATCTCCAAAATTGAAAAAAATGCAAAATATCACCCATAGTCAAAACATTGAAAAAAGAATGCCATAAAAAACACCAAACAAATGTAAAAAACAGCTATTTGCAAAACATTTTGAAAGGCAAAATCTTGAAAAGTGAAACAGAATACAATCTTATTAATATTTCAGGGAAAAAACAATCAAACACCAGATCTGATTCTTAATTATTTTCAAAAATGAACAATTGAAAATAATAAAATAAGATAATAAAGAAAAAAAGTATTTTAACATAGAAGCATGATAAACATCCATACTCCAAAACAAAGTAGGAGTGTTATCAAATCAAGTGCAAAAATCTTCAAACTTTAAAAGTCCAGATCTATGAACTGGTTATTAACTTATAAACCAAATGAATATAGACATGAAAAAAATTGAGTAGATTGCAAAATGCCACCAATAGTCAAAACATTGAGAAAGGAATGCCATAAAAAACACCAAATAAATGTTTAAAAAAATCAGCTGTTTGCAAAACATTTTGAAAGGTGAGAACTTGAAAAGTGAAGCAGAATACAATCTTATTAATATTTCAGGGGAAAAATAATTAATCACCAAATCAAATTCTTAATTATTTTCAAAAACAAACTATTGAAAATAATGAAATAAAATAATAAAGGGAAAAAAGGAACTTTAACTTAAAAGCATTTAAACATCCATTCTCCAAAACAGAGTATGAGTGTTATCAAACCAAGGGCAAAAATCTTCAAACTTCAAAAGTCCAGATGTACGAACTGGTTATTAACTTATAAGCCAAAAGAATACAAAGAAACAGTAAATTTATTAGACAGCTGGGATGGAACGTTGGTCCTCAAGGAATTGATGAGCTTCTTCTGTGGATTTAAACCATTTACATGATTTGTCAGGCAGAACAACCCTTAAACAAGCTGGAAATAGCAGAGCTGGTTGAAACTTGCTTTGATAAAGCTCAGACATCTCTGGTTTAAAAAGCGATCTTTCTCGCATTACCTCAGGACAGTAGTCTTCAACCAGATGAAATTTGAGGTCTCCGTGTTCAATAACCCCTTTCTGATGGGCAATTCGAATTAAATGCTCCTTGGTATGGACATAGTGGAATCGGAGTATACCAGGTCGAGGCTTCAACTCTTTAGGAGGTTTTGCTCTTAAAGCACGGTGGGCACGGTCAAGAATAAGGGTAGCAGAGAGTGCTTCAGAGCTGAACACGTCCATTAAAAATTGAGAAAAGAATTTAGTAAGGTCACCACTCTCAACATCTTCACGGAGTCCTATTATTCGCAGGTTGTGTCTATGACTGCAACTTTCCAGGTCAATAATCTTGAGTTTATACTGTTCTAGTGTTTAAGTGTTTGAAGTTAATTTCTTTTCCAATACATCCAATCTACGATCTCTGTCTTCCAGCTTTATCGAGTTCAGAAATTTGTCGTTGTTGTTTTTCACTCTCCTGCGTAAGTGCTCCCAGTCTGCTTTCGATCTCCTTTAACAATGCTTCCAAAGTAGAAAATGTTTTATCGACTTTATCATCCAGGAGCTTTGACATAGCCTCCAAAGAGAGTGGAGACTGTTTAGGTTGTTTGGAGTCACATTCTTTCCTTCCACTTCCATTACCGGATTCCTTGCCTTTGGCTGATGCCATTTGCCCTCTGGTATTCATTTCCACCGACTAAAAATCAAAGTTCAGGCATATAAAAATGTCATAAACACTTTAATATAGATAGTGAAAGGGTGGTAAAAAAAATTGAAAAATGAACGGAGCAAAGCCAAAATGCAACTTACTCCATCTAGTGCCCCAAGAGAACTTTGGTGGTGATTTCTCGCAGTGCAAATTGGGCTTCAGCTTTCACAAATTATGCAACGGCATTTTTCTCCCAAGACACTGGCAGTTTCAAAGCGACTGATTGGCCAACGTATCCAATAACTCTGGAATCGCCCTAGAGTTTCAGTTACCAATGCAGGTTTTCACAAACAAAACAAAGTGAGGCATTTTATGTAAAAAAAAAATCATAGCAACTCATTTATTGTACTCCAAACACTAAACACAAAAAGCACAGTAACAGAACCTCTCTGACTGTGGGCTTGTGACTCGTAGAGTGCCGCAGGGATTGGAGCTGGGATCCATTGTTGTTTGTCATCTGTATCAATGATCTGGATGATAAATACTGTGGTAAACTGGATCAGCAAATTTGCAGATGACACCAATACTGGGGCAGTAGTTGACAGTAAGGAAGATTATTAGAGCCTGTAGCAGGATCTGGACCAGCTGGAAAAATAGGCTAAGAAATGACAGATGGAATTTAGTGCAGACTGTTACATACCTCGTGGGTATCTTGTGACTGTCACATGACCATGATGTAATTGAGTCTCTGCTGAGCATGATGTAATGGTCTTGTGATGGTGGAGTGATGTAATTTTCCCGCCAGTGAGAGGTCATGTGATGGCCTGTTTCAACAGGTATAAAAGGGGAAAGCCTTGCTGTGACGCAGGTCAGTTCATGGCTTAATTCGTCAGTGATTCCATTATGCTGCGTATTCATCTCATGACGCAGTTTTGTTTTAAAGTGGAGATTTACTTTCTGCCTTAAGTCTCAAAGGTTATTGCTGGCAGTTTAGTCCAGTGGGAGAGTGAAGATATATGGAAGTACAGAGACCCAAAGGATTGAGTAAAGTTGGTGTCATCAGTAATACAAGATTGACCTTATTGAATCCTCATTCGGAAGAGATAGTAACCTGCATCCGAGATAGTTCCTGCTGTAAGAGCAGAAAGGGCTGGACACAGCGTTTCACCAAAGAAAGGTCAGTGCCTTTAAGCCATTTTATTTCCTTCATTTTGAATCCTTCAGGCAAGGCATTTTTCGCCTGGGATCAGCAGTAACGTCATGTCATCGAGGAATTTGTTACTTCAGGAAAGTCTCTCCTAATTCACTGTGTAAATCATTGGGACTTTTGCATTTATCGCTTTAAGAACTGTTCAAGTTGCCATATAGCAGTTAACTTCCGGTTAAGTTAGTCATTTGTTTACTTTTCATTTTTATTAAGCAGTATTTAATAAATGTTTTATTTGTTTATAAACAAAACCTGTCTCAATATTATATTCATTGATGCTGGATCATAACAAGACAAGTACAAAGTTTTGCATTTCTGTAGGACCAACCAGGGGAGGTCTTACAGAACGGTAGGACGGTAGGGCACTGTAGCAGGATCTGGACCAGCTGGAAAAATAGGCTAAGAAATGACAGGTGGAATTTAGTGCAGACTGTTACATACCTCGTGGGTATCTTGTGACTGTCACAAGACAATGATGTAATTGAGTCTCTGCTGAGCATGATGTAATGGTCTTGTGATGGCGGAGTGATGTAATTTTCCCGCCAGTGAGAGGTCATGTGAACGGTAGGGCACTGAAGAGTGCGGTTGAATAAAGGGATCTGGGAATACATGTCCATAACATATTGAAAGGGGTGGCACAGATAGGTAGGATTGTAAAGAGTGCTAAGGGCATATTGGCCTTTATAAATCAAAGTATTGAGTACAGGAGTTGGGATGTTATGTTGAAATTGTATAAGATGTTAGTGAGGCCTAATTTGGAGTATAGTGTGCAGTTTTGGTCACTGACTTATAACAAAGATGTAAATAAGGTGAAAATAGTACAAAGAAAATTTACAAGGATGTTGTTGGAACTGGAGGACCAGAGTTTCAGAGGAAGATTAAATAGGTTAGGACTGTTGAATAGGTTAGAATGTAGAAGAGTGAGGAAGATTTGATAGAGGTATACAAAATTATAGATTGGGGTATAGATGGGGTAAATGCAAGCAGGCTTTTTCCACTGAGGTTGGGTGAGACTACAACGAGAAGTCATTGGTTAAGGGCAAAAGGTGATGTTTGAAGGGGCACTTCTTCACTCAGAGGGTTGTGAGAGTATGGATGTGAGCTTGATTTTAATGTTTAAGAGAAGCTTGTGTAGGTACATGGGTATGAAGGGCTATGGTCCAGGTGCAGACCAATGGGATGAGGCTGTTTAAAGTTCAAAACATTCAAAGTTCAAAATAAAATTTATTATTAGAGTGCATACAAATCACCACATACAGCCTCGAGATTCTTTTCCTGAAGGCATACTTAGCAAATGTATAGAATAGTAAAGTAAACTGTAAACAAACTGTGCAAATGCAGATATAAATAAATAGCAATAAACAATTAGTTTGAAGTAACCATATAATTGATTTACTTGTTTACTATATTAAGTTTTATTTAATTTATTATTTTTTCTCTCTGCTAGATTATGTACTGCATTGAACTGCTGCTGCTAAGTTAACAAATTTCACATCACATGCCGGTGATAATAAACCTGATTCTGATTCTGATATAACAGAGTCCTTAAATGAGTGTAGTTACCCCATTTCATTCAAGAGCCTGGTGATTGAGGGATTGTTCTTGAATCTGGTGGTGCAAGTCCAGAGGCTTCTGTACCCTCTACCTGATGGCAGCAGTGAGGAAAGGTCAAGGCCTGGGTGGTGAGGATCTTTGATGACGGAGGCTGCTTTTCTATGGCAATGTTTCATGTAGACGTGCTCAATGGCTGGTCCAATGTATTGGACCGAATCCACTACCTTTTGTAGAATTTTCCACTCAAAGGCATTGGTATTCCAGACCAGGCCATTATGCAGCCAGTCAGCACACTTTCCACCACACATCTATAGAAGTTTGCCAAAGTTTTGGATGACATGCCAAATCTCCGCAGTCTCCTGTGGAAGTAGAGGCACAGTTGTGCTTTCTCCACAATTATACTTGTACGATGGGTCCAGGACAGGTCTTCTGAGATAGTGACACACAGGAACTTAAAGTTACAGACCCTTTCCACCTCTGGTCCTCCAATAATTACTGGCACATGGACCTCTGGTTTCCCTCTCCTGATGTCTACAATCAGTTCCTTGGTCTTATTGACATTGAGTGAGAGGTTGTTGTTATTAAACTACTCAGCCAAATTTTCTGTCTCCCTCCTGTATGCTGATTCATCAGCATTTTGGATACAGCCCACAACAGTGTCATCAGCAAATTTGTACAGTATATGGTGTTGAAGATGTATTTAGTCTCACAGTCACATAGAAACATAGAAAACCTACAGCACAATACAGGCCCTTCAGCCCACAAAGTTGTGCCCAACATGTCCCTACCTTAGAAATTACTGGGCTTACCCATAGCCCTCTATTTTTCTAAGCTCCATGTACCTATCCAAAAATCTCTTAAAAGACCCTATTGTAACCGCCTCCATTACCATTGCCGGCATGCACTCACCACTCTCTGAGCAAAAAAGTTACCCCTGACATCTCCTCTGTACCTACACCCCAGCACCTTAAACCTGTGTCCTCTTGTGGCAACCATTTCAGCCCTGGGAAAAAGCCTCTGACTATCCACACAATCAATGCCTCTCATCATCTTATGCACCTCTATCAGGTCACCTCTCATCCTTCGTCACTCCTAGAAGAAAAGGCCAAGTTCACTCAACCTATTCTCATAAGGCATGCTCCCCAATCCAGGCAACATCCTTGCAAATCTCCTCTGCACCCTTTCTATGTTTTCCACATCCTTCCTGCAGTAAGGCGACCAGAACTGAGCACAGTCACAGATATAAAGCGAGTAGAGCAGGAGGCTAAGTACTCATCCCTGCAGTGCTCCTGTGCTGATGAAGATTGTGGAGGAGATGTTATTGCCAATCCAAACTGACTGCAGTCTGCAAGTGAGGAAATCCAGGATCCAATTGCACAAGGGGGTATAAAGGACCAGGTCTTGGAGTTTACTGATTAGTTTTGAGGGGATGATGGTGTTAAATGCCAAGTTGTAATCGATGAAGAACACCTTGATGTATGCATCTTTGCTGTCCAAATGATCCAGAGTTATGTGAAGAGCCAATAAGACAGCATCTACTGTAGACCTGTAGACCTGTTGCTTTGATAGATGAATTAAAGCAGATCCAAGTTAAGACAGGAGTTTGTATGCTTCCACACCAGCCTCTCAAAACACTTCATCAATGTTTAAATGGTTCAGCACATACTAGATGGGCTGAAGGGCCTGTTTCTGTATTGTACTTTTCTATGACTCTACATACCAACTTGAGATTAATTTTCTTGCAGGCATTCACAGTGGAACAAGGAAATACAATGGAATCAATAAAAACGACGCACAAAGACTGACAAAAGTCAATGTGCAAAAGAAGGCAAACCGCAAAATATAATTGTAATGCCTGAGTTCACATCTGTACTGTTATGCTATAGCTCTGAGAGAGCGATTTGCTCTGCTTTCAGCCTATGTGGGTTATTGTTGAAGATAAAGGATGATGTGGAATGTGTGCCATCCAATTATCCAGAGGTTTTTTCTTGGTGAGGAACAATAAGGTCGAGCTTGGGCTGGTGTATGGCGGGAGATGAAGAGAAAAGATGCTGGGGATTAATTCCTTTAATATAATATAATATAATTCCTTTAATCATATACAGTGTACCGTCTGTTATTTCGTGGCATTAATTTGTAACAGGGTAGCAAATTACACAGCATCCACATAGACTAGGTTTTGGGGTGAGGTGACCCATCTCAATCTCTTTAGCTTGTCTGGACGTGAGTGTCTTCTCTAGACTTACACAGCCAAGGAAACCAGGTGCTTCATCATCATCATCATAATAAATAAATAAATACATAAATAAATACTACTGAGATCATTAGTTGTAGAGTCTTGGAAAGTGAGTCCATAGGTTGTGGAATTGGTTCAAACATTGAGGTCCCATACACTGACAACCCTCTGCATGAAGAAGTTGAACCTCTGGTCACTTTAAAATTATTCCCCCTCATCTTAAATCTGTGCCCTCTAGTTTTTGTATTCCTTTTCTCTGGCAAAAAGACTGAGAGCTCTATCCAGATCTAATCCCTTCATGACTTTACATACTGCTATAAGCTGACCCTGCAGTCTCCCACACTGCAATGACTAAGGTGCCAGCCTACCCAACCTCAAACCCTCAAGTGCTAACAACATTCCTGTGATGGCAATGTAGCGTAGCAGATAGTGACATGCTTTACTGCGCTAGCTGTAAGATCGGCACTCAGTTCCCTCCGCTGTCCGTAAAGCGCTTGTACGTTTTCCTCCCGACTGTGCGAGTTTCCTCTGGGCACTCCGTTTTCCTCCCACATCCCAAAGACGTATGGGTTAGGGTTAGTGAATTGTGAGCATGCTCTGTTGGCGCCTAAATCGTGGTGAAGGTTGCGGGCTGCCATCAGCGTAATCTGATTTGATTTGATGCAAAACAACGCATTTCATTGTACATTATTTTTCGATCTACGTATGACAAATAAAGCTAATGTCTCTTTCTCTTTCTTTAAATCTCCTTTGCACTCTTTCCAGCAAAATAATGTCCTTTCTATAACAAGATAACCAGAATTGTACACAATACTCCAGGTGCATCCCATCCAATATCTCGTGAAACTGCAACATAATGTACTAACTTCCATACTTACTGCCCTAACTGATGAAGGCTTGCGTGACAAAAAGCCTACTTGTGATCACCCTATTTGTCACACCACTTTCAGGGAGCCACGTACGTGTACTCCAAATACTGGCATTGGGGGCAGTCCAGAAGAGACTGTCCAGACCACTTCCTGGGATGGAAAGAAACCAAAGAAACCAAAGAAATCAGATCTACACACTTTGGAGTTTAGGAGAATGAGGTGAGATCTTATTGAAACACCTAACATCCTTTGGAAACACAACAGAATAGATGTGCAGATGATTCTACTTAAGATAATTTCCACTAATTTCCACCCTTCTGCTGAGCCCTGACCATCAGCTCCAAACCTCTATGTCCATAAATCCAAGCAGTTTCCAAGATGGCAGCATGATGCAGCGCCACTCCAGGAATGAATTTCTGTTCTCTGTAAGTAGGGGCCGTGTACAATCCTGATTTGATGGAGATGGACGTGTGAAGCACGGAGGAACACCTGGTGGAACTTTTGAAATGCCTGTTTCGCTGCCACTGCTACTGTGCGATCGGAGAAATCTCCGGGAGGAAGGCCCGGAATCCTCGGCTTTGCCTGTTGCTTGGCGGCCGGGGCCGGGGTCGAAGTGCTCGGCAGAGATGGTGCTCGGTGCTTGGTGTTGGAGGGCTGGTTGGAGGCTCGAAGTTTTTGGATGGACTCAGAGTTGGCTGTGGTCGGGGCTCCCAGAGTGCTGTATCGGCAAGCTGCGGCACTGGAGGTTAATGGCAGGAAGAGTTTTTCTTCCTTCTACCGTCTGCGTGAGATGATGGGCTGTTGGGACTTTGAGACTTTCTTTTAAACCGTGCCATGGACTGCCCTTTATCAGATTACAGTATTGCTTTGTACTGTTGAAACTGTGTTATAATTATGTGGTCTTTGTCAGTTAGTCTTTTATCAATTATGGTATTGTCTGCACTGTTGAAACTGTATGTTAACTATAACTATATGTAACTGTGTGGTTTTGTGTAGGTCTTGTAGCTTTAGGTTTGTCTGATGGGTTTGTATTTCCTTTCTGGGGAACGTGCTAAGATGGTAGCGTGATATCAATACGCAGCAGCCTCTCCGGACTCTGGATTGGGGGTTACCAAACATTATGTGGTTTTTCTTGTGTGGTCTGTTTTGTGCTTTTTCGTGATATCATTCCGGAGAACATTGTCGCATTTTTTAACAGCATTGTACTTGTGTTTTATAAATGATAATAAACTGAATTTCTGAATCTGAATCTGAACTTGGGCTACTTGACCCATCGAGACCTTTCCGCCATTCTGTCATGGCTGATTTATTATTCCACTCAACCCCATTCTTCTGCCTTCTAATGGTAGCCTTTGACCCCCCCCCCTTACTAATCTAGCACCCTTCAACCTCTGCTTTAAGTATACCCAGTGATTTGGCTGTAGAAAATGGATATTTTGGACTTACAGAGTAGTCGGCTTAGGGACGGTTCTAGGAATGAAACATTTACATAAACTGGGGACTGCCTCTGTTATTGCCGGCTTGAAAAATGTGTGGAAAGTTGGAATTCTGTAAGTCAGGACGTTAGTAACCCTGAATCTGTAACCTGCTCTTGTTGCTCAAGTTTGGGCATTACAGGAGGCACTTCCTCTAGGCTTCTTCAAATCTCCAACCCAAAGGACAAAGGCTTAGAGCTGATGGGCTGAATGGCCTCCTTGATGTCAGAATTCAAAGGGCCTTGACCTAAAACATCTACTGTACATTTCCCTGTACAGATGCTGCATGATCCATAGAGTTCCTCCAGTGTTTTGTGTCTGTCTCTCTTTACTCTTCTATTTCACTCTCTCACTCATCTCCCTCTCTCTCAATCCATCCTGTCTCCCTTCGAATTCCCTGACGCTGTTGTTAACCTGCTCTGTAGATCCATTTCTCGACCTCAGAGCTCTCCATCCTACTATTCTGTCATGACTCTTCAGTTGCTTGTGACCTTTCACTGGCTGCCTCCTGAGCTGTAAGCAATGGGAGCCTGTTACTGATGCTGTCACACAGGTCCAATCCTGGCCTCCGTATGCGGTTTGCATGTTCTGCTTATGACCGTGTGGGTTTCCTCACAATTTCTTTCACATCCGCAAAGATGGGCAGGCTGTTAGATTAATTGGCCACTGAATATTACAACTAATGTCTTGGTGAGTGGTAGAATCTGAGGTAAATTGATAGAACGTAGGGGGAATGTACCATGAACAGCCACAGTAGGGTGCACGGTAGTATAGCGGTCAGCAGACACTATTATAGTTCAGGGCATTCCGGAGTTCATAGTTCATAGTTCAATTCCGGCGCCACCTGTAAGGAGTTTGTACATTCTCCCCGTGACCATGTTGGTTTTCTCTGGGCGCTCTGATTTCCTCCCACAGTCCAAAGACGTTCTGGTTGGTAGGTTAATTGGTTATTGTAAATTGTCCTGTGATTAGGCTAGTGTAAGTAGGTGGGTTTGCTGGGTGGTGCAGCTCATTGGACTGGAAGGGCCTTTTCCACGCTCTATCTCTAAATAAGTAAGCCAATAAATAAATCAATAAATAGACAGACAGGCAAACAATCAAACAAGCCCCTGTGGATCGATTTCTATTTAATAACTTTTCAGCCTCCCGACTGGATGGAACATTGTCAAATTCTATCTGTCTTAATGCTGGTGTGGTGAACTACATATACCTGTCTGGACACGCCCCCTGCTGACTGCTCCTGTGGCTCCTCCCACAGACCCTGGTATCAAGGCAATTGAGGCCTGAGCCCGGCCTCTGTCTCCAGGATGTAGTATGGTGGTCAACCACTGCTTGTTCCTTCTTCCAGTCAGTAAAAGCCGATATCTCGCCTTTAAGTCTCAGAGAGAGTTATTGATGGTGCATCAGCTGGTGCATCATTACTTCACTGTAGCTGTCCCCAGGGAAAGTGCTACCTGTAATCCCATGATCCCTTTATGCATCATTATGTTCTAAGTAGCTGCAGAGCTACCATTTTCCATTGTTACCTCAACTGACAGCCCATGATCCTCACCAGCTAGTTGCAGACCCCTCGGTGCCTCGCAAGCTCACCTGAGCAGATATTGCTCAGGTGGGGCCAGTTCGCCTTGATGGTGTCTTGAACTCAGCTGCCCTGTGCTACAATAAATTCAAATACAACGTCCCCCTTTCAATTTCACTCAATCCAGTCCACTATCACAATCACAAGAATACAGTGTATATTTGATTGGTCGCTGTCTCCCCCACAGACCCAGAAGTTTAATTCCACCATAGCTGTCAGGATGTCTCTTGCAAAAGACCACAGACATATGCTCAGTAGCCACTTTATTAAATTTAGGAGGGACCAAATAAACTGACCACAGAATGTAAGACTGAAAATAACTGTCCTTTGGACTGGTTGCTAGGAGACAGGTTCGATGTGTTGGGCGTTCAGAGATATCTCCTCCACACTGCTGTTGTAATGGGTGGCTATTTGAGTTACTGTCACCTTCCTGTCTCTTCGAGGCTTCAACAAAGAAAAGTTCACTCAGAGAAAGCAAAGCTCATGTTTCTTTTCCTTCTCTTCTTTATATCTGCTCAGCTAGGTAGAGATGACAGGCAAGATAGTGCAATGCTCCTCTTGTGGGATGTGGGGAGGTAGGGAGACCTCCAGTATCTCTGACAACCACAACTGCAAGAAGTGCATCCAGCTGCAGCTTCTAACAAACTGCGTTAAGGAGTGGGAGCTGGAACTAGATGAACCCCAGACCTTTTGTTACACCCTACGAGCAGGAGACAGGAAACTGGGTGACAGCCAGGAAGGGGAAAGGGGTTAAGGAGCCAGTTCAGAGTACCCCTGTTGCCACCCCCTCAACAACAGGTATGTCACTTTGTATACTGTCGGGGGTGAAGACCTAACAGAGGAACATCACAGTGGTTGGTCTCTGGCACTGAGTCTACCTCTGTGACTCAACAGGAAGGGGGAAAAAGAAGCATACTGTGGTGATAGGGGATTCATTAGTAAGGGGAGTGGACAGGAGGTTCTGTGGGCGAGAATGAGATTCCCGGATGGTATGTTGCCTCCCTAGTGCCAGGTCCAGATATCTCAGATCGAGTCCTCAGCATTTTTTAAATGGGAGAGTGAACAGACAGACATCAAGTTCCATGTAGGTACCAATGACATGGGTAGGATGAGTGACGAGGTTCTGCAGAGGGAATTTAGGGCGTTGGGTGCTAAGTTAAAGGGCAGGACCTCCAGGGTTGTGATCTCAGGATTGCTACCTGTTCTATATGCTTGCAAGACCAGAACTAGGAAGATTATACAGTTTAATACATGGCTAGGAGTTGGTGTAAGAGGGAAGGCATAAGATTTTTGGATCATTGGACTCTCTTCCAGGGTAAGAGGGATCTGTACAGGAGGGATGGTTTGCACCTGAACTGGAGGAGACTAATATCCTAGTGGGAAGGTTTGTTAATGCTGCACAATGTGGTTTAAACTAGAGTTGCAGAGGGATGGGAACCAGAGTGCCAGAACAGTCAGTGGACAGATTGTGGAGGCAGATGTTGGTAAGACCTCAGACAAAGATTGGAATCAAAGGGTTGAGCAAGGTGCGACAAAATCAAAAAGACTAAATACAGGACTGGGAGTGTTGTATCTGAATGTGTGCAGTATAGGGAATAAGGTAGATGAATTTGCAGCACAGTTGCTGATTGGCAGGAATAATGTAGGCATCACTGAATCATGGCTGAAAGAAGATTAAAGCTAGGTGCTTAATGTCTAAGGATACACATTGTATCAAACAATAGGCAGGAAGGCAGAGGGGGTGATGTTGCTCTATTGGTAAAAAAATGAGATCAAATCATTAAGTGGAGATTTGTGGCAAATATGACTATATGATATATATGTACAGTATCTGAAATACATCTTTTGGAAATGTTTGTTTGATGATGAACTTCAATAAAAAATGAATTACAAAAAAAAGAAAGAGGTGACATAGGATCGGAAGGTGTTGAATCATTGTGGGTAGAGCTAAGGAGCTGCAAGCGTAAAAAGACCCTAATGGGAGTTGTCTACAGGCCCCAAATAGTAGTAAGGATATGGTCTATAAATTACAACGGGAGATAGAAAATGCATGCCAAAAGCATAATAATACAATAGTCATGGGGGACTTTAATATGCACGTAGATTGGGAAAATCAGGTTGGTACTGGATTACAAGGGGGGGAATTCTAGAATGCCTACAAGATGGGTTTTTAGAGCAGCTTGTAGTTGAGCCCACTAGAGGATCAGGTACTCTGGGCTGGGTGCTGTGCAGTGAACCAGAATTGATTACAGAGTTTCAGGTAAAAGAACCCTTATGGACAAGTGATCATATTATGATTGAATTCACCCTGAAATTTGAGGAGAAGCTAAAGTCAGATATATCAGTATCACAGTGGAGTAAAGGGAGTTAAAGAGGCATTAGAGAGAAGTTGGCCACAAATGATTGGAAAAGAACACTGGCAGGGATATTGGCAGAGCAGCAATGGCTGGAATTTCTGGGGGCAATTCAGAAGCTGCAGGATAGATACGTTCCAAAGAGGAAGAGGTATTCTAAAGGAAGGATGGCACAACCATGGCTAAGAAGAGAAGTCAAAGCCAACATAAAAACCAAAGAGACGGCATATAATAGTGCAAAGCTTACTGGGAAGTTGGAGGATTGGGAAGCTTTTAAAAACCGACAGAAGGCAACTAAAAGAGTCATTAAGAAGGTAAGGATGGAATACAAAAGTAAGCGAGCCAATAATATTAAAAAGGATACCAGAAGTTTCTTCAGGTACATAAAGTGTAAAAGAGAAGCAAGAGCGGATATCGGACCACTGGAAAATGATGATGGGGAGGTAGTAATGAGGGACAATGAAGTAGTGGACAAAACGAATAAGTAGTTTACATCAGTCTTCACTGTGGAAGATAATAGCAGTACAGTGGAAGTTTCAAATGTCAGGGGGTATGAAGTGTGTGAAGTTACCATAACGAGAGAGAAGGTTCCTAGGAAACTGAAAGGTCTGAAGGTAGATAAATTACCTGGACCAAATGGTGTACATCACAGAATTCTGAAAGAAGTGGCTGAAGTGACTGTGGAACCATCAGTAATGCTCTTTCAAGAATCAATAGATTCTGGATTGGTTCCAGAAGACTAGAAAATTGCAAATGTCACTCCACTCTTCAAGAAGTGAGAGATGCAGTAGAAAGGAAACTATAGACCAATGGTTGGGATAATGTTGGAGTCGATTATTAAGGATGAGGTCTCAGAGTACTTGGAGGCACCTGATAAAATAGGCCATAGTCAGCATTGTTTCCTCAAGGGAAAATCTTGCCTGACCAATCTGTTGGAATTCTTTGAAGTAACAAGCAGGATAGACAAAGAAGAATTGGTCAATGTTGTGTACTTGGATTTTCAGAAGGCCTTTGACAAGGTGCCACACATGAGGCTACTTAACAGACTATGAGCCCATGGTTTTACAGGGAAGATTCTAGCATGGATAAAGCAGTGGCTGATTGGCAGGAGGCAAAGACTGGGAGTAAAGGGAGTCTTTTCTAATTGCCTGCCGGTAACTACTGGTGTTCAACGGGGTCTGTGCTGGGACTGGTTCTTTAATGTTATCTGTCAATGATTTGGATGATGGGATTGATGGCTTTGCTGCAAAGTTTGCAGATGATATGAAGATAACTGGAGGGGCAGGTAGCTTTGAAAAGTAGAGAGGCTATAGAAGGATTTAGACAGATTAGGGGAAAGGTCAATGAAATGGCAAAGGGAATAGTGTCGGGAAAAATTTGGTCATTCACTTTGGTAGATGAAATGAAAGGGTTGACTATTTTCTAAATGAAGAGGAAATACCAAAGACTGAGGTGCAAGGGGACTTGAGAGTCCATGAGTAGGATTCCATAAAAGTTAATTTACAGGCTGACTCTGTGGTGCAGAAGGTAAATGCAATATTAGCATTAATTTCAAGAGGACTAGAATATAAAAGCAAGGATGTAATGTTGAAACTTCATAAAGCACTGGTGAGGCCTCACTTGGAGAATTGTGAGCAAGTTTGGGCCCCTCAGAAAGGATGTGCTGAAACTGCAGAGGGTTCAAAGGAAGTTCACAAAAATGATTCCAGGATTGAATGGCTTGTCAGATCAAGAGTGTCTAAAGGTTCTGAGTCTGTATTCATTAGAATTTAGAAGAATGAGGGGTGATCTCATTGAAACCTATCAAATGGTGAAAAGCCTTGACAGAGAGGGACGTGGAGAGGATGTTTCCTATCGTGGGAGAGTCTAAGACCAGAGGACACAGCCTCAGAATAGAGGGGCACCTTTTAGAATGGAGATAAAGAGGGAATTTCTTTAGCCAGAGAGTGGTGAATCAGTGGAATTCTTTGCCTCAGGCAACTGTGGAGGCCAAGTCTTTATGTATACCAAGGCAGACAGAGGTTGATAGATTCTTGATTCATCAGGGCATGAAGGGATACAGGAAGAAGACAGGAGATTGGAGTTGAGAGGAAAATTGGATCAGCCATGATGAAATGGTGAAGCAGACTCAATGGGCCAAATGGCCTACTTCTACTCCTATATCTTATGGTCTGTCAGCTTGAACCACTGGCCATTCTCCTCTGGCCTCTCTCATTAACAAGACACTGACTGGATGTCTTTTGTTTTGTTGCACTATTTAACGTAAATGCATTAAAATCGCAGGAGATCAGCAGTCTCTGAAGTACTCAAATCATCTCGCCTAGTACCCAAAGTTATTCCATGGTCAAAGTCACTTTGATCACATTTCTTCCCCATTCTGATGTATGGCTTAAACAACAACTGAACCTCTTGACTATGTCTGCGTGCTTTTATGCATTGAGTTACTGCCAGCTGATTGGCTGATAAGACATTTGCATTAACAAATAGGTGGCCACTGAGGGTATACTTCCATGACAATTGTAGCATTAGACCATCTGGAATGGGCGCATCACTTTGGGTGACTTCCATAAAACTCACAACAAGGACTGCTTCCTTTCCTGCATGCTGCATATGGGTTTGGCCAGTGCAGAAGATGTCCACAAAGTCCATCATGCCACCTTTATCTCTTATGAATTTGTCTCCTTACAACCCAGAATAGTCTCCAGTTTACAGTTAAACTCTCTCAAATGTTAGGTCCACCCTGTTAAAAAGCATCTAAATTCTCTTACTGATCATTCTACTAATTGAGCGATCCCACAATACTCAATCAGAAGCTGTGCAGAAATTGCAACTTCCTTGCCAATGCACTTTTACTGATGTCACACTCACCGCTTGTTACTTTTGGTACCTGTTGCTACAGCCAACTTGTAACTCATGAAGGCGCTGGGGTCAAATGTCTCTTCGAGGCCTTCACAACATCCTAATAAAGTTTGCAGCTCTCGTAAACTCTCCAAAATGTCAAGTGTCTCTGGCCCTGGTACCAATGATATTGCCTTCTTCTTGTTGAGTCTGATCGACATTGCTCCAACCAATGTCCTGCTCTGTAACTGCAACAAAAGTAAAATTACAGACACAGGAGTCCCCCGCTTTACAAAGGTTGAGCATTCCTATGAAACCTTTCTTAAGCCGAAATAGCGTAAAGCGAAGAACAATTAATTTATATGGGAAAATTCTTCTTAAAGGCGAAAATCCTCTTTGTAATGCGAAAACAAGTTACTAATGTAGGTCTTTTGTAAAAGCGAAGTGGTGTAAAGCGAACATTCGTAAAGACCTGTACACAAAAACCAGATGCAGGATTGCTTAATGTCATTTCCAGTACACCAGTGTAAAAGAGAATGAAATTATTGTTACTCCAAATCTGATGCAGCACATAAAAACACATTAAGATAAAGAATACGATAATATAAAACACGCAATAAACATAATAAAGATAGCTTATATACATGGGAGTGTCTGTACATAAGGTGATTCTGACAGGAAATGATAAAGTAGTTGTGGCTGGGATGTGGTGGGATGGGTTAATGGGTGGAGATGTTGATCAGCCTTCCTGCTTGGGGAAAGCAACTGCTTTTGAGTCTGGTGATCCTGACAGTGGATGACATATGCTGGAAATGAGACAAACAGTCCATGAGGGTGGGTGGAATCTGTCGTGAATTTTTTCTGGCACCTTTCTGTATTTATTTAATTTTATTTATTGAGAGGACTAGATCCTTCCAGCTCTTTGATCCAGCATCACCCAGCAATGACGCAATTTAATCCTAGTCTAATCGTAGGACAATTTACAATGACCAATTGACCTACCAACCTGGAAGAAACCAAGGTGATCACATGGAGAACATACAAACTCCTTCCAGGCAACGGCGGGAATTGAACCTGTATTGCCTGTGCTGTAAAGTGTCGTGCTAACCACTCGGCTACCGTACCACTGACTTGCACCTGATGTTGGGTAGGCTGGTGCCAATGACATGCTGGGTGGTTTTGTCTACTGTTGTGACGACATGAGCACTGAAGGAGAAAGGACAGATACAGCCCTCCTACAGAACCAGATAGGAAGATTTGTAATGGAGACAAAGAAATGGCAGAGAAATTCAACAAAAACTTTTAGTCTATCTTCACAAAAGAAAATATAATAAAGGGTCTGGTGAGAACGAGTGACTGAAGGAAATTTGAATTTATTTAAAATGTTTACTTCAGGAGATAATGAGCATGAAAGCCAATGAATCCCAAGGGCCTGATTAGCAAGGGTGGCAGAGTCGTAGCAGTCAGCACAACGCTTTACATCAAGGTCTGATTCCCACCACTGTCAGTAAAGAGTTTGTACATTCTCTCTGTGACTGCACGGGTTTCCACTGGGTTCCCGGTTTCCTCTTAAGTTCCAACGACATGCGGGTTAGTAAGTAAAGTAAGTTGGGGGCATGCTGTGTTGGTGCAGGAAGCTTGGTGACACTGTGCAGGCTGCCCAGCACTATCCTCGCTGAGGTCATTTGACACAATATGGCTCATTTTACCATATTTTTCAATGTACATATAGCAAATAAAGCTAACTTTTAAATCTACAGTGTGTCCCAGCACATTGCAAGGGATGGGTTCAGAGAAAGTGGACACATTGGTTATCATCTTCCAAAGCTATAGAGGTTCTGGAATGGGCTCCGTGGAATAGAGAGTGACCAACGTGAAGCCTCTATTTAAGGGAGAGGAGGGTAAGAAAGCAGGAAACTACCAGCCTGTCAGGGTGAGGGAAAATGCCAATTTCGAAGAATAGTAGGCCTCCGTTAATCTCGATAGACCATGGATTTGTGCCTTGGAAAGCTTCCAGAGTGCAAGCCTAGGCAAGGGTTTTTTATGGAAGACCGGCAGTTGCCCAAGCCGCAAGTCTCCCCTCTCCACACCACCGATGTTGTCCAAGGGAAGGGCATTAGGACCCATGCAGCTTGGCACTGGTGTTGTCACAGTGCAATGTGTGGTTAGGTGCCTTGCTCTAAGGCTCGAACTAGCATCCTTCAGATCACTAGATGAACGCCTTAACCACTTGGCCATGCGCCAACACAAGAATACATAGAATAGGATAAAAGGACTGAACAGCATCAGCAGGAATGTATCAAGGAAACTCATGAATAACCAATTCTGAGGAAGGGTGTTTGTGAGTTGGAGGGTGGGGAAAGGGTTAGGGTGAAGGATGGAGTTTAGATGAAGCAACTCAAGTCAGAGCCTAGGAGCTCAGCAGGACAGCACAGGTAGGTGAGGGTCCCTCCCAGCACAGGTAGGTGAGGGTCCCTCCCAGCACAGGTAGGTGAGAGTCCCTCCCAGCACAGGTAGGTGAGAGTCCCTCCCAGCACAGGTAGGTGAGGGTCCCTCCCAGCACAGGTAGGTGAGAGTCCCTCCCAGCACAGGTAGGTGAGGGTCCCTCCCAGCACAGGTAGGTGAGGACCCCTCCCAGCACAGGTAGGTGAGGGTCCCTCCCAGCACAGGTAGGTGAGGGTCCCTCCGAGTACAGGTAGGTGAGGCAGTGGAAGACAGGAGGATCTGAAGTGCAATTCCAGGAGATGGACGGGTGGCCTGTACTCAGACAGGTGATGTCATAGACAGGAGTTTGGCATACGTGCAATGAGGGGAAATTTCTTTAGCCAAAAGGTGATGATTCTGTGGAATTCTTTGCCACAGACGACTCTGGAAGCCAAGTCCTAGGGTATACTTAAAGCAGAGTTTGATAGGCTCCAGATTATCAAGAGCGTTAAAGGTTACGGGGAGAAGGCAGGAGAACAGGGTTGAGAGGGATAATAAATCAGCTATAATGGATTGGCGGAATGGCAGAACAGACTCAATGGGCCAAAAGGCCTAATTCTTCTCCCATGCCTTATACATATGTGCACACGTTACAACAGTTATACCTTCCAACTTGGGCCCTTCAAAAATCAGTCAAAAATCCAGATTTACAGAAGAGGAAATGTTGAATTGCACGACATGCTATTTTTCAGACCTTTTGAACTGAAATATCCTGCGTCAGCCTCCCCCATGCAGCTGAAATCTAGGACAAAGCAGCCCTGAAAGACCACATCCTGTCAGCTGCCAAGGTTTTGTAAGGGTGTGAATGTGCACCCAGAGTCACTCCACCCAGAGAACAACACAGCACCAGCATCATGAAGGACCTGTATCAGTCGGCTACTTTGCTCATCTGCCTTCTAACTATCCTGAAGGCCCCAGGTAATTTTAGCTCTTCTTTAGTCTCCTCTGAGGATGTACTCTGCAGAGGTCAGGCACCTCGTCCATTTTGGGAAAGGCGTGCATTCAGATTTCCTACAGCTCTGCCATGTGCTTCTTTTCTCTGTGAACAATCGGGCTGGGTTCATATGGGCTTGGACAGTCTCCTGGCGGGACGTAATCAGGCCTTATCGGTGCTGACTCAGCTGGGTGGTATGTCGCCCCATATTCATAAAGCCAATTAAGGATAGGCCTTGTCGGTGATATTTGCTATCCAGAAGGTGAAATAAAGGAGTTCTTCTGCGTCCTCATCAGAAAACAGTGGTGCGACACAGAGGTATTTGCCTGAATTACGGCATCTAATTTCATTCTACAGATCTGAGCCCATAGTCCAGGGCAGATGCTCCCAAGTGCAGTACTGAGTAAGTGCTACTGTGTCAGGGGTAGTTGTAATCACATGAGATGTTAAATGGCCCTCTCAGGGTTGGGCTGTTTCAGAAGTTATATCAGAATCAGAATATTCAAATACAGCATTTCCAGCTATTACAAGGTGCTCGGAAAAGATGTAAACACAATGGATTCTACAGATGCTTGAAATTCAGAGTAACATGCATAAAATGTTGGAGGAAATAAGCAGGTCAGGCAGCATCTACAGAGAGGAGTAAAGAGTCAGTGTTTTGGGCTAAGACCCTTCATCGGGACTGGGAAAAGACGGATGTTCTAATCGCTGTAGGGACATGAAGCACAGCCCTTTATTGAAGTAGTAGTGAGGCTGTAATGAATTTGCCCGGCCTTATCTGAAAATGGCAAGATGCTCCAAGGTTAGTTGTATGCATAAGATATTGGGCTGAGGAAAGAAAGCAATGTATGTTAAGGGAAAGTTAATGGAGTACTTCAAAAATCTGGACGGTTTTGAGATGGTAAGTAACGTAGGGCTGTATTGATCAGATGGTGATTGGTAACTAGGAAGCTAATCCATGAGGGAAAGTTATAAACATTTTTTGCGCCTGTCATTGGGATATGTACCACAAGTGGTCATTGAGGGAGAGATTTCACACTTTTGGAACTAAAATATACTGGGAAAAGTAAATGTATGGGAAAAGTAATAAGTGGAAAGGGCAAAAACACTTGATTTGAACAATAGTCCAAATTGAGAGTTAGCATTGGATCTCCTACACTGCATTTTCGATAATTTACCAATCAATCTCAGCACTTTGAGAGTCTTGGTCCAAATGGTTCTCAAGAAATATTTGCTGTTGTGCACATCAAATACGAGCAGAAGTCAAAATTGTGCTGTTTCTTAAAGACATTAACCTATTTCTACACTTGCCACTCCGTAAAGCCCAAGGATTGCATCCCTTCAGCAGCTTTCATAAATTCCAGACATCCAAATTCACTTTACAGTCGAAGGAATCACATTGCATTAGGACAGTCAGTGTGCCCAAGTTAGCAAATAGCAATGAGATAAGTAATCAGTACTTCTAATGTTTGCTGAGAGATGAGTATTGACCAGCACAACTGGACAATCCCCCTTTCCAATCTTTTGGGTCTTATACATCCATCCAAGAAGACAAACGACTTATCCAAAAGAGAGCTACTCAAGTTTGCAATAACAACATTGATTTGCATTCAATTCCCAGGAGCAAGTCAGCAACCTATAAGCACTGGGAAATGGCTGACATCTATCTAAAGGCATTGACAGGAATAGGAATGTGTGAGGTAATTGGGGAGCTCAGTGGAAGCTGATGAAACTTATCCACACCTATCATGTTTCTAAAAATATCCTTGGATACTGTCAGTGTAATGTTTGAGAAATTATCTATGATTATAAGTGGCTCTGTGGAAGCTTTAGATCTTGGTTCAAGGTGTTGGGAATGTGGGCTGAGCACTGGAATCGCTGATACACCGAGTGGTTCCTCCCTCCCCTCTGCAAACCCGCTGTGCTTAGGCAATGGCCTACATCACACCATTATACATCTTCTTCCCTCCTCTCCTGGAAGGCTTGAGTCCCTGCCTGGATGCAATCTCATGGATATCCTGGAGCACCTTCCCCCAAGGAAGCTCCCAGACGGGGAATATTGGCAGACCTTGTTCACAGTCACATGAATGAGAAACTGCTCTCTGACCTTGGGTACAAGCACATTCCAACAGGATCAACTGACCAAAGAGCCCAGTAAGTTATGAGCAGTTATAGAGCATCCCCCCAAAAAAATTGGAAATCAGTAGTTTGTTGCAGTACCTGGTAACCCAACTCAAGCCCAAGGTATCCTAACTGCAAGTTTTGGAATAAATCCTTATGTCTGGTCCAAATTAGCTCTGGCATGTTCTTTGTGAAGTAAAACTGTAAGGCTTGGCATTTGTTTTGTTATGACCTAGTTATCTGACTGAGGCCAGCAGGACCTGGATATGTGCATTGGTTCAGTTTGGTTTCAGACTGGCCTTGGTTCACTCTGGTTTAGATCGGCTATGGTATGATCTAGTCTGGATTAGACCAAACCAAACAAATCTATTTAGTTTGATTGAGTCACAAACAAGAGAAAATCAGCTGATAATGGAAATCCAGATACTGGAGGAACTCAGCAGGCCAGGCAGCATCTGATGAAGGGTCTCAGCCCAAAATGTTGACTGTACTCTTTTCCATAGATGAGTCCTAATGAAGGGTTATTTTGATCAGGTTGGTTTCAGATTGTACCTGGCTCCTTCTGGTTAGGATTGGCTGTTTCAATCTAGTTTTGATTTGCTTTGGATTGCCCATAACTAAGTTGGGTTCCAGTCAGGATATGTCCCATAGATGTCTAGTCTGTAGGATGAGAGAAAAATGTAATGGAATCTTTGGTTTGATATCTCACTAAAGTACATTGCACAGTCCTTCCTCTTCAATGCCTACCACTGAGCCACTTCTATCAACTGGAGCATCACAGATGATGGGAGAAAATGTAGCTCTATAGAATTACATAAAGTTTAACTGCAATCTATCTCGTTAAGTGAATAACCTGCTCCAATGTATGCAATTACTATCAGAGTGGAGATTACTTTGAAGAGGCAAAACCTGGGCCTCGTACATACAGTAAAAGTAGGGGGGCAACTAAGGAGAAGGTAGCACCACTCAAGGAGGAAGCAGATAATTTCTGTCTAGAGCCAGAGGAAGTGGGCCTGGTACTAAGTGAGTGTTTCACCAAGATGACAGGCATGGAGGATATTGAGATCAGAGAGGGGTATGCTGATGCTCTACGGCATGTTGGCAATAGTGAATTTGAGGCTTTTGAAGAACAGAGGGTAGACAAATCTTAAGGGCCTGATGATCCCAAGTAAGAGAGGCAAGAAAAGAGATGGCTGGGGTCTCAAAGAGATCTTTGTATCTTCCTTTTAACTAGGTGACTGGTGGGAACTGTAGGAGGACTGATGTACAGAGGAATCATGGGTGAATGCCTATAGCTCTCTAAAAGTGACAACACACATAGATATGGTGGCAAAGGAGAGATAAGGCATAACTGTCGTCATCAGTCAGGGTGTTGAGTATAAAGCTCCAGAAATCATGTTGCAGCTATATAAAGCTTTCAATAGGCTATATTTGGAACATTGTGTGCAGTCTGGTCACCTCATTACAGGAAGGATACAGAGGCTTTGGAAAAAGTACAGAAGATGTTTACCAAGATACCGTACTTTTGCATGTTTTTATTGCAAGGGGTGGGGGTTTGTGTTGATGTCTGGTTGCAGTTTGTTAGGTTTTTCTTGTTCAGGGGAGTGGATTTGAGGGTCAATGTTCTGGTTGCATTTTGTGCAGGGGAGGGGGATTGGGGGGGTTGACAATCACGTTGCAATTCTTTTTTGTGCAGGAGAATGGGTTTGATGTTTCTCTTTGAATGACTCCCATGGTTTTCCTTTGCTTCATGGCTACCTGGAGAAGATGGATCTCAAATGCCACCTGATCAGTGTCTTACAAAGCTTCAGCATTATCTCCTCGTTTTTATATTGTTTTTAGGTTGAGTGAACTTGGCCTTTTCTCCTTGGAGCGACAGAGGATGAGAGGTGACCTGACAGAGGTGTATAAGATAATGAGAGGCATTGATCATGTGGATAGTCAGAGGCTTTTTCCCAGGGCTGAAATGGCTAGCACGAGAGGACACAATTTTAAGGTGCTTGGAAGTAGGTACAGAGGAGATGTCAGGAGTAAGTTTTTTACGCAGAGAGTGGTGAGTGCGTGGAATGGGCTGCCGCGGGAGGCGGATACAATAGGGTATTTTAAGAGACTCCTGGACAGGTACATGGAGCTCAGAAAAATAGAGGGCCATGGGTAAGCCTAGGTAATTTCTAAAGTAAGTACTTGTTTAGCACAGCATTGTGGGCCGAAGGGCCTGTTTTGTTCTGTAGGTTTTCTATGTTTCTATATCACCTGGATTACAGCTTACTAGTTATGAGAAGAGGTTGGTCAAATTTGAATTGTTTTCTCTGTAGTGTTAGAGACTAAGGGGAAACTATTTATAAGCATTTGTAGCATAGATAGGATAGATAGAGTCTCTTTCAAAGTTCAAAGTAAATATATTATCAAAGCATATATACGTCACCATATACCACGCTGAGGTTCATCTTTGTACTGGGCATTCACAGAAAATACAAAGAAACAACTGAATCAGTGAAAAGTCACACACCAGAGTAGAAATGTCAAATACCAGAGGTCAAAACCTTAATGTGAGAGGGTGAACGGAGATTTATTAAGCATTGTTTTTACATAGAGAGAGGCAACACACTGTCAGGGAAGTGATGTTAGCAGCTATGATAGCAATGTTAATGAGGTATTTAGACAGGTACATGAGCAGGCAGGGATTGGAGGGATATGGACCATGTGCAGGCATGTTGGAGCCCATAATGTGAACATTGAATACAACTGTAGGGGCATTGGCCTTCATCAATCGTGGGATTGAGTTTAGGAGCCGAGAGGTAATGTTGCATCTATATAGGACCCTGGTCAGGCCCCCCACTTGGAGTACTGTGCTCAGTTCTGGTCACTTCACTACAGGAAGGATGTGGAAACCATAGAAAGGGTGCAGAGGAGATTTACAAGGATGTTGCCTGGATTGGGGAGCATGCCTTATGAGAATAGGTTGAGTGAACTCGGCTACTGTGGGAGGTGAGGGAGGAGATTGTTGAGCCTCTGGCTATGATCTTGCATCATCAATTAGGATGGGAGAGGTTCCAGAGGATTGGAGGGTTGCAGACGTTGTCCCCTTAATCAAGAAGGGGAATAGAGATAGTCCAAGGAATTATAGACCAGTGAGTAGACCAGTGACCACTTCAGTGGTTGGCAAGTTGATGGGAAAGATCCTGAGAATCAGGATTTATGAACATTTGGAGAGGCAAAATATGATTAGGAGCAACGCAGGATGAGAGGTGACCTGATAGAGGTGTACAAGATGATGAGAGACATTGATCATATGAATAGTCAGAGGCTTTTCCCCAGGGCTGAAATGGCTAGCATGAGAGGGCACAGTTTTAAGGTGCTTGGATGGAGGTATAAAGGAGATGTCAGGGGTAAGTTTTTTACGCAGAGTGGTGAGTGTGTGGAATGGGCTGCCGGCAGCGGTGGTGGAGGCGGAAACGATAGGATCTTTTAAGAGACTCCTGGATAGGAACATGGAGCTCAGAAAAATAGAGGGCTATGGGTGACCCTAGTTAATTTCTAAGGTAAGGACATGTTCAGCACAGCTTTGTGGGCCGAAGGGCCTGTATTGTGCTGTAGGTTTTCTATGTTTCTATGTTTCTATTAATGCCAACAATGTGCACTGTCTGCAAAATGCATCCTTGCTACTCAGACAGCATCTCCCCGACTCGCAACCTTCACCACAACAGGGACATGGAGGACAGAGACCTTGGCATTGGTTTATTATTGTCACATGCCCCAAGATACAGTGAAAAGTTTGACATGCATACTGTTCATACAGATCAGATCATTAGACATGGGAAACCACCACTTGCAGGCTGCCCTTCATCACACGGCTCTCTGTCTCAGAAATACGTCTCCCAGTCTATTGTTGCAGCTGACTTTACAACTTCCCCAGCGGCCCTGTTAGTGATGCATGTCCATTCTTTACCGGAGTGCTTGTACCCCGAACGTTGCTAATTTAATCCATCTGTGTGACTTGCCTTGACCACTATCTCACCTGTGTGGTTTACTGGCCTACTTTTGAACATGCGGAGGCAGGGAGCATTTTCACCAGCAGCACTGCAACAGTTCAAACTGTTGCCACATCTTCTACATCAAACGCTGCCGGTAATGTCCCGATCTCAAAAAGTTACCAAGCGGTGATCATTACAATGAGGATCAGTCTGTCCACACACAGTTCATTACTTGTTGTTGGTCTCTGTGTCAGCGGACAGTAGCTGCAGGAAACCCAGTTCTCTGAAGTAACTAACACTTGATTAGATCACTATCCCAGGTCTTTGATAATCTGTCATCATCTTCCCTCATTCCCATTAACTTTCTGACCCAAGGTGAAGCCGATCGGCTTGTCACAGTCTACCCTCTCACAGTCCTTGCACTCATGGGGGGGGGGGGGGGGGTAGACTGTGCTCCCATCTACCACCTCCTTTGAACTGTTCTGGGCCCATCACTTGCCTCCTTTAATGGCCCAGTACCAACCCCACTGTAGCTTACACCTTCAACCATTCTGCTACTTAAGTCCTCCACCTCACTGCAGTCCTCTGACACGCTCTCCTCTTCTTGCCCCTCCTCTCTACACCTTGTTTTAAAACTTGCTACATCTTTAATCTGAAATAAGAAGCAAAATTTGCTGTTAAATACCGAGCATTTTTGGAGAGAGGTGTAGCTAACATTTCATATTAAAACATTTAAAGCATGAAGGAAGTGGCAAAGCAAGGCCCATGAGGAGGTAGACTATGGCAGGCAGTTTGCTTTTGACTTGGGCTGGTCCAGTTGGATTTTCCCAAAGCAACTGATCTAGACAGTGCTGGTTCATGTGAGTAACATTAATTAGACCAGGGTTTCTCAACCAGGGTTCCGTGGAACCCTAGCGCTCGCCATGGTGGCCAGTGACCGAGCTGCCCCATTAGCAATCTCAGCGGTCTCTCAGCCCAATATGACAGTCTGCAGTGGGACCGTCCATTCTCAGTTTTTGACGTGAAATAGGAGAGGCTGTTGATAATAGGTGCACGGAGGAGAGGACAGTAGGCTAACGAGGAGCGTGAAGCGAGTTCTACAAGCATTAAATGGATTCACCCAACTCAGGCTGTGATGTCACCCTCTCCCTCCCAATGAGATTAACTGACCTGCTCCTGGACAAGTTCTGTATTTCTGTGAAAGAAGAGTATCCTGCCATTCCTGGGAAAACAATGAACATTTTGCTGCAGTTTTCAACTTCTTACTTGTGTGAGCAAGCTTTCTCTTGTTTAACAAGCATCAAAAGCAAGGATAGAAATTGGCTCATTTCAGTTGAAGATGAAGGTGTGCTTATCTCAAATTTGACCCAGAATGCAGTATTTGTGCAGCAAAAAGCAAGCACAGGTTTCTCATGCTGGGCCTATATTTGAACTAGATCATATCACTTAGTAAGAAATTGTTTTTTCAAAGTCTTACATAAAATTGAGTCTTAGGCTAAATTTTTATTCATATTGCTTTGGCTTATGGTTTTTTGTAACATTACTACAGTATTCAACATTGCCAATAAATTTTCATGTTGTAAATAGCATTAATTAAACTCAATTTACAGTCTTTATTTAAATTAAATCTACCAACTCTACCTTTAGAAAAATTAAAATCCATTTTGGCTTAAGCCAGTTATTTAACAGAAATTTATTGTGTTTCCCTTTCATTAGTTTTAAAAATTTATGAAAGGTTAAGAAAGAGATTAATTTCAAGTAATTCAAGGTAAGTTAAGCTTATCTATCTGTTTTTTTATCAGAAAGCTTGGCTAAAAATTCATTCTCTACTCAAAAGAGCATTGACAATTATTTTTGGGTTATTATATCAACAACTTGCTGATCATGCTAACGTACCGTGAGCTCTCAATATAATAATTTTTACACACGTGTTCCCTGAGACTTGAAAATTATTTCAAGGTTCCTCCAGGGCAAAAGCTTTGAGAAATGTTAGATTAGATGGTCACTCAGACTGCAGGCAAGGAGCTTGGCCCAGAGGGAACCCCAGGTTGGAAACCCGTACTCTACACTGTTCCGTCACACATTCCCAGGGCAAAGACAGCATAGATTAGACACTGCATGGAGGTCCTTAATATTGGACGCTGCCTTCCTGAGGCACCGCTCCTTGAAGGTATCTTAGATACTATGGAGGCTAGTGCCCATGGTGGAACTGACTGATTTTACATCTTTCTGTAGCTTCTTATGATCCTGTGCAGTAGCACCCCCACCCCCAATACCAGATGGTGATGCAGCTAGTCAGAAACCTCCCCATGGTACACCTGTCAAAGTTTTTGAGTGTTTTAGGTGACAAACCAAATTTCCTCAAATTCCTAGTGAAATATAGCCACTGCCTCGCCTTCTTTTTAGCTGCATCAATATATTGGGACCAGGTTAAATCCTCAGTGATATTGACACCCAGGAATTTGAAATTGCTCACTCTCTCCACTTCTGATCCCTCCATGAGGATTGTTTTGTGTTCCCTTGTCTTACCCTTCCTGAAGTCTACATTCAGCTCTTTCGTCTTACTGACATTCAGTGCCAGGTTGTCATTGTGGTACCATTCCTCTAGTTGGCATATCTCACTCCTGTACGGCCTCTTGTCACCACCTGTGATGCGAGTATCAATGTGCAAAGTCTTGCTCTCTTCAGCTTCCTCGGAAAATAGAGGCATCAGTGAGCTTTCTTGATTGTGTTTTGGATGAGAGGTTGTGTGCAATGTGCATGCCCAAGAATTTGAAACCACATACACTAGTTTCTCACTGACAACTGATTTTGAACGACACTCCTTGGGCTGGTGTGCAATATCACCTTCAGTGTTTAGTGACCACTTTTAATTAACGTTAAGTTGTGCTTTTGTTTCCCTTTCTCCAACAACCTCACCCTCTGCACTAGCACTAGCGATGAAAGTTTCTCAGCCCAGAGAACTCATTGTTGACAAGCACAACGTCACCCTTCAGTGCAATTACGACATCACAGGAGACAAGAAAGCCGAGTTAATCCGGGTCACCATTTACAAAGAAAAGCAGGAGAAAGGAAATGAAGTCTGCGATGGCTATTTTAACAAGACCATGCAGCCCTTCGAGTGGAGAGGTGCTGCACACTGTGAGGTTCAGCCGAATGAAGGCAGTATATTGATAAAATTCATTGGCATGAACAGGTCTGACAATGGCTGGTACTTCTGCCAAGTGGAGAAAATGCATCCATTTCCCTACACAAGGGACGTCGGGAACGGGACCTGGATTTTCATCAAGCCAGACGTGATTGGTGAGTCTGTAGAAAAGCTGAGAACAAACCCGAGGCCTGAGCACAAACCCCAAGTGTTAGCTTTTGAGCAAGAATGAAAGGAAAGGGCGATGATAGGGCATGGGGAGCAGGGTGATTAAATGACTAGTACGTGGAGACCAATTCTCAAATTTTCCCTCAGCCTCGGTACAGTAGGGCTCTGTACAAAGAGCTTATGAGACCTATTTCCAGAGGGAGGTTGGTTTGATGGGGTCAAGGACAAAGGCTGAAGGATAAAAAGACAATGAAAAGCAGGGATCAGGCCAGAGACACAGTGGAGAGAGAAATGGAGAATGCTAGAGAGAAAGTAAAAGATAAAAAAAGGTTGTTACACGATGAGACTTTAAAGGCTTTGGTCAGATCACACTTGGAGTAACGTAAGGAGTTTTGTGCTAGCATTGGAGGGGGGTCAAGTGAAGGTTTACGAGATTATCTCAGGAATGAAAGGGTTAACCTATGAGAACCATTTGACATCTCTGTGCCTATACTCACTGGAATTTAGAAGAATGAAGGGGGATCTAATTGAAACCTACCAAATATTGAAAGATCTAGATAGAATGAATGTGGAGAAGATGTTTCCTATAGTGGGGGTGTCTGGGACAAGGTGGCACAATCTCAGAATACTAGGACATCCCTTTAGAATGGAGATGAGGATGAATTTCTTTAGCTAGAGAAAAGTGAGTGTGTGGAATTCATTGCCACAGTCGGCTGTGGAGGGTGTCACTAGGTACATTTAAAGTGGAGGTTGATGGGCTCTTCATTAGTAAGGACATCACAGGTTGTGGGCAGAAGGCAGGATAATGAGGTTGAGAGGGATAATAACTCAGCCATGATGGAATGATAATCCAAATTGCCTAATTCTGCTCCTATGTCTTATGGTCTAAGAGGAGGAAGGAAAATGAGGCTGGGCTGAAGTAATCTTTTCTTTGAGACAGTAGTGTGCTTTACCTGCATTCTGTCCTTCACTGTTGGGGCTGGGATCTGACGTTTCCAATAACCCTGTTCTCACTGCCCCAGCAGTCTGCGCCTGTAATTTCTAAGCTTCCCATAACCTATTGTACTTCTCACCAGGAAAAGAAATGGCAATGCAGAACACTGGCTCACCATGTGGACTCTGGCAATACCATCCCCCTGGCCATGCTCCCTCATTTCCTTTCCACTAGCTCCCAGGTTTTTTTTTTCTCTTCATCAACTTCTTCCTTTATTGCAGGAAGGAAGTGGAAGCTTTAGAGAGGGCTCAGAGGAGATTTGCCAGAATGTTGCCTGGACTAGAGAGATGAAGCTAAGCTGAGCAAGCTAGGGCTTTTCTCTTTGGAGCGAAGCAACTTGATAAAGGTGTTTCAGATTATAATATTAGGTAGAGTGGATAGCCATATACCGGACTTTTTCCAAGCCTGTGAGCGGGGGGGGAGGGGGTGGTGGCTAATACCAGGGGGCATAATTTCAAAGTGATCGGAGGAAAGTATAGTGGGGACGTCAGCAATAAGTTCTTTACACAGAGAGTGGTGGGTGCAAGGAATGCCCGGCCAGGGGTGGTGCTACAAGCAGACACATCAGGGGCAATTAAGTGCAATGGATGATAGAAAACTGCAGGGCTATATCGGAGGGTTAGATTGATTTTAGAGTAGGGTAGAAGTTTGGCACAGCATTGTGGGCCAAAAAGGCTGTATTGTGCTGCAATGTTCTACGTCCTGCATCAAACTGCATCAAGCTGCGACGTGGCTCAGACAGAGCTCATCAACCTGTCCACCAGATGTCGAGGGCTGAGAACAAGGCTGATGAGAATGCTGAGGCCCCTTTCTATGTCCTATAAAAACATTACAAAACATTATTTAATCTAGTATAGACCTTCATGATTTGAAATGTTTCCATCAGGTTCAAAGCTAGTTTGCTGAGAAGGCCTATTTCCCCTTGAGCAGGTGTGGATCTGCCCACATTGGCACTGCTCCACTCCTGCTCAGCCCCACACCAGCGACAACACCAGCATCAGCTGCCTCTCAGAGCAAACTGCCACCTGCATTCCTACAGCCACTGGGCTCAACTGTAAGAAGTATTTTTTTTATTAAACAAAATATACTTTATTCAAAAATAACTTTAGGTACAATAAACCATTCAATGACTCTCAGTCCTTTACAAGTGTTTCCCTTACAGTCTTTACATTTCCACACTTTAGCCACCCACGTGGCACTCTGTTACTTCATATTTACATACACTTGTTCAGGGGTGTACACCCCGCACCCCACCCTTCAACTCCCGCGGGAGAAGAACCATAGACCGTGGTCCTTCCCCACCGGGCCTTTGCGGTGGCTGCACCGAGTTTGAGTGCGTCCCTCAGCACGTACTCCTGCAGCCGAGAACGTGCCAGTCGGCAGCATTCCCCCACGGACATCTCCATGTGCTGGTAGACCATCAAGTTTCGGGCCGACCAAAGGGCATCTTTCACCGAGTTGATGATCTGCCAGCAGCACCGGATGTTGGTCTCCGTGTGCGTCCCCAAGAACAGCCCGTAGATCAGAGAGTCCTCTGTTACGCAGCTGCTGGGGATGAACCTCGACACAGCCCCTTCCATCCTCCTCCACACCTTCTCGGTGAACCCACAGTGTGCAAAGAGGTGGGTCACCGACTCCTCC